>NC_141616.1:26996858-27317631 GCF_047967505.1 Dipteris shenzhenensis
GAATCTTGTCACATGTGATATGAATGAAATCTGCATCTCGATACATATAATTGATGACTCTCAAGACTCAAATCTCTGAAGATTCATCCTAATCTGAATCTACGAGGTCACTGCCACTGCTAGATCCAAAGTCACCATTGATGATAGCATGGCTAAGTCAAACTCAATGTTGTTGTTACGTCCCCACCCACCAAAAAAAAAAAAAAAAAAACAAGAGTGTCTAAAGGTGTCTTAAGGTAAGACACGGTAAGACACGTGTCTTAAGTGTCTTAAGTGTCTTATGATAAGACACGAGTGTCTTAACAACCATGGCGTTAATAGAAGGTTCCTTTCTTTGCCAAAAAAAAGAAAGAAAGGCTTGATACTTGATTAGACAAGTACAGCTCTTATATAGAGCACACACAGACATTTAAACACCAATGCATATGGGATAACTCCCAATGTGACACGTGGCATCCATAAGACACACTAGACTAGAATTCACACTAGAACACACCAAACTGACTCATCTTGACTCCATTCCCTAACACCCCCTCATGGAGGAAAGGTGAGTGACTACTGGAATGGAACCAAGAACAAAACATGGCAATGACGGTCATCAAACTGTGCAATGACGGTGTAGAACTAGACATGGATACCATGCTAACTCAGAGGCAAGTGAGCATGGCATAGATTTAGAGGCTTAGCTAACATGGCTTAGAGGTTCATCATGCATGGATGCATGGCCAACTTAGAGGTCTAGGAGACTAATGTACCAACATCTTGGAACTCACATGCCGGGCCTAATAAATAGACCTATCAAAGTCAATGCCTAGCTCCCACAATACATCCCCCTCTTGGCTCGAGGGACTAATTAGGGACATGGAGCCAACTCTATAAATATAAAAGCAATATATAATTTTAGGATGACTATCCAAGGCAGAGAACCTTATTGACTCAACACACGTAATTTATTCCATTCATTTTTGGAAACAACCCAGGGCAGAGTACCCAAAATAGAACATGCTAAGAAAATATATGGATCATCATCTCCATCGTCCTCCTCTGGAGGGAAAGAGAGATGTGGGATTTCAACAGTAAGAGCATGAACTTGTGTCGGAGGGTCGTCATCTTCATTGTCACTTTGTGGCGGCTGCAACCCAACTGGCATGGTCCTTAGTTTGCTGTTTGGCAAGCTTCTAGTAGCATCTATCCTTCGTATGACCAAGCGTGTTACAAAAGGTGCACTTGAGAGGCTTGAATGGCTATGACTTTCCATGTGCTGGTGCAGGCTTGGGTTTCCATCTGCTAGTGGAGGCAAGAGCCTCTGTATTATCTAAAGAAGAGATCGGAGAATCTTTGTTCCAACAATCTTTTTCAAGAAGAGGAGTCACCATATCATCAAACGTAGTTGTGGCAATTCTAAGTATTTCAAGAGTATGCTCAAGGCGAGTGACTCCTTCTATACTCTTCATGAGGACAACCATTTTGTCCTCGTCGTCTGGGGGACACTTCAGGCAGGAAAGTTGTTGCACAAGAGATTGCATTTTTGCTAAATGTGCTCTCAAGGTATGACTATTGTCTGTTTTCAAATTATAAAATTGGAACTTTAAGAAAACCTTGGAGTTTGTGATTTTGTTACCAAAAAGATTCTCGAGATGCGCCCATATCGCCTTGGCTGTTGATTTCAAGTCGATGTGATGAATCAAAGTATCATCGAGGCAAACTCTGATGATAGCAATAATGTTTGAGTGTTGTTGCTTCCATGTCTTGAGTTGTTGAGGATCTCTTGTGGGAGCGTCATCCTCAATAGCATTCCATATATTTTCTTTCATGAGGAGCAACTGAACCTTAGTTTGCCAAGTAGGGAATCCTTCCCCCTTGAACTTCTCCACGAGCAATGAGTTTGAAGAGAGAGATCTCATTGTTTACCTTGGCAAAATGCAACTTCAGTGTTCAGCACTTTAGGAGCGGGAAAAAGATGAAATTGAGGACTGGAACTGAGGATAGAGATTTCATCATGCGGGAGATGGAGCAACAATTTGTGGGCAAAATGAGAATAGCTCAGATCATGTGAAGGAGAAGAGGCAATGAGGAGCAATGGCACGCATAGTGACGCGAATGGTCGATGTAGCAACAACTCTCTTCAAGTAGGTCGTTTCTTCAAAAACGGGTTCCAAATGAGGTCGTTTTTAGGGCGACCAGTAGTAGAAACATCTCCACAATAGTAAGCAACTATTTCCTTCACAAAAATGCCCCCAAAACGGCAAAAACGAGTGTTTTTAGCAAAAAATGGGTTGTCTTTTTCCTCTATGAAGACGCCCACAAATGCCCACAAGGGTGATCGAGTCGCTCCTTTTCATGTGGGCAACAAACCAAGCTCCATAGCTTCCGAAGATGAGGCCAAGGTAGGACAACAGAACAAGATGGGGAGAAAGGAGTGGAAGGGAGCTCAATCATGGAGGATACGATGGCTTCCATTTGTGGGCTTTCCTCATTTTCTAGATTGAGCATGGAGAAGGAAAAGGTAGGAAAGGAGGCTCTGATACCACATGAAGGTGCATGGTGGAGAAGGAGAGAGAGAGAGGGTAGGCGAGGGAGAGAGAATAATACTCAAAGAGAGACATAATGAAATGGAAATGAAATAGCAAGAGCAATGAACAAAATGAAAGTACTCACTTGTAGACCAAAGGGCTTGTAGCCTTGATACTTGATTGATTTGACACTAAACAAGTACTGCTGTTATATAGAGCGCAGCCACACATATGAACACCAATGCATATGGGTTAACTCCCAATGTGACATGTGGCAACCATAGGACACCTTAGACTAGACCTCACACTAGAATACACCAAACTGACTCATCTTGACTCCATTTCATAACACCTCCCAATGGAGGAAAGGTGAATGACTATTGGAATGGAACAAAGAACAGAGCATGGCAATGACGGTCATCAAACTGTGCAATGACGGTCTAGAACTGGACATGGATCCCATGCTAGCTCAGAGGCAAGTGAGCATGGCTCAGAGGCTAGTGAGCATGGTATAGACTCAGAGGCTTAACTAACATGGCTCAGACGTTCATCATGCATGGATGCATGGCTAACTTGGAGGTCTAGGAGACTAATGCTCCAACTTCTTGGAACTTACATGCCGGGCTTGATAAATAGACCTATCAAAGCCAATACCTGGCTCCCATAATACATCCCCGTCTTGGCTCTAGGGACTAATTCGGGACATGGTGCCAAACACCTTATTGACTCAACACACATCATTTATTCCATTCATTTTTTGAAACAACCCAAGGCAGAGTACCCAAAATAGACCATGCTTAGAAAATATATGGATCATCATCTCCATTGTCCTCCTCTAGAGGGAAAGAGAGATGTGGGTTTTCAGCAGTAAGAGCATGACCTTGTATTGGAGGCTCGTCATCTTCATCGTCACTTGTGGCGGTTGCAACCCAACTGGCATGGTCCTTAGATTGCTGTTTGGCAAGCTTCTGGTAGCATCTGTCTTTTGTATGACCAAGCTTGTTACAAAAGGTGCACTTGAGAGGCTTGAATGGCTTTGACTTTCCATGTGCTGGTGTAGGCCTGGTTTTCCATCTGATAGTGGAGGCAAGAGCCTTTGTAGTATTTGAAGAAGAGATCGGAGAATCTTTATTCGATGATCTTATTCGAGTAGAAGAGCCACCATATCATCAAAGGTAGTCGTGGCAAGCCTAAGTATTTGAAGAGTATGCTCAAAGGGAGCGACTGACTCCTTCTGTACTCTTCATGAGGACAACCATTTTGTCCTCGTCGTCTAGGGGATACTTTAGATTGGAAAGTTGTTGCACAAGAGATTTAATTTTTTCTAAATGTGCACTCAAGGTATCACTATCCTTCATTTTCGAATTATAAAATTGAAACTTCAAGAAAACCTTGGAGTTTGTGATTTTGTTACCAAAAAGATTCTCGAGATGCGCCCATATCGCCTTTGCCGTTGATTTCAATGTATCATCGAGGCAAAGTCCGACGATAGCAATAGCTTTTGTGTTGTGTTGCTTCCATGTCTTGAGTTGTGTAGAATCCGTTGTGGGAGCGTCATCCTCAATAGCATTCCATACATTTTCTTTCATGAGGAGCAATTGAACCTTAGTTTGCCAAGTAGAGAATCCTTCCTCCTTGAACTTCTCCAAGAGCAATGAGTTTGAAGAGAGAGAACGCATTGTGTACCTCGAAAAATGGCAACTTTATTCTTCAGCACTTTAGGAGCGGGAAAAGAGACGAAACTGAGAGCTGGAACTAAAAGCAGAAGAGGCGGAGGATAGAGATGTCATCATGCGAGAGATGGAGCAGGAATTTGTGGGCAAAATGAGAATAGCTCAGTTCATGTGAAGGAGAAGAGGCAATGAGCAGCAATGGCACGCATAATGACGCCAATGGTCAATGTAGCAATAGCTTTCTTCAAGTAGGTAGTTTCTTCAAAAATGGGTTCCAAATGAGATCATTTTTAGGGTGAGCAGTAGTTTAAACATCTCCACAACAGTAAGTAACTATTTCCTTTACAAAAATGCCCCCAAAATGGCAAAAACGAGTGGTTTTGAGAGAAAAACAGGTTGTCTTTTTCTTCTACGAAGACGCCCATAAATACCCACAAGAATGGTGACCGAGTTGCTCCTTTTCACATAGGTAGCTCAATCATGGAGGAGAGGATGGCTTCCATTTGTGGGCTTCCCTCATCCTCTATATTGAGCATGGATAAGGGAAGGTAGGAAAGGAGGCTCTGATACCACATGAAGGTGCATGGTGGAGAGGGAGAGAGAGAGGGTGGGCTAGGGAGAGAGAGAATAATACTCAAAGAGAGACATAATTCAATGGAAATAAAATAAAGAGAGGTTGTAGACTTGAAACTTGATTGATTTGACACTAGACAAGTATAGCTCTTATATAGAACACACACACACATACGAACACCAATGCATATGGGATAACTCCCAATGTGACACGTGGCATCATAGGACACACTAGACTTGCAATGAACAAAATGAAAGTACTCACATGTAGACCAGAGAGGTTGTAGGCTTGATACTCACTTGATTTGACACTAGACAAGTATAGCTCTTATATAGAACACACACACATATGAACACCAATGCATATGGGATAACTCCCAATGTGACACTTGGCATCCATAGGACACACTAGACTAGAATTCATCCTAGAACACACCAAACTCACTCATCTTGACTCCATTTCCTAACAGTATGAAGGTGCCCTTACAACTCAGGACAGGAGCAAAGACAAGGAAAAGGGTAAGGCTAGCAGTTGCAAGCCCAAGAAGGACCAATGATGGAGGGGACTCTTCAGATGAGGAAAACAAGAAAAAAAGAAAAAAGAAGAAGAATTGTTTCAAATGTGATACGCCGGGACATTTTGCGAAGGATTGCAGAAAGAAGAAGGCTGATCAGAAGAACAAGAAGGGGTCCAACTCACATTCAGAGGATATGGCTAATGTCGTAATCAATGGAGAGTTTTTCGTGGTGACGTCTCTAGATGTTGCTGAGGTAAGGTATGCAGACCCCAATGTCACAATCAGGATGTCTGACATTGAGGTGTGGTTAGATGAGGGACAAGGATTGGTAAGGCATGTGCTTGACATTGGTTGCTTGTCCTCCTTGCTTCTTTGAACCACACCCCAATGGTAACGGCCAAGCTCCCCCTTTGATCCGTCCTTGTTGCCCTAAATGCTAGCCCAGGATGAAGACTTCTTCTAAGGTCTTTGTCTGCAACAATCAGCCTCCTTCTATGCTCCTCCAAGTATCATGGATGAAGGTTTGTATGCTGCTCAATCTGCTGCTGAAGTGGTGCTTCCAATGGATAAATGGAAAACCTCAAACACATAGGAGATAGACGCACCGATTACTCAGTCATCTACAGAAAAGGTTGATTAAATAGAGAAAGAATTGCCTAAAGCACCCCAAGCAGAACCACAACAACTTAGACGGTCTACTAGGGAAAGCAGACCACCAGCCAGATTGGCATATGCTCAGAAAGGCAAAGCAATTCAGGTTGAAACTACTAACTATGCTCTTATGACTACCATCATGGCTACAGAAGTGCCGATGCTCCAAATGCTTCTAGCAGCTCACAGCCTCCTTTGCAGCCAATTGATAATCATGGCATTGATTAGGCAGTTGATGAGGAGCAAGCTGTCATTAGACAACAGAAAAGAGTTCCAAGGTGGATCTTGGATACTCAATGGGATAGCCCTTGGCTGCCCGCAACAGAGGTGCACAAAAACAAATGCAGGGCAATTTTCTTCATGTTGCTTTGATTGCTATTGCTTGTAACGAGGAACCTCTTTGTCATAAGGATGCATTTGATAGCAGAGAATGGATGGATGACATCAAAGCTGAACTTGATTCCATTCATACAAAGGGCACATGGGAGTTGTATGACTTGCTAGTAGGCAAGCATGCCATAGGCACTAAGTGGGTGTACAAATTGAATCGTAATGCTGATGGCATTGTTGACTGCTACAAAGCCCACCTTGTTGCGAAAGGCTATGCTCAACAACATGGCATTGACTGTGAGGAGACATATACTCCCATGTCACATATTATGACCATTCGGTGTGTCATTGCTCTTGCATGCATAGGCATTGGGAGGTATACTAGCTGGATAATAAGACTGCTTTCCTTCATGTGGATTACTGGAAGAGGTGTAAGTCACTCAGCCTTCAGGATTTGAAATTGCAGGTTCTGAAATTAAGGTATGCGGGCTGAAAAAGGCCCTTTATGGTTTGCAGCAGGCACTGTAGGCATTGTATGCCAAGATGCATACTTTTTTGTATATTTCTTGGGTTCCAAAACAGTCTTTAAGGGCCACTCTTTATGTCCGGAAGAGACACGCAGAAAATTGCAGATTTCAAGGCAGATTTGCAGAAATCATTTGCAATGTCAGATGTGGGCAGGTTGCACTACCATTTGGGCATCCAGTTTGCTAATGTTGAGGGGGGCATAGTGATGAGTCAGTCCAAATATATCAGATAGCTCTTGCTGCGTTCCTTCAGAGAACTCTCTAGGTGAACGATGTCTATTAGCATAAAATCTGTCCCGATCTTGGGCACTTCTAATAGACTCCTTGGCAAACTGCAACATTTCCTGCATGTCTTGCAAGAAGGTCTTTGCAGCATCATTTTGGATTCCCTTTAACCTAACCATAACTGGTGACTTAGGTTGAAACCCGTACATAAGCATAAAAGGACTGTAACCAGTACTCGAATGCTTTGCACTGTTATAAGAAAATTCTATCATAGATAGATAATCTTTCCATGAAGACTGTCTCTTAGAAACATATGCCCGAGGCATATCTTCAACCAATTGGTTGACCTTCTCTATACTGCCATCGGATTGTGCATGATCTGAGGAACTCATACTTAGAGTAGTTTCTAACTTCTCAAAAACAAGTGTCCAAAAGTTACTTGTAAACTTCGAGTCCCCGTCACTGACTATGTCAGAGGGCAAAACATACAGCTTAAACAAGTGGTCCACAAACTCGTGAGCCAGCTGAACAGCTGAAATAGTTGTTCTAGTAGGTAAGAACCTAGCCATTTTTGTCAAACGGTCGACTATGACCCAAATGGAGTCATGACCCTTGCGCGTTCGAGGCAAACCAGTAATAAAATCCATGGAAATACTTTCCCATTTATTACCTAGAATCTGCAGTGGCTGTAATAAACCCGCACTTCGAAGGCGTTCTGCCTTAGTAACCTGACAAACCCGGCAACCTACTACATAGTTTTCAATAAATGCACGCATCTTAGGCCAATAAAAGGTATGCTTTACAAGAGACAGCGTCCGATGTATACCCGGATGTCCAGCACTAGGAGCATCATGACACTCCCAGGGAATCTTGGATCTAAGTTCCAGAACATCTGGCACACAAATCTTTCCATTCCGGAACAGCAAGCCGTTCCTAATCATCCACCGACCTCCCGTCGCCTGTACCGTAGGTGGCACAACCCCTGAGTCCTAGTCAACCATGGAGCTCCCATCCTGGACTCTCTTCCAATAAGAACTGAAATGACTATCAGTTGCGTAAAGCCCTCTCAAGGATTGAAATAGGTCTGAGGATATTTACGTAAATGACATAGCATTTACAAACTTGACTCGACTTAAGGCATCCGCCACACTATTCAACGAACCCTTTCGATAACGTATTTTAAAATCAAAATCTTGCATTAATTCTGCCCATCTAGCTTTCCGTCCCCTCAATTCAGACCCATCACACACATACTTAATTGACTGATGATCAGTCAATACGAGAAACTTCGAACCATACAAGTAGTGTCTCCAAACCTTAAGGGCATACACTACAGCATAGAGTTCCTTTTCTAGGGTGGGCCAACGATATTGGGTGTCGTCTAGCTTCTTACTCTCGAAAGCTACAGGTCTGCCCTCTTGGAATAGAGCTGCCCCAATCGCAAAATCACTCGCATCAGCTTCTAAAACATAAGGCCGGGTAGGATCGGGTAATGCAAGAACGGGTGCTTCCTTGATAGAAAACTTCAAGGTTTCAAAAGCCTTGTTTAATGCATCATTCCAAGAGATCGGCTGGGTAGACCTGCGTCCACGACCTTTCAATATGTTTGTCAGGGGTGCTGTGATATGTGAATAATCACGCACAGACTTCCGTAGAAATACCGTAAATCCTAGGAAAGAACGAAGTTGTTTCACAGTCTGAGGGATAGGCCATTCTAAAACCTTCTGGATACGATCCAGATCAATGCTAATACCTTCAGAAGAAATCTTGTGTCCTAAGTAAATGATCTCCTTCATAAAGAAGTCACATTTACTCATCTTGGCATAGAGCTTATGCTGTCTTAGAATAACTAAGACAATCCGGAGGTGTCCTATGTGATCCTCAAGCGTTCGGCTATATACCAAGATGTCATCTAAAAACACTACAACGAATTTGCCCAAAAAATCTTGGAACAAATCGTTCATCATTTGCTGGAAGGTGGCAGGAGCATTGGTCAAATCAAAAGGTAATACAAGAAACTCGTAGTGGCCATACCTAGTTCGGAATGCGGTTCTATCTATGTGTTTAGCATAGATACGGATTTGGTGATAACCCGTACGCAAATCAATCTTAGTGAAATACTTCGCTCCGGCCAAACGGTCTATCAGATCATCGGAACGAGGTAGAGGGTATCGATTCTTAATTGTCACTTTATTCAATCATTTATAATCTACACACATTCTCCATGTAGAATCTTTCTTCTTCCTTAAGGGGACAGGTGCTCCCCAAGGTGATTTACTTGGGCGAATATAGCCCATATTCAAATAATCTTGTAGCTGTGAAGCTAACTCATCCTCCTCAAGCTGGCTCATCCTATAAGGAACACTAATAGGTTGAGCCCTAGGTACTAAGTCTATGCGATGATCTACTGCCCGTTCTGGAGGTAAATCTTCCGGCAGTTGAGCAGGGAATACATCCTTGAAATCATCTAACAACGTTCTCAATTCACGGTGTTCAAACACACTTAAATCATTCTTGTTATTAACAGAGACAATAAATGAAGAAAGCGGAATCAAAACACACTGATAGACATCATAATGAGAAGTGTTTAATATATTCCGAAGCTGCATCGCAGATACAATAGGTCCCTGAGAAGAGGGAATATTATCACACTGAATACAAAATTGGATGTCCTTATCCAAAAAAGAAAGAGTATGGTCCTTATGGGTTTTAAACCACTCTATTCTGATTAACAAGTCCACATGCTCCAAGTGCATAACATAGCGCGTAAGAGCCGCTGTGTATTCTTGAATTTGGATAGAAAGCGCTTCAATCTTGCGATCCCAAAACTGCTTCCCAGCTGGAAGTTGCACCTCATAGGTGTGATCGCTAGGTATCGTGGACAGCCCCATCTTCTGCACAAGTTTGTAATTAACAAAGTTGTGAGAGCTGCCCGGGTCAAAGAGAATGTGAACTCTTTGGTCCCTAACTTCTCCATAAACTCGGAAAAGATTATGGGAACCAAATAACGAAGTATTAAAAGTGCAATTACAAGAAAGTGGGCAGGTAATGACATTTACAGAAATACCTGTCATCGCGGCTTGATTAGCTCCCTTGGCTTTGGTACCCGGACCCGCTTGGAGCTTCGGTCCCAGCGCTTGCTTTTGGTTCTTGCGCTTAGGACAATCATTCTTAGTGTGGCCCCGCTCCTCGCAGAAGAAGCAACGTCCTTCCTTCTTTAGCTTCAAGGTACGAAGGAAACAGGCACGACCATTCTTCGCATGAGTCAAGTGTTTCTTGGAGGCGTTGTCTATAGACTTCGTCTCCCCGGTACCAGTGGTAGACTGGAAGAACTTTCGTTTGTTCTTCCCACTCGTGTCAGAAACTGTGGTTCCCTTTGCACTGGCCATGGTATCATCATAAATACGCGCGTAATTCATGGCCTCTTGCAACGTGGTACACTTGTTGTTCTTAACTGCAACTTGTACGAGTCAGGCAAACCATCCACAAAGAAACCTAACAAGGTCACTGGATCCATCTTTGTAGCTCTGATACCAACTGACACGTCCCAGCACTCCTGAAACCTCTGATCTGTAAGCAAACACAAGAACACACTCAACGTGAGAAAACTGAGCAGGCTGCTCACCACCCAACCATGACATCTACGGGATGTGATCCCGAATCAGGAGATGTCCCCTCCGAGCCACGAGCTGAGCTATTGGCACGAACTCCCAACCAGATCCAAACCAGCCTGGTGTCCCATACCACCAGGTGGCGCTGTGTAGCCTGGGATCTGCTACTGGGCCTTGGGCTACGCTAAGATGCAGGTGCGCGTTCGTGACTCAATCGAGGATCAGACCTAGCACCTGGGAACGAAACTTGCTCCCATCAGCTCCACTGAGAATTGAACCCTTGGGCCCCTTTTATAGACTCGGGCCCCAAGCACCAAAAATAGTGAAGACCAAATCCTAGCACTTGGGAACAAACTTTGCTCCCATCGGCTCCCTGAGAACTGAACCCCGGGGCCCCTTTTATAGACTCGGGCCCCAAGCGCCAAAAATAGCGAAGACCTCTAACTGGTTCGTACCCTTGCCACTCAACCCGAGAATCAAGCCTGCCTAGCTCTAAGCCTCCCCAGGCTACCTGAGCTAGTCTTGTGTACCCAGTACACGTCAGAGACCAATCCGTGCACATGACAACTAGGGAAATCTGCTGCTCTACTAAAATGTCTAGACCCACCTTGACAACAGTATGACGTGGTTTGTCCCTGGGGGATCCAATGGAAATCTAGGTCTCGTCACCTGGCATGAAATCACCATACGAAAAGCGTCGTGGAATGCATGCTACAACCACTGATGTATCCTCCAATCTTGGATCATCTTAATCCTTGTGGGAAAGCCCACTGATTTGTTCCAGGTGATTTTGGCACTCTCGTGAGAGCCGAATCCTTTCTAGATTCTTGGATGAACCTCCAAAAACAGGGCCCTGTCATTTGCGAATTCTGAATCCAACAAGTACTTGTTGAAAAAACAGAGGTGGAGGTTGCTTGCTACTACAGCAAACAATCAAGCAGTGGAATATTATGAAAAAGTATGCCCAGAAATCACACTAAGCTATTTCAAATCTTTCCTTAATGTGCACAATTGGACAGAGAGAGATGCAGACTTACATCTTTGAACAGTACAACAACAGAGTTGAATAGTAGATCATGTATTATAGAATGTTTCAAACAAATAGACAAAACCTGACACAAACGAATGCGTTTAGTGTGCCACCATCTACCAGATAGGGTTCTGCCTAGATGTGGACCCCTGACCACTCAAAACTGTCATCTACCTTCTGGCTGCACCCTCCAATCTCTGTCAGCTTATATATATAGGACATCCTGGTGTCTTGATGCCACTCCCAATCCCCCTGCTTATTGCCCACATTCGTTGGTGTATAATTATAATTCAAATCAAACAGGAGCAACTTTTAGGATGAATTTGTATCACTATAAGAAAACTAGCAATGGCAACCATATTCCATGTTCTTTGCTTTGATAAAAACGAGATGAATGTCTGGCGTTTAGGCGAGGAAAATAATATGGAGTTTGAAAGACCAAACTTGTGAGGTATGTCCATCTTTATCCTATGGGATATCTTTGTTTTTTCTAAGACGAATTGCAGACCAATGACAATGTCCATGATTGATTGTTGACCTGTCTCTCATATCTCTTCCCTGAGTGGTTCATCCTCAATTGCTTTTCTAAAAATGGTCAGAATTTGAAACAGATTAATCAAAGGCTTAGAGCACAAACACTTAGCCAAAGGCTTGTGATATTGAATGTGTTAACGAGATAGGATTATCTTCCCTTCCTGAAATGCTATAAGTGAAACATCATTGGTACTAATGATGCTGATGGGAATCTTGTCGTTTTGCTAGTCCCTGCTATGTGTGAAAGAGTTTAATGCTTTTCAACTTTGTGAGTGACTATCATCAGATTCAAACTGCACTGTTTTTTATTTGTATTTATAGCTCATTGATACAGAACCTAAGAAATTGTTGATGTTATATTTCTTGATTTTGCAGGCAAAGTTCGATCAAATTGATTTGTCAGCACAGATTCACTGGTTTCCAGATGAAAGCACGAAAAGATATCTTAACTATGGTGCAGCAGCAAGTGAGGTATAAGGTCGGATATTATCAAAATGGTATTCAAGATGCTGCATTAGTTTATAAATGTGGAATTTCTGCTGCAGGTTGAAATCAATGTTCTTACAGGAGAAACAAGGCTAATCCAAACCGATCTTATTTATGACTGTGGAAAAAGCTTAAATCCTGCAGTTGACATTGGACAGGTTGTCTTATTTTTCTTTATCATCCATTGAATCAGTGTTTTATATTCGGGCTCCGTGCAAATGTTCTTCTGCAGCAGGAATAGATGTTTAATGACCCGAATTTCGGAATGCATTTCATAATATGCCTTACAACATTGCTTGCAATAAACATATGGAAAGTCTTTCAGAAGTTTCTAGATATTTTACCAAATTAAGATGCTCCATTGAGCAGATGCCCTATCTATCATTACACCTATGCGCTGCCAATTTTTCCAGATGAGAGGGATGCTTTATTCAGAAACCTAGATACTTTAAATACATCTACCACATGCAAGAGGAATCGGGATGGCCCTCGACTGATGTAGGTTTTACTACAAGAATCATGGTATTATACCCATCCCTTAAGACGATATGTAGGGTGGCCTAGCTAGCTGCCCTTTAGAGACGGCTTTGCTTTATGGGGTAACTGTTTAGGGTTATCCTTTCCCGATAAAATGCGAGCATTTCTAGGCCGCCTATTCTGAGTAGGAGGGAAAGGGCAGCTACAAGTAGCCATGCTTTTTTTGCAAAGTTGCACACCTTGTCTATTGCACTTTGAGGACTTGAATCCAAGACCTTGTGCTCATGTTTCAATGTCTATATCAATACACCAACTTCATTTATTGACATATACTATGCCATATCATACATCATGTGTTTATCTTCTAGTTGTTGTCGTCTTCATCGTCCTCCTCCTTGTCCACTTTTGCTTCCAGATTCACCTCATCACCTTCTCCACCTCACCTCCACTTCCAACTTCTAGGCCATCACCACTACCACCATCATCGCCACCTTCTTTGTCATCACTACCCCACCTTCTCACTCTCACTAACATGACTACCACCACCACCATTACCATCTCCACCTCTGTCTTCTCCACCATCACCGCTATCTTCTCCACTTTCCCCATTTTCACCGTCGCCGCTCCCACCTAACCATGACCACCTTCTCCTTCTTTTACTTGGCCTATTCTTCGTATTCCTCTCCCTCCTCTTCTACCAAGACCACACCTTCCTTGTGCGTACTGCCAATACAATGCTAATTTATGTGCATATAGTTTATATGTATATCTACATGCTTAGCTACATATATATTTATATATAGTATATTTTATGTAATTAATTATATACATCATATCACTATGTGTTGTTTGGATGACTTTGGGTATGCTCATCTAGATATACAACAAGAAACGCTCTCTATGGGTTAGCAAGTTTGCTAAAAGGGACAATTTTAACAACATGATAGACTTCTTCGTCTTTGACACATGACGATGATGCAATCTCTCTCTCTCTCTCTCTCTCTCTCTCTCTCTCTCTCTCTCTCTCCCCCCCCCCCCCCCTTTTCCCCTTCCTCTGACTCCTATCTGCTACTATTCTGTCCCCCTTCTCTAAATTTGCCCTCTCCGTTTTCTACAGAGAGCCACAGCCATGAATCAATAGTAGAACAATAATGCACATCACATATTCCAGTAGCATTGTTAACGGCAACAACTCATGAAATCAATGTTATTTACAAGTGTAGATTGCAAGCTTCAATTTTGCGGATTAAAAATAGTTGTGGAGTGAGCACCTTGAAAAAAGTAACTTCTAACTTGTCATGATTGTAGCCAATGCCACCACTTCTCTTGATAAATATAAAGCAGCTTCATTCCCGATTGGAATATGGCATCCCTTCAATCTACAATCTACGATAGTATAAAGTGTCTAGAAAAGTGAGATAGGTAAATATGCTCAATCACAATTAAGCAAATAAAAGCATGGATAACATGTTCTTAAATAAGGGCAATAAAAAAAGTTTGTTTGCTTAAAGTAGAGCATTTACACAATATACCAACATAGACAATATACTAAGTAGATAGTATATGAGGAAGGGGGCTAGCCAAAAAAATCATAAATTTCCTCTTTTTCCATTGAAAATCACTTTCCTTGGGATAATTATGCAATGGTATTTTGGCTCGTTAATTGGCTTATGTTTGCAACAAAGCACTTCTCCTAGTCAAGTCATGGATTTTTTAAGGTTTATGTGGCATCCAAGTTTGCTAGACTTGTAGATTAACTAATGACAAATTTATGTGTAGATTGAAGGATCCTTTGTGCAAGGAATTGGATTTTTCATGACTGAGGAACATGAAGTGGATAGCGATGGAAAAGTTATCACGAATGGCACTTGGACATACAAGCCTCCAGCAATAGATAATATACCACAACATTTCTCAGTGGAGATCTTGAATGGAGTTGCTCATCAGAATCGTATACTTTCATCCAAAGGTGTGTGAGTGTGTGTCCCCCTCTCTTTAAAAAAACCATGCATGTAGGCAAAAGTACATGCATCAATGGGTGCACATGCACATGCACACACATGCACTCAACACCCACGTGTGCACACAAATGTAATATATGAAAATGGTATGCATAGATACATATGTATGTGTGTGTATATACATACATATGTATCTATGTATGTATATGTGTATGCGTGTGCTTGTGGTGGGTGTGTCTTTGTCAATATTATACACATAAACGAACACACTCATGCAAGCACATTATTCTCTTTGTGTAATTTTGTCTAAGTGAGAAAACTCATGCTGGATTTCAGGCTGCAGTTTATGATGAACTAGGATTGACATTGCCTACCTTACTACTTTTGGGCTCATTTTGGCATACACTAAGTTGTGTACAGGTTTTAGTAATTCTATGAGTCGCTTTGCCAAGGGACCTGATAAATCATTGCTGATTGTTAATGAAACTCTTTGTCTCCAACGTCTCTGGATGATCATGCTTGGACATATTGTGGCATAGGTATGAAGGCATAATTTAGAGTCATACTAAGTGACATAAATTTAGGGGGACTAATCCCTAGCACACCAAAGCTCCATGCCTATAGATAATGAAGAAGACAAACATGACGAGCAAAAGCACACCAAATCTGAAGTTCTAATATGTAGATGGGAAGGTTTTTTCCAAAGAAAAGAGTCTTCTATTTTAGAGAATTGAGAAAACAACATAGATCAGCAATCCATGGGATGTTTGACCAAGAGAGAGGGGAAGCTGGCTGCTATGTTACCTGTTTCTGAGGATTCCAACTCAATGTTTGAATGATCAACTCAGAAATAGAATTGCAACATTGTTGATACGACAAAATACTCCACATTGAACGTATGAAGAAGACTACACAAACCTAGATTGGATCGCCTCAACTCTACCGAGTTCAGTTGCATCAATCATGATGACTCAAAAGACTCTCTAAGGACCCTAAGAGAAGCTGCTCCATACATAGAATACTACTAGATATTAACTTTCGACAAAGAGAAGGAAAACTGCCTCGCCATTGATCTTTGTAGAAGAACTGTGAACGGCCACTGAATCTTGCACCGCCCCATGCTGTGACCTTGATTGTTCCATGCTCAGCACCGCCATGCAACACATAAAGCACCCAATCATATGCACATTGAGCTGTTATAAGCATGGAGAGCTGCCACATCACCCAACAATCCCCCCTGTGAGCTGAGGAGGTAACATAGAGAACTCAGAACCAGAACACAAAAAGAAAAAAGTCACCACCCACACAGGGCACAGTGACGAAACATCACCCATACAGGGCACAATGTATCGACTAGGTTACCCACACAGGGCACAACCCATAAATAAAAGCTTTTTGGTGAAGCTAGAAGGTCCAGCCGTCCTCTACTGGTTCCTTGTTGGCTGCAATAAGTAAGTCCTGCAAAATCTTCACTTGGGGGAGTTTCCTCGGCTGCTAACACCTTTTTCTTCTTGGACTTCAGGTCATATGCTTTCTTATAGCAGTGACGATCATCATGGCCTCCTTTCCCATACTATGAACATGCCATAGACTCTTTCCCTTTCCTATAATCCTTCTTTTTCTGTCCTTTGTTGCTGGACGCTATATATGCGGGCTCCCCAATTGGAGATTGTAAACTTAGCCTTCTCTCCTCGCTCAGTAAAAGAGCAACCATGTCGACAAAATCCATTTTGTCTGAGCTGACTCGCAGGATTTGCACTAGATCAGGAAATCTTTGAGAGATAGCAGAGACAAGTATAGTTTTCGCGTCCTCATTATCCACCTTAGATCCCAGAGCAAACAATTGCTTCAGGATAGATTGCAAACGATTCAACATACTCTTACTTTCACCCATTGGAAAACTGAAAATCCCTGCTTTATTTTTGTTCTGAAGAGATTCTCCAAGATGGTCGAGTTGTTCTTGGTGACATCCAAATGATGAAAATAGTCCGGCTCGAGTGCCTTACCTAAGATGCCGATTGCTTTTTCCTTGTGTTGTTTCTAGAGAATGAGCTTGTTTGACTCACTATCCTTTGGTTTCTTGTTTGTGCTTGAGATGATGCCCCACAAACCTTTCTGCATGAGGTATAGACGCGTGCCCGCAACTGCCATGCATCATAGTTCTTGCCGTCGAATCTGAGAGTTGAAGCATATGCTTTGTCTTTCTTCCAGGATTCCATTTGGAAACCAACAATTTTGGCACATCTCAGACCCTCTCAACCAGATATGCTCACAAGCCCTCTCGTTTGCTTTGATACCAATTGTAGGATTTTAGTGCAAGTGCATGCATCCATAAATTGACGCAGTTGCAAGGAAACCAAATTTTTGCACGACTATAAAACACCTCCCTCGAATTATCAGCTCACAAAAAAGAATTGCAACTTTGTTGATATCACAAAAGACGTCATATTGAACGTATGAAGAAGACGACACATGACTAGACTGGATTGCCTCAACGCTACCGAGTTTGTTGGCAGTTACATCAATCGTGATGACTCAAAAGACTCTCTAAGGACCCTAAGAGCAGCTGCTCCATACATAGATGAATACCAGATATTAACAACTCTCATCGAGAGAGTTTCGGCAAAGAGAAGGAAAACTACCTCGCCATCGATCTTTGTAGAAGAACCGCGAACCGCCACTGAATCTTGCACTGCCCCATGTTGCAACCTTGATTGGTCCCCGCCCAGCACCACCATGCAGTACGTAAACCACCCAATCATATGCACATTGAGCTGTTGTAAGCGTGGAGAGCTGCCACATCACCTACCTCTACGAGCAAATCGAAGCACAAGGAATATTTCAGCTTTCTACAAAAGATCTCTGAGGGTCACATACACCCAACACTCTAGAGTGCTAACAGAAACTGTGTACGAAGACCTTGGACGCTCAAGTATGTGTGGGTGTGTGGATTTGTGTGTGTGAGAGCATATGTTGATACTATGGTTTACACCCACTATTGGGCGCTGATGATGTCAGTGGGGATGTCATAGTAGCTAGTCACTTCCATGCATGATGGAGTTTATGGTTTTCAATCTTATGAGTGACTATCATGAGATTGAAACTGCACGATGTGTGGTAATTTTAGAGGATGAGTTTGGGAATGTTCGTGGTTTCATCTTGATATATCTACTCTAGCCATGGTTCTATTAGTAGCCCTCCATGAGCTACCAACTAGAAGAAATAGACCTTCCAGAGGTGGGTCCAAAACTTGGTAAGGACCTCATGCATGATGCCACACCTATCACTCTAGCCAATGTCACTCCCGTGAGGGAGTCCATGCCGTTGCATCTAGCTGATGTGGTGTTCCGATGTGGGCGGTGGTGGGAGAAGAAGAGCACCTCCATGAACTACCAACAATGCAAATGCAACGATGAGGTCCCCTACCTCATAGTAGTGACAAGTCTATTACTCTCATCTGCTCTAGCCATGGTCCCATTAGTAGCCCTCCATGAGCTACCAACTAGAAGAAATAGATGTTCCTCGGGTAGAGGCTAGTCAAAGGTGGGTCCAAAACTAACCAAGGACCTCATGCATGATGACACACATATTACTCTAGCCAATGTCACATGCCGATGCATCCAGTTGAAGACAGTTGAAGCTGTCTTCCAATGTGGGTCGTGTGGGAGAAGAAGATCACCTCCACACTTGCTCCAAGTTCCCTATCCTGGATGGCTAGAATCACTCTCTTGGATCCCACTATACCTTGCGCAGCAGGGGTCTTTCCTTCCTTCACTAGAGTTGCCGTGTGCTTAGCCTCTCCTTAGGCTTATTGGAAAGGTGACTCCATGCACCTAGGGATTGCACCACCGGGTTGTCCCTCTGTGCCCACCTAATGTGCCTACGTTGCCCAAGCATATGAGCCTCTTGGTCTCGAAAGTTTGGGTGCCAAATTAGGGGCTGTCTCTCGAACTCATCTTTGCCCTAGGGGGTGGCTTGGATGAGGCTACCTGAGAGATGCTGGCACATTCTCATGAAGTTCCACATTAATGGCAACCCTTTGTAAGAGAGGATGCCTTTAAGATCCATTTGTGAGATTGTTGTCACTGTCCTTCTATGTATGGAGTGTTTCTTATGAGCCCTTGCCAGAGCAAGAGCTTCCAAGGTTAGAGCTTGGAGCTAGACCCTTGACAATAAGCTTCCCTAATATGGCTCTACTCTACATCTCTGGATCGATGATACCCAACCCTCCCTCTTCTTGGTGAAGATCCACTGTCTTCCCTATTACCTTAACCCGAGTGTTTCATGTGCTGTCCAAGTCTGCCCAAAGAAAATTATTCACCAATCTTTGCCACGAAAAGAAACAAAATGGGGGCTAAGGGGAAGCCTTATTGAACAGAGAAAGAAACCCAACACCGTGGTGGCTCTCCGGTGGGCTGCAAAGACATCTCGGATTTGCGTCTGTCAAGTTGTCTCTCGTTGTGGCGGAGGGCGTGGTCTCCTCAACCTTTGTATCCAGAGGGCTATGTCAAGAGTGAGGGGTGAGCTGGAAGAGGGAGGAGTGGGGAAGAGAGGGGCATGGGAGGGGAAGAGAGGCAGGAAGGGGGGGACAGCCTAGCAAGGGAGGAAGCGGAGCGGGCAGTGCTATGCGTCTATGTTCTACAGAGACTGAAAGTTAATGTCTTTGTAAGAATGTGGTAGTCAGGTGTCTTTCAGATTAATGGAGCACATGCGAAGCAAGGATGCTTCTTCTCCCGATCTTTAAAGGTTATACTTTAACTTGTGGAGAAACTCTTGAGATCCCCGCACTGACCCGTCAAGTATGCTTCCTCTTCTTTGTGTGTAATTTTACTTGGCTTCTACTGTGATGTGACATGAGAGTACTACAAGTACTGTGATGTGACATGAGAGTACTACAAGCCCATCTTGGGTATTCATGGCCATTGAATTTTCTTTACCAAAATCTCTGTTGAAGATTCCATAGTGTGCCTCATACACAATCAAAGGCAAGCAGATGTAGAACCCAATTTACCCTGATACCAATTGTGGAGCAAAACTTCTCAAGAATTATACCAATACATGACACGAATGTTGATATACTCACTCAGATATCAGCATTGATGTATAAAAAGCAAATGCAAAAGAACAGTTGTTGAGCATGAGACATATAGAGTATTTGAGTTCATGCTTAATACTCTGTTGTTGCTCATGTACAAAAGGTCTTCAGCATTGTCTCTCATCTACATGGTCTTTAAAGAAAATACAACACACATTACTGTTGAAAGCATGGTGACCAGTCACCATAGTCTGCCACTGCCATAGCTCTTCCAAGCTTTGAAGAACCACCATGCCCGTCAAGGTATCTGGAGAAGTGGTCTATGGTGCAGGAGCTCCATGAAGGTCGGTGAGAACCTCAAAATACTCACAACGTTCTAAGATGGCCAATGCATGCTCAGGGCGAGGTATAGACTAACTAATTAACTACAAACACAATTAACTAACTATTAACTGCCAGCTACACCACTCTCAGGTTCCTCGCAATAATTCTTACAGGCTTTGCATGCTCATCATAAGATACCTCTTGTAAATTTTCAAGGACTTTTTTTTTTGGACTAAATTGGGAAGTTCTTAGTCGTCTTTGTTAAGGTTGTGGCACACTGGTTCTAATACTCTGCTTCATGTTGTAGCCTCTGGAGAACCTCCTCTACTCCTTGCTGGTTCAGTCCATTCTGCCATAAAACGTGCAATAGAAGCAACATGGGAAGATCCTTTTACTGGTGAGAGATGCGCTACAGGGAGGTACTTGAGGCTAGATACACCAGCCACAATGGAGAAGGTGAAGAATCTCTGTGGCCTGGACAGTGTAGAACAGTATCTGAAGTACCAGTTAACCAATGCTTGAGTATCATTGTTCGTTAAAAGGGTTTCAATCTACTCTATTCGAAAATATTGGTCATGTATGTCGCATGTCATACTTGGATTGTGCCCGAAGCAGCCCCTATGTTACGAATTGGTTCTTCGTGTCAGCAACACAACTCTGTGTTGCACAGGCTGTGCACGGGAGTACTAGATTTTATGCATCACTGCAGCAACATGGTAGTACCCCTCAACACTTTGATTCAGACACAGAGGAAAACATCTGTAAATAAGCAAAGCCCATTTTACTGATTCTGAAGGACATTTCGAGCAGATCAGAATATGAGCTGTTTTAAATGCAGTGGAATTTGAATTGTATGCACTTTATTGTAATGAGACTCTCTCTCTCTCTCTCTCTCTCTATGTGCTCGTGCAGTGCATGTGGATGTGCCTCTGTTTGCATGCTGGAAGCGCATGCTTGTGTGTGTGTGTGTGTGTGAGAGAGAGAGAGAGAGGGAGATTCCCAACTCTTGCTTTTGGGAAATTCTTTTGGCTCTTTGGTTTTCATCCATGCACTCAGGAGTTTGATCTTTTCTTTGTTTGGGTTCGTTATTGGGCACTTTGGACTTTGTGAATAAACAGGAAACTTAAAGTCTTTGGTGATCCAGCATTTTCTTTATTTGCTTTCTTCAAGCGTTCTCTGTAGCAATCTTTTTTTGATTGCTTGTAGACTCGCTACATCGATCACGATGTATATTTAGCATATACAGAGATTTCAGCTGATGTAATTTTTAGCTCCTCGCTTTGATGTGGCTTTTCTTGTAATATAAACAATCATGGCTTTCATTGAAAAAGTGTGTGTGTGTGAGAGAGAGATTCCCACTGCTTTTGATTTTTCAGAATAGTCTGTTTTCTAGGCTATTGTCATTGTAAAAAGTTTTTCTTATTATAATTTCAGTGGTTTCACAAAAAAAAAAGAAGTGTTAAGTGTGAGAGAGAGAGAGTGTGTGTGTGTGTGTGAGGTGTGTAGGGTTTTTTATGTGTGTGTGAGGTCACTCATATCAGTATTTTTGCGTTTGGTCATTGGCAACTTGATCATTGGGATTTCTTATTTGGTTGCATTGATGGCACTTTGCCTAGATGCCCTTTTGTCTTCCGCTTGCTTCTTGATTGGAAGCATGTTCTTTTTCCTCTGGAATGGAATGGATGGTAATCTTTACTTGGGAATTCTTTGAGAGCTGAAAGCATTCACTGGTCGAAAGTCTTTCAGTGTCCCTTGGCTTTACAGGAACCTCGACGTTCCTACTTTGTCTCGTTTAAAGACATCACCTCGGTTGTTAATGTTATAGATGATGTTGGTACTGTGCTTCCCTTTTCTCTAGTAGCCACTACATATGGATTGGGCTCTCATTATCGTCCTTTGTGGCGACAAATTATTTCTATCCTTTCGTCCTTTATTCCGATTCCTCCTTTGGAACTCTAGGACCGGTTGAAAGATTGGACTTTGACTTCTTCAGGGTCCTCTTCTCGTCCTTTGAGACTATCTCAGATTATTGTACTTGCATTGTGTAAAATCCTTTTGCCTCAACCTTGGGTTTCGGTGATTTTGTTTGGCGAATGCATCGCCCAGTCAAGTAGTGGAGGAAAAGATTATAGTAACTTTGGGCCTATAAGTACCGCTTCAGTAACATGTTTTCTTTTGGCGAGTTTTTTTGGGAGTGTTTTCATCTGGACAGCTATTAGCTCATCAACACATTGCTCATGTACTTTGTTACATATGTTATACTTCTTCGGAGACTGTTTCTCACTTGTTTTTACATTGTACGTGCTCATGAGTTTTTTGATTTGCTTTGACAGCGCCTGCGAGCGAGATTCCTATCTGTTCCGTTTGGGAAGTTCTTTTGGCTATTTGGATTTCATCCATCCAAACCGGAGTTTTATCGTTTCTTCGTTTGGGTTTGCTATTGGGCACTATGGACTTTATGGACATATAGGAATTGTAAAGTCTTTGGTGATTTTACTCTCTCTGTTTGTCTTTTTCAGGTGTTCTTTGCAGCAATCTTTCTTTGATTGCTTGTAGACTCATTGCATAGATCATGAGGTCTTTTTGGCATATACTAAAATTTTCATTTGATATAATCGTAGCATCTTATTTTGAGATTGCTACTCATATAATATAATCGATCAAAGATTTCACAAAAAAATAAAGTATGTGTGTGTGAGAGTGGAGATGGAGGTTTTTGTTGCTTCTCCCTCTCTCTTTCGTCTGTACCTTTGTTCTCAATCGTACCTTTGCTCTTCTTCCTACTGTTAGTACAGCTTGATATCCTCGCGTCTGTACCTCTGTTCTTTTCTGCTCTGTTCACATAGGTTGCTTTAGTCGTATCTTTTGTACTTACCTTCACCATCCAATTGCTTTTTCCTAACCTGTTCGTACAGCCTGGGGTTGTACAACTCGTACTGTCATTCACATGATCACTCACAACCATACACCTTGGTATGATCCATTACATCAATTTGTCCTTCATTCCCTCCATAAATTGATGACCTCAACCCTTGTAGTAGTCCATGGGAAACCTCATGGCTTGCCCACCTTTAGTGACAACACACATGATCCACAACCTGGTACTCACTCTAGTTGCATCAGCAGTAGACTCATTTGGGCATTCTCACCTCAACATGATCTCACTCTGACTTTGGTCTCTTGGTTTACAATTTGGAAGATTGGACAATGACTATGCATGGGAAGTTTCCATAGGTCTAACAAGGTAAAACATAAGACTAATAATCATTTGAGGGGGACATCCCAAGGCAGAGAACCCTTATTGACCACACAAAAAAATTCTAATTGAAGATGTCGGGAAATTTTCTCCTTTGATGGCATATCTTGTTATTTTCCTCCTTCTCTTCCAAGCTATCATAGTGTGAGGTACATTGTCATTGGAGAGGTTCTTGGTGTAGCCCTTCTTGTAGTTAACTCCTTTGCCCTTTGATCTTGCTTGCATCCTTCTTCTTCATAAAAGAATCACTAGCTAGTATATCACCATTGAGGCACATAATGTCTTCCTTGATCTTCAGATCTATGCTCATCAAATCACTACTCAAGTGAAGCATATAACCTTTCACCATTACATGCATTTTAGGCAAAGCCAAGGTAGAGAACTTATGAAGAGTATCCATCATATGCTTCAATGCTGCATAGCATAGTGTATGAAACATAAACCATACATAATTAACATCAAACTTTTGTAGTGTGCATAGAGCATATCATCCACATAGAAAAGCAAAGGGGTTGCATACATCACTGAACCAGTCTGAAACATCATGAATGATGCATTCTTGTGACCAATATAACCTTTCATCCAAGCATATGTCTTGAAAAACATGATTTGCATAGTGATAGACTAACTTTGGAGCATTAAATACTTCATCCATCTACTCGTATGACCAACACCCATCAATGCCAAGAAAAACCATTAAAATATTGAAACTTTTGAGCATCTAACCACTTGCAATGCTTCAGCCATGAAGGAGATTTGAGAGAAATCCCCAAATCGAGCAAATAGAGATTGGAGGATCAAATTTGACCTATCCTGAGCAGCACCCAAGGGGCTTTTGAGTGGAAATGAAAGCCCTTACTGAGGCCTACTAGCAACACAAAGGATGGGTGAAATAGTGTGCACAGTAATCTGACATTACATCAGGAAAGTTGGCCAAAGAAATAGTGATATCTCCCTCGTCTATGGTAACATTGAGCTTAAATTTTGGCAGTAGCTAGACCTAAGTGTTGTCCAAGTGCAGCTAATAGGGTAGGTCGAAATTGTGACTATAGAGGCGAAAATTTGAGGAATTTCAGTGATCAAAGAATAGGGCGGCACGGTGGCTCAGAGTATAATTTTGTTGATCCCAACACTGGAAAGGTGTGCCTTAGTGTGTGAAAGCTGGAGTCGGAAGGATTTTGAAAGTTAACGGTCGGATGTGGAGAAATCGATGTTGCAAGATTTGGGCAGAATTGAGGAAAATGGGATAGACATGGAAGAAGGTTGAAGAAGATGATGAGGAGGTGGCACTAGGATGTGGGTGGAGGCTCAAGGAGGGTGGAAAGGCTCTGATACCACATGTTGGTGCAAGCATGGAAGCATGATGGAGGTAGACAAGAGGTAGAGACAATGGCCCGAGTATGAAGGCAATGAGCAATTGATTCATTCATAGAATGGAGTACATATAGGCAACTGGCAATGAGTAGGTGGAATCTAGATCCACAATCATCTCAATCAGGAAGCCTACCAATGTCTCCTAGAATCTCTCAATCACACACCACACTCTTATATTCCCTCAATCACACCTACTGACTGACACATCATCAGTCACACCTAAGTCAAGCACACCTACACACACACACGCGTGTTCACACACTCACTCACATGATCACTCACAACCATAGACCTTGGTATGATCCCATTACATCAATTTGTCCTTCATGGATCTTTTGTGTTCTCTGCATCAATTCCTCCTTCTGCCTCTCCTCCTCTTGCATGTGTCTTTATTCGGAGGAAGCGCGGTAGTTTGGTTCCCTCGCATTTTGTCAAATCTGCGAAGCTCGATGTTACGGATGGTCCTTCACTCCAGCTGGGCCTTCTTCGTCAGTTGTGTTCTGCTTCTTGTCCTTCCGGTTTTCGGTCTTCGACAGGCTCAGAAGTTTGGGTTCTGTCTCCATTTTATGGGTAGGGTTTTATCTACAGCTCAACTTCGTCGTTGGGTTGAAGTTACAGTTGGTCAGGATTGCATCTCCTCTTTTGTCTTTTTGGGAAAATGTTTTTATTATGCCCACTGCTCTTCGTTTGATGTGGTGGAGAGCCTTGTTACTTGTGCTAGTATTCATGGGGTTGGTTTTTTCGCTTATGTGATGCCTTGGGATCCGCTTTTTGATCTGTCAACCTCTCTTCTGACTCACTGTCCGATTTGGATTACCCTCAAAGTGTTGCCCGTGCCTCTTCTTCAGCATCTTCCTACTCTTGCATCGCTTTTAGGGAGGCCTCTTTATGTTTCGAGATAGGAGTTTTTGTAGGCTACCCGAGATGTTCGACTTTGTATTTTATAGGATATGATGCAGCCTGTGCCCTCTACTTTGGATCTTGATTTGGGTTTTCTCATCCGATGCGCATCAGGTTGCATTTTGCCTCTTTTCCTACAGCATGTTATCGGTACCGCCAGGTTGGTCATTTTGCATGTAATTGTCCTTTTGCATCTAGGACCACTCCTCCTGCTCCTTCTTCAGCTGTCAAGGTTACTATTCCTTTTCCTTCGGGTTCTGCTATGGCTTCATTGGAGAAGCCTTCTTCTACTGCTCTGAAGCACTAGTGGATTAAGGTAGATAAATCACAGGCCAATCTTTCTCTTGCTAAAGAAGCTTAGGATTGCGTCCTTCGTGAGCACCATTAGCCTCCTTCTCCTTAGGATATGGATGTGCCCCTTGCAGAGGGGATCTTATAGGATGTTGCACATGCTCTCTCTGGTTGATACCCCGACTGAAGCTGACATGATGAGTCATGACATATCTGATGTAGCTCTTTCGTCAAATGCTCCTTCAAAAAGTACAGATATTGATCTAGTTCTTATGCCTGTGAAGACTATGCCAGAGTCTCTTTCTGTTCAGGATGCATATGTTTCTTTTTCTCTGGAGCCTTTTCATCCTATGTTGCAACAGGTTTTGGACCCTGTGATTCAAAAATTCAGGCTCCCCGCTTAGATTAAGAAGAATCACAAGGGCAAAAAATAGGTGGTTTTTATTGACGGTGCAGTTTCTTCACTGCATCAATTTTTACAAAGCAACAATCTGAAACTGGAGGATGTTGTGTTTGATCCTCCTCCAGTTTGATCTTATAACTTTTTACTTGGTTGCCTCATGACTTATGCTCTGAGGCTTTACTTGTAAATTTTTCCTTTGTAATTATTGGTGGGTTTCCCACACAAAAATAAAAGATTTCACTAAAAAAAGTGTGTGTGAGGCGTGTGTGTGGTGAGTGTTGGTCGTCGTGAGAGAGAGGGTGTGGTGATCTAGCCTCCTTGGTTCTTCACGTAGGCCATACTTCCCTCCTACAAGCCGTACAACCTCTTGTTCATCAATCGTACAGACGAGTCTCCTGCACTTTTTTTTGGCCGTACAGTTTGTATGGATCATCCATACGTTTGCTTATGTCAAGTTGTCCCTCCGTACATTCTCAGTGCAGCCCTTCCGTTTTGTTTGTGTTTTGCTGTCTGTCATCAGTCGTACAACTCCATCACCTGTTGTTTTTTGCCATACAGTTTGTATGGATCTTCCGTACTTTTGCTTTGCTTCACGTGGGCCCTCCCATACATTCCCTGCATAGTCTCTCTATTCTGTTTGTGTTTTGCTATCCACACAAGGATTCCTTACTTACAGGCAGGGACTCTATACTTGCATTCAAGCACTCTGTACACGCATGCAAAAATCCGTACAGGATGAGAATGTTACTATACAGTTTTTGTCCTTTTGCATTGTATAGCTTCCATACTGTAAGCTCTTTCCGTATTTTCAAACTTCCTCTCACCTTCAAATGGCGGTTTGTCCTTATGAAAAAGCTTTTCAGAAAGATAGATCAGTGCAACACAAAAAACAAAAGCAGGTTATGGGTTAGGATGACCCTCTTCATGGCTCAACTTGTCTATGAGGTGATGCATGAGGGTTTTGAAGACACTCAGAGTTGGAAGGATCCAGTTCCCACCATGGGCATCATGGTGGAGGTGGATGATATTTTTGACCCTGTTAAGGAATATGCCAAGCATGCCATTATTATCTTTTTTCAAGGACGTATGCCTACTGCTGTAGATGTTGTAACTGGTTGACTAGAACCCTGGGTGGTTGCTATGTCAAAAAAGTTCATTATGCAGCAAGAGGCTTTTTTGAAGTGATCATGGCAGATGAAGAACATAGACAGATTTTATTGGAGCACTCTCCTCTCTTCTATGGGCAGTAGATGGTTCACGTGTTGCCCTAGTCGCCTACCAGAGATTATCAGGCTTTGATCAAACACAGATGCCCTGTCTGGGTGGAAGTTGTTGCTCAACCTTTGGAATAGCGTTCCCCTGTTCCAGAACGGATCTTGGATGATATTGGTTCTAGACAAGAACGTTCACATGCAAAGCAAATGGATCTTGGATGGTATTGGTTCTAGACAAGATGATTCAACCATTCTAAAATCATTGATAGCCAATGTTGTATAGCTATTTACCAAGAATTCAATGTTCCATGTTAGAAGTGTACGATTGCAACAAACAGCAACAATGATGTGGTATTGTACCACACAAAAGCTCACATGCAAGCTAACAACAAACATGGCATATGGTCACACAGCAAAGCATATGGCAATTTATGTTGGTCTCCAGGACTGCATAAGCAAGCTGGAAGCAAACATTTCATATGGCCACATAGCAAAGCATATTGCAATTTATGTTGGAACTGTCAATTGACCCAATGAGGATTACTTGGAATGGATGTCTCCAACACATGGCTTTGGGAACTACACTTGTCAAGATGGGTGGGATGTGTGGGAGGATGTGCAAAGCAAGGAGATTGGCAGGATATGCTGAACATCGGCTTGCTAATGAAGCACTAAATGTCTTGAGTAGAAGAAACTCGCGTATTTATCTTTATTTAGCATCTACATATTTGTGACCCTTTTGAAGGCTCTTTGAAGGTTTGTGCTAGGCTCAAAGTAGCAAAAAAGGTCACAAATACACGCTGAAATTACCAGACAATTATCTGAAAACATACTTTTCTTAGAAGCACCTTGGTTGACATGTATGACAAATGTGACTTGCTTGGAAAAGCACTAGAACTATCTCACAAGCTTCAAGTTCAAGATATAGTCTCCTAGACCATACTAGTGGGAGGGTATGCTGCTCATAGGCTTGGCAAGGAAGCACTGAACTATTTCAAATGGACGCAATTGGAGGGCATACCTACGTCTACTATCACATATATTTGCATCTTGAAAGCTTGTGGTAGCATCCAATCCATATTAAAAGCTTGTGGCAGTACCTTGGTTGATGTGTATGCCATATTTGGATTCCTTGTGAAATCAAGCAATGTATTTGACAGGGTTATGCTCACAATGTAGTCTCATGGACTGCAATAATTGGAGGATATGTTGAGCATGGACTTTGTAAAGAAATACTAAACTGTTTTACCAAGATGCAACTAGATAGTGTGTCTTCAAATTTGGTTTATGGCTTGAAAGCTTGTGGCAGCATCAGAACCATAGATAAGAGCCCAACATACATGCTGAGATTGGAAGATGGTGGATAGCAGTAGTAGCAGGCCATTGTATCTAGATTGGTAGGCTAAAGTTCTCTAGTTTTGGATGGCCTACTAGCCTATAAATAGCCTCCATTGGGAGATGTAGATATAGAAAATGAGGAGGTGCCTATGGTTGGGTGGCTATATGGAAATAGAGCAACAGATACTAGGAGTGTACTTTACCATGTTGCTGGGAAAATAATACTTCAAGGGAAGTGGGTAAGGTAAGATTGAAGCCTTCATTTCAAACATAGAATATTGCATATTCCAATGTTTCTAGTAGGAAATAGCAAGCTGCACTATTCAACAAATTTGAAGGTGTCAACTGCGGGCTTTAACAATGAAACCATGCATTGTTATCACACTTCAACACCTTGACAATCCCCCATAGGTGAGAGCAAAAAAGAACAGCCATGCCCCCACTTCATTTGAGAGGTCCATTATGTTGCATGTCATTTGGCAAAGGTGATTCCCATGTGTATACATGAAAGTATGAGAAGTCCCCTCTCAAACGTCTCTGTCTGTGTAAATCTTTACAGAAATTGTCCAGATCTGATGTGAGAGTCTCATTACAGTTCCACCCCTCTGCACTTAAATGTCCCACTTCCCTTCCCTTTGTCCTCCATTATGCTGACCTTTTATGCTGGAGTTGCATGCGTGTCTTGAGTGTGAGAGAATAGATCAACCAGCCTCTACTAACTTTGCATTGGACACTTAGGGTGAGGATTCTAGAAATAGACACCAATACTTGATTTTGGTTTCTATGCTTACATTAGTAAAAGTGAATACTATTGTACTTCATTTATTGGGAACTGCCTTACCATGTGTATGGAAACTGTAGGAGCATCATGTTGTCATGCTCAAGTTTGAATATGGCTAGGGATGCTGTTTGTTGGAATGGCCAATAGTCCGCTCTGCCAAAACTTTCACTAAGGCTCCATGCTTTATCCTTCATAGATTAAATCAAAGAGCTCCTAGAAGCAACCTGCCCAAACATATTTTCATGCACTTATTTGATCATAAAACTGCCCATAGGATTTCCTTGCCTACGTTGTGCAGTATGTTGATGATGGAGGGGGTTGTTGCTATCCCCACTAAGCGACTACTTGCAAATGGAGTTGAACAGTGACAAGTTGTGCTTCATGTGCTGCCCTTTATTCTTGCTCGATTGCTATGGCCATTAGCAGGTCTATCATTAGGGAAAAAGGGAGCTCATTTTGGGGCCCTGTAAGAAATTCACTATTTTTTGATTTATTTCTCTCCTAAAAGACCTCAAAAATAGTAAAATATGGAAACGTGGCTCAGAACTGTCAGTAAGGACTACAGAACTGTCAGTTCAGAAAGGAATAAGATAATCTTTTGTCTAACTAACACGATTTTGCATTAAATATCTCCTTAGTTTTTTTTTTGTTTCCTGAAGATTCCACATCTCTTTTGCCGACGTGTGCAGGCCTTTCATAAAGAATCCATCACTGAACTTGGTGATTGCACGTTTTCAAAATATTTACATGGATACCACCACACTTCCACGATTCATGTTACAAAACGACTATGAGATTGACAAGCAAACTTCGCAACCTCAGAAGCACAAAAAATGGCCGATACTAGTGAGTCACTATCTCAGAAGAAGTGATTACACCATCTTCACATCGACTTGGAAGAACAATATGCTCCAACACAAAAAAGACGAAAGGATACGGTGCTGAATGCTCAACAGCGGGAAAATATGAGAAGTGAAGGGCTTCAACATATTGACTTATGGTGCGATGGAAGCATATATCCAAAATGTCAAGTAAAAAACTCTACACCTCCATTTGTCAATCCCACCACATTACTGAGGTTTGCCGGCGATGGACAAAATGGACTTCTTGGTTATATTTCAGCACAGTCTGCATTTGCAGAAACGTATAAAATGATGTACCTACAAGAAAAGGGGGCCAGGATGCAGGAGATAGCCATTCGTGCAAAATTGGAGCAGCAGTTGCAGAATGAAATTGAGGAGCATTCAAAGAGTATAAAAGAGTTGACAAGAGCAAGAAAGAATAGAACCGTGCTTGGAAGCAACTCAAAGTCTCCTTGTCTTTATTGCAAAGAATCAGCTCAAGTAATGGATTCCAAATGGTGGAAGAGAGCACCTAATAGAGATAAAGTTGACATTGACTTCAAGGCCATTTTGGACATTCCACTATGTAATGTTCACATCTGCACATTGCATGGTCTATGTCGAATCATTGAGAAATTGGTATTTTTGTATATTTGATTTGCTTGGAAACTCCGTCCCGAAGGATGCTCTTCAAGCATTGGAAAAAGTGTTATCCGATATAGGTCTGCATGGAGGATATGTTCAAATCACAAAAGATTTTAAAAAGTCTACCAATGGCAAGGAGGTACCAATCAAGCCCTCTATTGGTGGTGTTAAGGCAAGAAGATTCTTGTCTCGACCCAAACACAGTAAGCAAGTAAGGCAAGGTAGAACAGTTTCAAAGGTAGAACAGTTCATCTTCAACTTATTGTTCATTTATACAAGATCATACCAGACATCAAAGACTTTGTACAAATCCATAAGGATTGTGGAAGCAAGTCCATAATGCCGTGAAAGATCATGAGGCAGATGGGGAAGCACAAAATGTGAAGGCAGAGGTGTGGAGGTCTCTTGATCAACTCTTCATGTTCTGTGACAAAGTAACATGGACAAAGAGTGATTACAAGAACTTTGAAGAGGCAATTAACATTTTGGGAAGTCAATGAAAGACGCATGGACAGCCTGCAATATAACTCACTACATGGTAAGGTTCTGTCTTCTTCTTTTACTTAAGTGTGATCCTCTTTTTTTTAATTACTTACTATGCATTCTTATGCCTTACAGCATATCATCTACAACCACCTTCCCTATTTTGTCAAAAAGTATGGATGCCCAGCAATTTGGTCTACCCAAGGCATGGAGAAGTCTCACTACATGGCACGTTATGCATTTTCCAGACACACACAACACTATGGAGGGAGTCAAAAGGCAAATAGTCTGAAGGAGTTCTTCCAATGGTTTTACCGAGGCATACTACAGAGGCTGCATGCTAAAAGAAAAGTTGCTAGCTCCAAAGTCAAGCTTGCTTTTCTTCTAGCCCAAAAGCAAAGACGAAGACAAACTCTGGACAATTCAATGGCGGCAAAGAGACATAGACAATGGAGGGAATCGAAGATATTTAGAAACCATAAATGGACAAGTAAACATGAATAGCAGTTTGTAACTTATTGGTGTTATGTCCACATGTTTTTAAACTTAATCAATAGAATTTTTTTGTGTGGAACAAGTGACTCTTGGTGTTATGCCTATATGATTTGAGACTCCATCAACAATATTTCTTTTGTGAAACATGTGATCTAAATGTAATACAATTTGTTCACAATTTCAATATATTGTTTGTTTAATATTTAATGACACCGCTCTATCTATCCCAAGGACTTTGTACAAATCAGTTCATCTTCAACTTATTGTTCATTTATACAAGATCATACCAGACATCAAAGACTTTGTACAAATTAGTTCAACTTCAATATAATGTTTGTGCTATATTTGATGACTAAATCCTATTTCTCCGAGGGCTTGCCGATCGGAACTCTCTTTTTGATCTTGATTTTCTTCCTTCTTGGCTTGATGTTAACCGTCTATTTATCAATGCTTGCCTCTGTTGCTTGTTTGGGAGGGGTATCCTTTTCTTCAGCTGTCTCCATGTGTTCTTCTTCTTGGATTGTGTCACCTGATGCAATCATGGGTGGCTCTCGAAACCTTATGAGCTTGTGTTTTCCATAGCCCTCTAGACATTTGGGCTCCTTAACACCACATGCTAATGCATAAGAAGTGTAAGACAAAAAGTAAGAGGCCCTAGAGGCCTGCTTATTCACATAATCCCCAAATATATCTATGGCAGACAACCTCTCTATCAAAATGATCTTTTCCTTTTGCCATGAAAGATCATGTCCATCTAAAACCCTGGACAAACATTTTAAGAAGTAAACAATGGCTTCTCCATTGTTGCTCAACTGCCTATGGTAAATCAAGATCTTAGCACTGCCTAGATCATGAATATAATGAGCTAGGCTTGATAGTTTGCCAAACCCAGCCGGCCTACTTCCACTTGTTCTCTGGAGGAATGTGTCATCCTCAATTTGTAGCTGCCACATATCAAAAGATTGGAGTGAGACAATACACAACCTACAAAACATTTAAGCAGAAGACAAAGTATTTGATTTGAAGTAACAAGATCGTACCTTCTCATTTTCATCAGCAACAAGTAGTTCATCTTTCCAAAGATTTATTCCTCTCTCCTCCAGTCCAGCCTCTTCTTTAAGCTTTTCCGTGTATAGTGTTGAGAGATTCATAGCTTCCTGTGTGAGCTGGAAGGCAGCTTCACCTGGCTCTTGGAACTTTTTAGCCTCTTTGAAACAAATAGTAAGGGCCTCTGCAGGATCAAAAGTTGTTTCCAAAGCCAGTAGTGAATGGTCATCCTCTATGCCAACCTCCTTGTCAAGCCTTGAAGCCTGGGCAATAAGGGAAATGGCATAGTCCTCCCTCAAATTGAACATACACTCTATATCATGGAGGAAAACATAATCTTTTCCACCAATCAAGACACCTGGAAGCATGGGCACTGCATAGTTGCTACTCTGAACATCAAAATCTTCAACTAGCTGTGCTGCCCTAAGAGTTTTTGTCCTCAGTTAAACAAGGTCAAGAGCAGCCACTTGCAACCCCTCATCCTGGAGGTTGATATCTTCTTCTTGCTCTACAATTTCTATTACGAAAGGAACATCCTCTTTTTCCTTTGCTTCAGATGTGTCTTCTTCTTCAGCCTCCTGCCCTTGTTCATTCAGAGAGTCCTGACTGAAGACAATGTACATAAGGAATGCCATGGTTTCCTCAAGCACTCTACACTTTCTGGTGTGCAAGTTATAGTTGAATTTATATTGATCAGGCAGGCTATCAAATCTTCTATTCACATGGTACCTCAGCCTGTCAATGGAGACAATATGATTTATATGCACAAAAACCTTTTCACCTTCCACAATTCTTCCTGCCTCTGTCAGTTGTTTGAAAGTATCCCAATGGTTTGAAAGAAAATCTTTGTGATGCTCCAGTACAGAGCTCATAGTGAACTCCATGTTGAAAATACTGTGGTATATGTGGAAGTTCCTCTGAGCCTTGCATTTGTGAAGAAACTCAAATAGGAGCAAATCTGGAGATTTGTCCTCTTCTGGTTCCTTTTGTTTTGAGATGGAAGACTCATCATTCTGCTCCAGTCTCTTCCTTTTTCCTGTTCCAAAATTTATATACATTGAATTCTATATGCTGACATATGTAATTAGGGAATGCATAGGATATCACCAAATAATTCCCTTCATGAGCTCTCATGACTCACCTGGTGATTGTTGTGGTCTTATTATAGCAGCAGAAAAGTCCAGCTTCCTCTTGAAAGGAGGGTCCTGAGAGTCAACTGTTCCAAAGCAAAAACATTTCTCATCATCAAGGAAGAATTCCACAGGGCCAAAGATAGCAAAACAATGAGGAAGAAGTGAGAACCAAAAGAGACACAGGAATTTGCAGGAAAACGCGATGTAGGACCATTTGGAAAATGTCATGCACTCTCCTCGCATTTTGTTGCAAATTTTCTAGTTCTGTTGATATCCATGTCAAATCAAATGCTAGGATCATCTCATAGATTCCTAGACAGTATGAGTTGATATTCAAGAGAAAGGCTGGAGCTGAGTGAAGCTTTTCATGAGGAATGTGTCGAGAACAGGAATTTGCAGCAAAATGCGATATGGGCTATCTAGAGATGGATAAAGCACTCTCCTCGCATTTTGTTGCAAACTTCTAGGTTCTATTCATATCCATCTCCAATAAAATTCTAGGGTGATCTACCAGATGCTTGGACAGTATAAATTGAATATGTAACAAGAAGGGTGGAGCTGAGTGAAGATATTTGGACATCAAGAATTCTATGGATGGAAGAAATATATGTAAAAAAACATTGAAAAGAATCTAGAATTTTGACCTTTCTTTTCCTTTTCCATGCTATTGGAGTTGCACTGGTGAATCTCCTGCTCTTTCCCAAACTTGAACTACAGCCTTGGTAACCTGGAGATCTGGCAGTGGTAGTAGTCTTCAAGCAGGTTACAGTTTGGATGGAGTGTGTTGGGTAGGAAGGGATCAGAGAGGGAAGGAAAAGGATGATGGGAGGGTGCTGGCAGGGATGAAAGATTGGGAGGCAGGGGAGGGAAGAGTGGTTGTGGAACTGATTATGAAATCATGAATGGCACAAGTTCCAAGGCAAAAGTGTCCCTTTCACATGTGCCAAGTTTCAAACTCCAAGAGATCTGGGTCCCACCCACACGTGTGAAAAAATGACTCCATTCCACACGTGTGGGATTTAGCAGCTGCCTTGTTTGTATTTTGCACTAATCTTTTCCCTCCTGTTTAATCTCTCCTGTGTCGGCCCTCCCGTCTCAGCTCTCTTGCCTCCCTACCTCCGTACTCTGCACCATAGCACCCTGACCAGCAGCACAGGTTCATCCCTAGCACAGGGTACTCATCAGCAGCACAGCACACCCACATATAGCTTCCAGGTATGTAGGACTCTTTATATCCTGATCCTCTTGTTTAATAGTATAACACACATGGCTGTAGGATGTGATGTACCTTGGATATTAGGATAAAGATTATAGGCATTCCTAAGGTTTTCCACTGCAACCACAAGTAGGAAGACTTTTGAATTGGGCTGGTTGAGTGAGAGATTGATCATCTCTATAGATTTAGCAATGTTTGCAGATCTTAATGTGTGACAATTGCATTTAAGGATAAAACTTTATCTATAAGTTCCTCCTTCAGTCTGTGCACTTTTCTTGCCTTTCATAGACTCAATCCATCCTGCATGAACTTGCAAACACATTGAAATGACTGAAGGCATGTTCCAGCATGCTGCCTCATGAATTTGCAGGAAAATGCGAGGAGAAGGCTTTAGGAATTTCAAACAGCCAAAATCGCATTTTGTTGCAAATATTGAACTGTTGCTTCATCCACCCCTGTTATTCTGGTTTTGTGTCTTTCTAAGTTGTCCATGGCTAGACTCTTCTTGCATGGAGTGTGGTGGGTAGGAAGGGATCCGAGAGGGAAGGAAAAGGATGATGGGAGGGTGCTGGCAGGGATGAAAGATTGGGAGGCAGGGGAGGGAAGAGTGGTTATGGAACCGATTATGAAATCATGAATGGCACAAGTTCCAAGGCAAAAAGTGTCTTTTTCACATGTGCCAAGTTTCAAACTCCAAGAGATCTGGGTCCCATCCACACGTGTGAAAAACGACTCCATTCCACACGTGTGGGATTTAGTAGCTGCCTTGCTTGTATTTTGCACTAATCTTTTCCCTCCTGTTTAATCTATCCTGTCTCGGCCCTCCAGTCTCAGCTACCTCCCTACTCTGCAACATCAGCATCCTGACCAGTAGCACAGGTTCATCCCCAGCACAGGGTACTCATCAGTAGCACAACACACCCACAGATAGCTTTTAGGTCAGTATTTATGGGTTCTTCCCTCAGTCTCTGCAATCTTCTTGCCTTCCATAGAAACAATCCATCCTACATGGACATGCAAACACATTGAAATGACTGAAGGCATGTTCCAGCATGTTGCCTCATGAATTTGCAGGAAAAGAAAAGGCTTTAGGAATTTCAAACAACCGAAATCGCGTTTTGTTGCAAATACTGAACTGTTGCTTCATCCACCCCTATCATTGTGGTTTTGTGTCATGGCTGTACTCTCCTTGCATAGACTCAATCCATATTTTATTTAGTTGTAAAGACAGAGAAATCACTGTAGGAATGCAGATCTTCAAGTGTGATAATTGCATGTGAGGGTAAAAGTGTACTTATGGGTTTTTCCTTCAGTCTGTGCACACTTCTTGCCTTTCATAGACTCAATCCATCCTGCATGGACATGCAAACACCTTGAAATGATGAAGGCATATTCCAGCATGCTGCCTCATGAATTTGTAGGAAAATGCGAGGAGAAGGCTTTAGGAATTTCAAACAGCCAAAATCGCATTTTGTTGCAAATATTGAACTGTTGCTTCATCCACCCCTGTTATTCTGGTTTTGTGTCTTTCTAAGTTGTCCATGGCTAGACTCTTCTTGCATGGAGTGTGGTGGGTAGGAAGTTACCGAGAGGGAAGGAAAAGGATGATGGGAGGGTGCTGGCAGGGATGAAAGATTGGGAGGCAGGGGAGGGAAGAGTGGTTATGGAACCGATTATGAAATCATGAATGGCACAAGTTCCAAGGCAAAAAGTGTATTTTTCACATGTGCCAAGTTTCAAACTCCAAGAGATCTGGGTCCCATCCACACGTGTGAAAAACGACTCCATTCCACACGTGTGGCATTTAGTAGCTGCCTTGCTTGTATTTTGCACTAATCTTTTCCCTCCTGTTTAATCTATCTTGTCTCGGCCCTCCAGTCTCAACTACCTCCCTACTCTGCAACATCAGCATCCTGACCAGTAGCACAGGTTCATCCCCAGCACAGGGTACTCATCAGCAGCACAGCACACCCACAGATAGCTTTTAGGTCAGTATTTCGAGCTTACCTAGACGAAGGGTCAAAGATGTAGTAGGGCTTGCTGCTTGCTGGTCCCTCTCACTTGGAGGCTCTTCTTGCCTTCCATAGAAACAATCCATCCTACATGGACATGCAAACACATTGAAATGACTGAAGGCATGTTCCAGCATGCTGCCTCATGAATTTGCAGGAAAATGCGAGGAGAAGGCTTTAGGAATTTCAAACAACCGAAATCGCGTTTTGTTGCAAATACTGAACTGTTGCTTCATCCACCCCTATCATTGTGGTTTTGTGTCATGGCTGTACTCTCCTTGCATAGACTCAATCCATATTTTATTTAGTTGTAAAGACAGAGAAATCACTGTAGGAATGCAGATCTTCAAGTGTGATAATTGCATGTGAGGGTAAAAGTGTACTTATGGGTTTTTCCTTCAGTCTGTGCACACTTCTTGCCTTCCATAGACTCAATCCATCCTGCATGGACATGCAAACACCTTGAAATGATGATGGCATATTCCAGCATGCTGCCTCATGAATTTGTAGGAAAATGCGAGGAGAAGGCTTTAGGAATTTCAAACAGCCAAAATCACGTTTTGTTGCAAATATTGAACTATCTCCTTGCATAGACTCAATTCATATTGTATTTAGTTGTAAAGAGAGAGAAATCACTGTAGGAATGCACCAGCATGTCACTTCAGGTATTTGCAGGAAAACGCGATTTCAAGCTGTTAGGAATTTCAAACTGTCCATATCGCATTTTATTGCAAAATTGTCAATGTTGCTTCATCCACCCATGTCATTGTCTTTTTGTGTCATACCATGTTCTCCATGGCTGTAATCTCTTTCCATTGCTTTGTATGCAGTTTGTTAGAGTGATGGCAAGAACCAAGTCAACTGCAAGGAAAGCTGACAAAGGGCCAGGGCTTGCAGCAACAACAGCTGGGGCAGGTACCAAGAAATTTAGTGTGCCTCCAAAGGGAAGAGGTGCACATGGCAGGAAGGGTAAGCCAATGAGCCTGCTCCAACAAAAGGCCAAGAGATTGAAACATGGTGCAAGTGTGCTAAGGGAGATCAAGAAGCAACAAAAAGCTATAGGCTTTGCAATCCCCAAGGCACCTTTTCAAAGACTGGTGAAAGACATATGTGATAGTTGGCACCTTGGGTTTAGGTGGAACAGGACTGCCATTCTTTCCTTACAGGAAATGGCAGAGGATTACTTGGAAAAATATTTTGAAGATGCAATGCTGGTAGCAGCCCATGCTCACAGGGTGACTCTGATGGCCAAACACTTCAACACTTTGTCCAGAGTGAGATGGAGGTATGACAAGCTTGTTCATCCTGTGGAATGGCAGGACATAAAGATGAGAGACATATTATTAATTCCACCTACAAGGAAGTCGAAGGTAGATGAGGTTAAGGTTGTTGAAGTAACCCACTCAAAGAACATCAGAGGGAAGGCTACTTATGAGGAGTCACTGAAGCAGCAAATAAAAGAATCAAAATCTATTATAGATGTGGAGACTAGAAAGAGGGAGCTGCAGATACAAAGAAGGTTGCAGGAGCTGGGCCCTAATATAGTTGTCCATATTGAGGATGAAACTTCAATGAATAATTTTGACTTGACAAAACCATGCTTGGCAGCATTGGCTCATAAGAATGAGTATTGCTCAGATACTATCATTATTGCAATGCTCTAGTAAGTGTCTATTATTTTACATTTGTTTGCAAAACAATCCTCCTTGTACCTTCTTTATACCCTACCCTAATTATTTTTTGGTCCCATGCAGCATGATGAGAAGCTGGCTTCACCACTCTGTACAGCATACAGTTCATATTATTGATCCTGCCATTTCTTCCAAGTTAAGAGATGCAAAGGAAACTCCCACCGGTATTTCCAACTGGTTCAAACACTGCAAATTTGAAGTTATCGATGTTTTTCTACTTCCATACCATAACATGTATGTGGGTGACTGCTTCTTTTGGGATTCTTCTTTAAGATTGAGAACTCTTGTAGCCTTTGATTTCTTAATGCTTTTTTCTTTACGCAGTGACCACTGGAGTTTTGTTTCTATTGACATCCAGCAGAAGCAATGCTTTATATTCAACTCTCTTAAAAACACACACAGAGAGCTGAAATTGTAAGTGGAGTGTGTGCTTTTTTTAACTTCAAACTTCATTATTTTGATTTCATACTAACTAAATTATATGTATTATATGTATTGCAGTTGTATTAGAAGGCTTCTAGATGCATTGGATCATTGTCCTCCTAATGTCTCTCTTTTGGATTCAATAGAGCCAATAAATCTAGAGGTAAAAAGTCGTTCCCTCTACTGATGTCTATTTCATGCTATGCCTTTGAACTTATTGAATAATTTTGTTTTGTTCAGATGTTAACAGTTTCTAACATATCTTTCCAACTGTACAGACACCACAACAAGATGATTCAAGTAGCTACGGATGGAGAGTGCTGATCAGTGCCAAATATCTACTTTCAAGCTATTTTGAGATGAGACAACCAGACCTTGTAAGAAAAAATAATTTTCATTTAGCTTCAAGATAATTGATAGTGGTACAAAGTGTTCTAAATCATCATATGCCATTGCAGATGAGAGAAGATAGCTTCAGCTCAAACTATGTATATAATTTCAGAGCTGATACAATTTGGAAGTTTTTGAGCTATGCCTCCCCCAAACATATTGTACCAGCTACTGTCAAGTTGGGTGAGAGCTCTAAAGTCCGAGAAGGTGTTATACACCTTGATGACACATATGAAGCTGATGTGGTGCCACAGGAACAAGGACCTAGTGCTGATGAGGAGAAGCCACAGGAACAAGGACCTACTGCTGATGTTATTGAGGAGAAGATGGAGCAGTAGCAAACAGATGCTCCAGGGGCAGTAGAGGAGACAATGGAGCAGCACCAAGATACTGTACAGGACAGGATGGAGCAGCAGAAAATAGATTCTCCAAAAAATAATGATACGGAGAGCTTGGACCATGTAGAGCAGCCTCTGGATCAAGCTGTAGATAAATAGAAAATGGTTGTCAAGAATATGTTCTACATGTACAATTAAACACTTTTGTACAAAATTTTACTTTATTTAATACAATACCTTGTTTATGGAGTCTGTGTTATCTCAATTTTCAAATTTTCAATGTCTTTGCATTTTATTGAACTCTCTTTTCTTTTGAGCACCTGCAAAAAAGCAATATGAATTAATAGGGTAAAGTAAACTAATAGCAGTGCTTAATGAGACTAGGATAAATCAGATGGTGTACCTTTTTATTGTTGTAGATAAATAAAAAGCCCTTTGAAATAGAACCTTCTGTCTCAAACAGAATGTCATTGCGCAATTGAGCTAGGGAGCAACATTCTCTTAATGAGATATTGACTAGCACATCACCATTCTCAACAACATCAATATCAAGAAGTTTATTTTTTGCACCAAAAGAATCTTCATCTTGATCCATTGGGACTAGTTTTGTGCCTAGCATTCGATTGCACTTATAATAAAAAGAAAAAATAAAATTTTGTGATGCAACCATGTACTTCAGTTGCATAGAAGGTTGGACAACCTCACAAAACAGTGAACTACATGTCTTCTTATCCCAACCTTTATCCAAAAATTGTGGCATGCATGCCGAACTTGTTGCTTTAATTGTGAACATTGTTTTTGAAACCTTCACTAGAAAGGTATTAAACAAGTCCACAAAAACTGTGAGAGGCATGCATAAAGAAATTTTTATTATCCTTGTGGCAATATTGGGCCTCAAAGCTTTCTGTACTTCTTTGAAAAGCTTGGCCCTATATGCCTCTGTAACACTAAAATGTGGGTGAGGCCAATCTACTGAATTCCATGCCGGAAGGTCTTGTTTCCTTAACACACCATGTGTGTTAGCATTGTCCAGCAACTGATAAAAATGATCAGTAAAAAATATACCCGATTAAGCTAGCTCTGTTGCACATTGACCTTGGTATTGTTGTTCTCCTATCGATCCATGCAAAACATCTATAAATCCCAGAATACAATCGATGTTTTGCCATGTCTCATACGATGAAGGGTATAAATCTGAAATAAAACAACACAAGAATGTCAATAAGCAAAGAAAGAAAGCTTCATCTTAAAAATCCATACACCTCGTAAAGAAAAAAACCACAATAGAAATATATACAATTAGGCCTGTGTTGCGAAAGATCATTTAGATAGTCTCGCAAGACAAGTTCTTTATGCATGTACACATGCTGAATCAAAACTTCTTTCACCCATATCTTCCCTCTGGTGATTTTAAAATCTCGTACTCTTCCCTTCCATGACGCCAAGAAAATGTTTTTTGTCTGGGGTTTTTTTCTTTTGCTAGGTTGCATGAGCACCCATGCTCCTTTCGAAATACTAAACCTTTCCCAAGTTCCTTCCGTTTTGACTGTACTTGAATTCTCTACCGAAGAAGTAGAAGAAGCAGGTTGATGGGGTAAGGATGTGTGGTATAATTCTGCCTTCATAGCATTATCATCCACAGAGCGTCTTCCACAAGAACGGCCATGGTTTTTATTCACCATGGAGACCTTGTGAATCTGTAACAACAGCAAAGTAATGTAAACAAGATAAAAAATTGAAGTTTCAAGAAAGAGAAAGTGGGCAGACAGACAGTTGATAAGAAACATCTTACTCTACGCCAAACAGGATCAAGGGAGCAGTTTTGGAAAAGAAGAGGCTGCTGCACAATGAGGCAGTGGTGTAGAATGGTAGACCTTTCGAAGGAAAGGCAGCACAACATTTCAAAGTTCAAAGGAAGGTGGAAGCGGGAAGGCCCTTGTTAGATAAAATGTCAGACTAGATTCTATCTTCATATCCAAAGATCTTGTGAGAATAAAAAACCAATCTCCACATTAATGTAGCACGCTTGTACCTACATAAAGTATTGTTTCTTTTTTCTATTTTCTCTTATTTTCGTGAATTTCCAACGTTACGTTGGCCCTCTATTGATTGGGTGAGAGCTTATTTTTCCAAACTGTAAAAGGCCCCAAAATGAGGTCCCTTTTTTCCTAATGACTGTTGAGATATCGAGCTCCATATGCCAGGGTGACCGTTGTGCATTTACGTCACCGACTTGTTAGCTGCAGATGTCGTTGGTACACCGCCCATGAATAATAGCTGGATGACAGCTATCGTTATGTACTCTAGTTCGTGGCTCAGTTAGTATGCCACCTTAGTTAGCTGAGTTTGGTTGAGACCCACATATAGGGTTCTTCTATTTCTTTGTACTAGAGTTCTTTTGGCTTTCACAACTAAGAAGAAGAAAACTATTTTCAACCTCCACTTTTGTGTGTATTCCCCCATTGTGTATGTGAGAAAGCCACAAGTGAGACTCCTTCCCTCTCTCCCACTATCTTCACAAGGAGCTCAAGAAAGCAAACCAAGTTTGCGGTGTCCTGGTAAGAGGACCAGTGTTGCTTTCCTTTTTTGAGTTTGGGAGCAAATCTCTGCAGGTAGCATAGCCGAAAAGTGCAAGAGTGCATTGTCTCAGATTGAGACGCCCTTCGCGGTGTGGCGAGGGGGTAATATATGCTATGAGCAGGGGCAAAGCCTTCGATGACTTTATTTTTCTAATTCGAGGCCATTTCGGGGCCCATTTTGGAGGCGAAAGTTCTCCGCAAGCATTGAGAAAAAGGCCCTGTTTTTGCTGTGTGACCACTACTCTACAGGTCGGTGAAAAGTTGCCGCAGAAATTGCATCGTATGCCTGTGTCAGAGATACTGGGAGTTACAGAATCGTCACTAGGAAGTGACTGTGTGGTCAAATACCACTTTCGTCAGTTTTGCAGATTTGCCCGTGTGAGGCAGAAGCTGTGTTTTTGGTAGTGACAGAACATTTTTTAGTGTTCTGCAACGGCATCTGATTCTCTTTCACAGATTGTCACTAAAAAGCTTGACAAGAACAACTTCCAAGCATGGAAGTTTAGAATGACAAATTTCCTTATGGGAAAAGGCTATTGGGAGTTCATTACAGGAAATGAAGAAGAACCAATTCTTCCTTATGTTCCCAATCAACAGGAAATGCAGGCATTTAAAGGATGGCATGAGAACCAGAAAAGTTATGTACTGGCTGTCTATCAATATTTTGGATTCTATGATTGTGCATATTCAGGATGCAAGTACGCCAAAGGAGGCATGGGATACTTTGGCAAAAATTTATAGCACAAATACACAAGCCAAGAAAATGCAGCTCAAGCAGGAGTTGCACAATGTGCAGAGAGAAAATATGAGCATCAATGACTACCACATGAAGGTGAAGAAAATTGTAGATGCACTTGCTTCCATTGGGTCGCCAGTGGAAGATGATGATCTAGTTTCTGTGACCTTGAATGGTCTAGGAAAGGATTATGCACAGTTTCGGACATCCATTGCCGTCCGTAAAAAATTTCCTGATTTTGAGGAGTTGTTTGCTCTTCTAATTTTTGAAGAGTAGAGAAATGGTGGCACATCTTCTTCAGGAGGAACTTCAAAAGAAACTATCTTCTACTCAAATGCTGGAAGAGGTAGAGGCAGAGGTAGAGCAGGCCGATCTGGAGGCCGAGGTAGAAATCTGAATATGCAGCAAACTCAAGAATACTAGTCCTTTGGAGGAGGACATGGTAACTCTAGAGGCAGGGGGAGCCAAAGAGGTTGTGGTGGATGGCAGAGAGGCCAAAATGCAAACAGCAATGTTGAATGCTACTACTATGGTAAAATGGGTCATATGGCTAAAGATTACTACCAAAAGCAAAATGACATTATGAATGGAAAATTGCAACAAGGCAATTATGCATCCTCTAGTAGATAGGGTGATGACAGAAATGAGCATTTGTTTATGGTGCAGCACATGACCAATTCTGTGACAAGTGCAGAAGAAAGTAATGATGTGTGGTATGTTGACTCAGCTGCGTCAAACCACATGACAGGTCATGCAGAATGGATGCAAGATGCAAGGAAAATGGAAAGACCAGGATTTGTGGAGACTGGTGATGATAATGCACATCCTATTGTGCAGATTGGTAAAATTCCGTTGTCTATGCAGGATGGGAAAAAGAAATACTTGTCTGATGTATTTCATGTCCCGAACATCACCAAGAACCTAGTTTCTGTTGGTCAAATGGTTGAGTAGGGCTTGCAGGTCAGATTTAATCCTCATGGATGCTTTGTTGAGGATATGAAAAATAACGGTCGCTTGATAGCCAAAGGGAAGAAGAAGGGTAGGATGTTTACGTTGGATGCAGACATGCCTAAATTGAGTGCAGCAATGTTTGCACATGGGACTGGTGTAGTTGCAGATATTGATATCTAGCATAAACGCATTGGTCATGTTAATGTACAGCGACTTAAATCAATGTAGGCCCGAAATATTATTGCAGGATTGCCTAAATTCAAGGTTGCAGAAATGCATAAGGTATGTGAAGCCTGTCAATTTGGAAAACAAGCAAGGAAACCATTTCCTAGGCATGTTCAAAAAGAGTAAGAAGCCATTGGAATCAATCCACTCTGATGTGTGGACTACTAAAGCTGCATCTATTGGAGGCTGTCATTATTTTGTCACTTTTATGATGACTACAGCAGAAAAGTTGTGGGGGTTAAAGGTCACTGTGCCTTTACCCCAGTTATGTACAATACTCAAACACATATATAAATGAATGAAAAAGAAGATTAGGGTGTTCTGCACCCAACAAAACTTGTGTGGCTCTCGGTTTCTCTCTCTCCCTCTTCCGTTCTTGATTCCATTGAGAGCACTCTCAACTGGTATTAGAGCCCGGGTGATCTAGCTGAGCGTGTGTGAATGCTTGAAGCTCAGCAGCTCTGTGGGAGGAAGGAGAAGCTCTGTGGGAAGCTTTGTAGGTGACTTTACTTGCATCCGAGTGTGTAGAGACCTTGGAGGAACCTTTGGAAAAGTCACTTTGGTTTTGCGAAGTGGTTTTGAGAGCTTGTTAAGTGTTTTCAAAGAAAAAGTCGTTTTTTAAGCTTTTCCCTGTTCCCTTCGATGACAGAGACTCCATATTGACTTGTAGAGGCAACTATTGCTTGCTTTTGGTGTCCACTTCACTTCAGGAGCTTGGAAACACCTTCATTCTTTAATGATAACAAAATACAATTGAATTCATGATGAGCAATGATAACTTAAAACAAATAATAAAGACATGTAGTCATGTAACCATTGAAATATCCATTTAAATATATGTTTATATATACAAAAGGCTAGGGGTTTCCATTTTCCAAGCAAAACCCCCCGAGCGACAAGCGGACAAAAGGTGGGAGGGTCCAAATATATAGGCTCAAGTCATTTTTGGGGAGCAAAAAAATCCAAATTATTACAAGGAATATGTAAGTAAATATGAAATATTGATAAATAGATATAGATATAAATATACCTTTATATAATATACATATATAATGTCTAAGTGGTGACTTATTTATGACTTTCAAAAATCCTTTCTTTTACTTTCACCATTGGTTGGATCATGAAATTTTGAGCAAATATCCTCTTTATAGTTCCTCAGGATGACCTAAGAAAAATATATAATACTTTTTTAATAGACCCTCTAAGTGTATTTTGTTAGAGGAATATGGTTTGAAGAGCTTGCCCCAACCCTATTCCACCGGCGGAAGACCCTTGGAGAGCCTACGTAGAAGGTGTCATAACTTTTGCTCCTTAGCTCAGATTGAGGAACTGTAAAAGGGAAAAATGTTCAAAATCTCATAATCTATGCAATGGTAGGCTTAAAATTACACTTTTTATAGTTATAAAAGAGAAAAATTAAAAATTTCAAGATGTATATGAGAGTTACAACTTCTCCCTAATTCATATTATGGTAAGAAGGAGTTCAATAGAGACCACATTTCCTTAAAAGTACTTAGGTTTGGAGAATTGGGAATATTTTGAAAATCCCTCCCTTGCCTTCCCATATTTGATAATGTATTATAGATTAATTTATGATTAATTATAATGGCTTTAAGTATGAGGTTTCCAATATCTTTTTCCTACTCATCCAAGGAATATGGTATACATTGTTATATGAGAGCTTCAAATATGGGATTGCTAAAGATTAGGGAAACTCTTTTAAATTGATTGAATTACCATAATCCTCAAAAGAGAGTATGGTAGAGAGGTATTTATAGGAGTTTCTAAAGTGTTCACTGTTTGTTCATATATAGATGATGTTCTCTAAAATGAGGGCTATAATGAAAAATAAGTAAGTATATGGTTCCATAAATGAGAAATTAAGAAAGAATTGTATATTCCTTTGAGAAATATACAAGCGTGGTTGGTGTCAAAAATTATCGCTCAGACTTTTTTGCTCGTAGGTTTTTGCTCGGAAACTGTGCACATCCCAAAAGGCCTCACAGGCTATCTTTCTTCTTAGCTAGTTTGAGTACATCGAGAATAGGGGTCTTTGAATCCCCTAGTGGATTCCTAGATATAAATCTAGCCGCAAAAGCATTAACATCCTCCTCTCCTGCTGCCAATGACATAGCCGTTGCCATCAATGCCCTGCCATGAATGTTCGATCCAAAGGCATTGATAGCAGCCAGGCAGTGTACCAAAATGACTTTGTCGGCATTTCGAGTAATGTTGGAGTATCCAATAGCGCGTGACAATGCCTTGCACTTCAATGGCTCCGAAGGACCTCGAGGAGAAAATTTGCCATGAAAATTTTCAGAAATGAAACTCACTCTAAAACCTAGGTAAAGGTGATTCAAATCCATATAATTATAAATAAGAGAGAAGGGTTCCTCTCCTTCATAAATAGAGGAAATTCATCTCATTAAAATTTCTTCTCTTCACCTCCCCCTTCACTTTTTTAATAAACATTCCATCGATAATTTGGCATTTTGCCTAGAATTTGACACAGTGAAATGTCTGCTCAAAATTCACTCTATTATCTATCCCATCTAAACTTCTCAACCTATTCATTCCACGTCGTGGACTCTAAAAGTACGAGATAGCAAACAAAATTGAATCCATGAGATGATCAACTTAATCCAATCCATGATCAGCAAGGCCTCAGTTTGTCCTAGTCATATTTGAGTCATCAAGACATGCTGCCTAGTTTTCATTGTGATAACATCACCCGCTCTTGCTTTCAGAGGTCCCAGATCTTCCTTCCATTTGTAAAATCTTAGGAAAGGCCATACCGCACCTTCAAAAATAGGAGACCATCTGTTTCTTCCTCCTTAAGAGATGACAAAAAAACAGAATCAAAGAAATTTCTACACCCATTGACTTCTGTGCTAAAAAGGTTTTATTTCAGGACTATAAACCAAAAGCTTTAGCTTACCATTTGACTTTCGAAAACATTCATGCACATTACAGAGTAGAGAATCGTGTGTTGATTACAATGACAACCGCATTTCCACCATGTCTGTACTTTTAAATTTGGCATTCATTGCCATTTTAGGTGGCCTACCTCATTATCAAAGTCTAGTAAGATCCGTGAGTGGTCCGCTACTTGTGATTCAAACTCAACACTTTCACACAACATGTAAAGGTAAAGTACACATGAAATTTTTTAGAAGCTATTTAGATTTTACTTTTAAAAAAATATTAGAATGGTTCCAATGATTTTGAAGAAAGTGTGCATTAAGGCTAACACTTTGTATTTATTGAGTAAAACTTCAAAGAAGTAGGACCGAACATGATGGACTAAGTTTAGGAGTGTGATATTGATCCAATTTTCCTTGTATCCCAAAAACTTTGCTAAGTTATTCCCAAAATGGGCAAAAACATTTCGAATAGAACCCTTTCAATATCTCATAGACCGAGGCGTTATATTTGCATGTTCCTCTTAACCTTGACAAATAAATGTCAAAATCTGAGTGATATCTTCAAACACACAAAGCTGAAGTAGTAAAGTAATTGAGTCTTTGAATATGAGAGATTTGTCAAGGAGTCTTCTAACCTGTACTGCTGCTTAGATGTGAAGAATGAATGCAAATGAATGCGGGAAATCAGACTAATTGGCATAACTTATTGTAAGAAACTGAGGTTCGGCTTCCCAAAAGAGATGCAAAAATTGCATATCTAGAAATGAAACTCACTCTAAAACCTAGGTAAAGGTGATTCAAATCCATATAAATAAAAATAAGAGAGAAGGGCTCCTCTCCTTCATAAATAGAGGAAATTCGTCTCATTAAAATTTCTTTTCACCTCCCCCTTCACTTTTTTAATAAATGTTCCATCCATAATTTGACATTTTGCCTAGAATTTGACACAGTGGAACGTTTGCTCAAAATTCACTCTATTATCTATCCCATCTAAACTTCTCAACCTATTCATTCCATGTCGTGGACTCTAAAAGTATGAGATAGCAAACAAAATGGAATCCATGAGATAATCAACTTAATCCAATCCATGATCAGCAAGGCCTCAGTTCGTCCTAGTCATATTTGAGTCATCAAGACATGCTGCCCAGTTTTCGTTGTGATAACATTACTGGCTCTTGCTTTCAGAGGTTCTAGATCTTCCTTCCATTTGCAAAATCTTAGCAAAGGCCATACTGCACCTTCAACAATAGGAGACCATGTGTTTCTTCCTCCTTAAGAGATGACCAAAAAACAAAATCAAAGAAATTTCTACACCCATTGACTTTCTGTGCTAAGAAAGTTTTATTTCACAATTATAAACCAAAAGCTTTAGCTTACCATTTGACTTTCAAAAACATTCATGCACATTAGAGAGTAGAGAATCGTCTATTGATTACAATGACAACCACATTTCCACCTTGTCTGTACTTATATATTTGGCATTCATAGCCATTTTAGGTGGCCTACCTCGTTATCAAAGTCTAGCAAGATCCGTGAGTGGTCCGCTACTTGTGATTCAAACTCAACACTTTCACACAACATGTAAAAGTGAAGTACACATGAAAATTTTTAGGAGCTATTTAGATTTTACTTTGAAAAAAATATTAGAATGGTTCCAATGAATTTGAAGATTGTGTGGATTAAGGCTAACACTTCGTATTTATTGAGTAAAACTTCAAAGTAGGACCGAACATGATGGACTAAGTTTGGGAGAGTCCTATTGATCCACTTTTCCTTGCATCCCAAAAACTTTGCTAAGCCATTTCCTAAATGGTCAAAAACATTTCGAAAAGAATCCTTCAAATATCTCATAGATCGAGCCATTAGATTTGCACGTTCCTCTTAACCTTTACAGATAAATGTCAAAATCTGAGTGATATCTTCAAACACACAAAGCTGAAGTAGTAAAGTAATTGAGTCTTTGAATATGAGAGATTTGTCAAGGAGTCTTCTAACCTGCACCCATGCTTAGATGTGAAGAATTAATGCAGGAAATCAGACTAAAGGGCATAACTTATTGTAAGAAACTGAAGTTCGGCTTGCCAAGAAGAGATGCAAAAATTGCATATCCAGACATGAAACTCACTCTAAAACCTAGGTAAAGGTGATTCAAATCCATATAATTATAAATAAGAGAGAAGGGCTCCTGTCCTTCATAAATAGAGGAAATTCGTCTCATTAAAATTTCTTCTCTTCACCTCCCCCTTCACTTTTTTAATAAACATTCCATCCATAATTTGACATTTTGCCTAGAATTTGACACAGTGGAATGCTTGCTCGAAATTCACTCTATTATCTATCCCATCTAAACTTCTCAACCTATTCGTTCCATGTCATGGACTCTAAGAGTATGAGATAGCAAACAAAATGGAATCCATGAGATAATCAACTTAATCCAATCCATGATCAGCAAGGCCTCGGTTCTCGTCCTAGTCGTATTTGAGTTATCAAGACATGCTGCCCAGTTTTCGTTGTGATAACATCATCGGCTCTTGCTTTTAGAGGTCCGAGATCTTCCTTCCATTTGAAAAATCTTAGCAAAGGCCATACTGCACCTTCAATAATAGGAGACCATGTGTTTCTTCCTCCTTAAGAGATGACCAAAAAACAAAATCAAAGAAATTTCTACACCCATTGACTCTCTATGCTAAGAAAGTTTTATTTCACGATTATAAACCAAAAGCTTTAGCTTACCATTTGACTTTCAAAAACATTCATGCACATTAGAGAGTAGAGAATCGTGTGTTGATTACAGTGACAACCACATTTCCACCATGTCTGTACTTATAACTTTGGCATTCATAGCCATTTTAGGTGGCCTACCTCGTTATCAAAGTCTAGCAAGATCCGTGAGTGGTCCGCTATTGTGATTCAAACTCAACACTTTCACACAACATGTAAAAGTGAAGTACACATGAAAATTTTTAGGAGCTATTTAAATTTTAATTTTAAAAAAATATTAGAATGGTTCCAATGATTTTGAAGAAAGTGTGCATTAAGGCTAACACTTCGTATTTATTGAGTAAAACTTCAAAGAACTAGGACCGAACATGATGGACTAAGTTTAGGAGAGTCCTATTGATCCACTTTTCCTTGCATCCCAAAAACTTTGCTAAGCCATTTCCAAAATGGGCAAAAATATTTCGAAAAGAATCCTTCAATATCTCATAGACCGAGCCATTATATTTGCACGTTCCTCTTAACCTTTACAGATAAATGTCAAAATCTGAGTGATATCTTCAAACACACAAAGTTGAAGTAGTAAAGTAATTGAGTCTTTGAATATGAGAGATTTGTCAAGGAGTCTTCTAACCTGTACTAATGCTTAGATGTGAAGAATGAATGCGGGAAATCAGACTAAAGGGCATAACTTACTATAAGAAACTGAAGTTCGGCTTGCTAGGAAGATTTGCAAAAGTTGCATAATCTAGAAATGAAACTCACTCTAAAACCTAGGTAAAGGTGATTTAAATCCATATAATTATAAATAAGAGAGAAGGGCTCCTCTCGTTCATAAATAGAGGAAATTCGTCATTAAAATTTCTTCTGTTCACCTCCCCCTTCACTTTTTTAATAAACATTCCATCCATAATTTGACATTTTGCCTAGAATTTGACACAGTGGAACGTCTACTCAAAATTCAATCTATTATCTATCCCATCTAAAGTTCTCAACCTATTCATTCCACATCGTGGATTCTTAAAGTATGAGATAGCAGACAAAATGGAATGCATGAGATAATCAACTTAATCCAATCCATGATCAGCAAGGCGTCAGTTCGGTCCTAGTCATATTTGAGTCTTCAAGACATGCTGCCTAGTTTTCGTTGTGATAACATCACTGGCTCTTCCTTTCAGAGGTCCTAGATCTTCCTTCCATTTGCAAAATCTTAGCAAAGGGCATACCGCACCTTCAATAATAGGAGACCATAGGTCTTCTACTTTTATTGATTGATTTGCTAGAAAATTTCAAAATCTCCTATATTTATGAAACCAAATTTCAAAACCTCCTACCTTTATCGATCACAATCTAGCTTTGATTATATAAAGAAGCATTAGAAGATTATACTGACCTACCTTCCTCCTGTGTTTGGCTGTGGCTCTTGCCCTGACCTATGAATGTGGTAGTTGTATTTCTGGTCCTTGCCTTGAGTAGTGGTGGTTCAAGATGATGACTGCCAATTATTGTTCAGGCTTGTCACCTAATGTTAGGATAGAAGCTCCATCCACATAGAAGCTTTTGTTGGCGTTATCTGGTGCAATATGGCAGAGAACAGGAAACTATGAATGGGCCAACATTTTGCAAGCGAAGAGTGTAAAGCTAAGCAGGGGAAGAGGTTAACTCTTCTTCTTCACCTACTGCTGAATTGCAGCTGAATGCATCGAACCTTTTAGGGGACCTTGTGCTGGTGATGCAACTCACCTTGTGTGTGTGCCCACTGGGTCAGAGGTCATTGAAGCACTAGTGACTACCACCCCTCTTTTCTCCTCCCTGGATCATGCTGCAATTCTTCTTCCATTCAAGAATTTGCACTCTCTGACCTGTTTGCACCTCTCAATTCACACCGTCTTCCAAAAAATATCGGCACTAAACAATGTAACGCAAGTACGGGTTGTTATACGATTACTTTCCATGGGAAACTGCCTCAACTGCTTTGGCGCATAGAGACACTCCGTCACCCCATAGCCACATTGCAAATAGTCGTATACAGGGAGGCTATAACACAAAGGGAGAGAGTATTAAAATAAACTCAAATTGAGCAAGAGTGACAGAGTAATCAACTCCCTGCACACGAATATGAATAAAAACCTTTCGTCTTTAACTTGCAAATCAAACAACACAGAGAAAGGTTTGTTAGTTCCAAGCCTATAGTAAATCCTAAGCGTGGGGAGTTTGAGACACACAGTGTTGAAATAGAACCTTTCATCTTCAACATTAGAAATTCTACAAATCCGACAACACATCGAGCAAACTCTCCATCAATGTCACTACCTTTTTTATTTCAAAATTAGTCGACTTAGACGCTCTACCTCCGAACGATACCCTGTAAGGTCACAATGATTGCGTCACCTCCATTGCTTGCCCAATTATTGACTCAAACATGATCCTCTATGCCTCATGCAATAAATCCCTTGTCGTCTGGTTGTCTCACCCGTGACGATTCCTTTGGTTACCCCAAGAAATGCATCACTGGCATTGTCACTTCGTCCAGGACGTCGCCGTCTCCTTTGATGGCCAGTTCGCATTGTCTGGCTCTTGGGATAGCGAGTTTCATCTCTGGAACCTCAACCTCGGCACCACCACTCAACGGTTCGTTGGTTGCCTTCTCCCAAAAGGTCTGTAATGCAATAGCAAAGGGGAGGCCTAACGAAAGTGGTCTTTGCTCAAACAGAATCATACAACGCATGAATTACCAGGAGGAGAGCTGACCTGATGAGCGATTAGCGGAGATCTATGCTCAGACCAAGAACAAAACAGTGCATGAATTTGCACGAGGGAGAGTAGTGCATGAATTACCAGGAGGGAGAGCTAGAAGAGAAGGGAGAGCCTAACTTGAAGAGAGGTCGTGCCAAAGCCAGAGAGAGCCATCGATGAAGAAGGCTGTGCTTGTCGGCTATAACTACTCCGACACTCAAATTGGCTCCATGGCTGTGTCAATAATGTGCGGAGGTTGCGGCAACACCTCGTGCAGCAATTTGGATTCCCAGAGCGGCACATCATCGTGTTGATCAATATAGATGATCGCTTCTAGAAGCTGAAGGGAGCCATCATCAATCGTGCTCTCAGGAACCTCGTCTCTCACACATGTCCTGGTGGCGATGTCCTCATCTTCCACTTCAGTGGCCATGGAGCTCCCCTCCCCCGTGGTATGGCGATTCATTTGACAACAAAAGAAGAAACTGCATGAGAGTATGCTTGCAGTGACCTCATCTATCCCCAGGGTGAGTGGAGGATCTGTAGATGGTGTCGAAGAAGGAGAGGAGTGAGCTACACTTTCCTTAAATTCACTCCAAAGCTCCAAGATGTGTGTGTGTGTGTGTGTGTGTGTACTTTCTGAAGCTTTCTTCTCTTCACGTCTGTGCAAAAGTTTGTTTGTGAGCAAATAGATATGCTTCAAAAGCTTGGTACCCTATGCAACCAATTCAAATAAGATAGCTGTATTGCGAGGCGTACATGGCAAGGCACGAAGGGAGAGGCAGCAAACGAAGAGATTTTTGCTGGAAGGTGTAGACAAAAGAGAATTTGAAAAAAGCATGGGTGGGAAACACTAGCCGTGCGGCAATGCCATGTGGAGAGCTCCGTAAAGCCACGCAGAGCCTCTTCTTCTGCAAGCCAAATCAAGCCATGTGGCACTCTCCTCTCCTAGTGGAAGGGATTGATCCGTGGCACATTCGATTGAGCGGGTAATCTTTTCACCTACCACAGAACCCATACTTCCCCCCGTGGATTGAAAGTTTGTAACACCAAGCGCAATAGGTGTCCCGTTTAGACATCCCACCCTTGTCTGAACAGCATCAGTTAAACCCGTTCGTTTCTAGGAGGTGATGATGCGACTTCCTCCACGTGAAAGCCTCCAAGCCTTTTCAGTTTATGTGACACATAATTGGTAGTGAGGAACTCATTTAGTGACATGTGGCTAGCAATGAGGAGCTCCCTTTGTGTGACACGTGGCTTGTTAGAGCCTCCCTCCCTCCTTAATATACAGTAAGAAGTGATTTTACAGACAAGCATAAAAGGCAACACATAAAGATTTGTATTAGCCATGAACCTTGTAAAGATAAGGTATCACCTATAAAATAGGCAACCATGACCATAGAATCCTATCCAATCTAAAAGTATTTGATCAAACTAAAAATAATGTCTTCACCATAGCATAACAATTTAATGGAAACATTGTTTGCTTGGGTGTAGCCATTTTTGGTGAGGTTCAGGGACTTTTCTATATATAGGTATCTTGCATGACCCCAAAACATATGCATTGCTCAACCAAATTCGGCAAAGTTTGTCTTCAAGTTGTAGTATACATTCCAAACCTGAACACGAGAGCAAAAAAACTAGGAATAAGGATTTGGAACGAGACTATTCAAGAATTACAAGTGCTATGTTGCATGTGAAGCATGCATCCTGAAGACTATAGGATATAGCAATTTATTCAAAAACATCAAAATTTTATTCTATACATACATGCAATCAAGTAATCATTCAAAAGTACACTACGTGATCTTCTCCTCAACCGAAGGACACACCCAAATGAGAACATTAGGCATGGGTTAATGGGCCTCCAATGTTGTGCTAAAGTGATGCATACCCATTTGAGGGCACGCTTTATAACTTTTTTTTTAATTTGTTGAAAACCAAAATGGCTTGAAAATTTGGAATCCAAACTAGTGGGACTACTATATGGTGGTCGTAAAACATTGATAGTTGTTGGTATTGGTATCTAGATTCACCCTAAAATGGAAGAAGTTGAAAAAGTGCAATTTGTGCATGTGCAAAGATCTTTTAATAAATCCAACAGTATTTACGATTTTGAATTGTTTCTTTTTCCATGCACTTGCTTGCTCTATGGCTCATAAGTATGCCAAAGGTCATTGTATTTTATAATACACATCATCAAACCCGATAACGTTCCCTTTGGCCTATTTGTGTTTTGAAGCATTTTAGGCCACATTGTGCTTGTTTGGGATATCCAATTCTGCTGATGTGTATCGCCGGAGGGGGGAAAACCGATGGTTGAAAATTTTGCTACTCCCACGAATTTTGCATTTTTACATCTCCCGACCATTAAATCTTAAAAGATTAAGTACTTGCTCCTGCCCTGCAAATGCCCTGCAACCTACACGCACCTCGATGTGACCTTGCATAGACTTTGGCTTCCCATTGTCTTCTTTTGGGTAAGTTGTCTTCTATTCTTTGCTTGCCTCACCAGCTAGGTTCTCTGGATCTATTACTGATTATGGCCATAGCGTCAATGGCAACATGCAGCTCGCCATGGCTTGCAAGAGAAGCAAATAGAGACTACAATACAGGAAAGATGAAAAGCCAAGTTAAGGCACAAGGAATAGATTACGAGTTGAGGAAAGTGCTAGCACGGTATCAAAATGGCAACAAAAGATGCTTTTGCAACATCTGCGAAGGGAGAAACAACGAGAAGAAAGAAGACTCCTTGCAAGGCAGTAGCAAGAAGTGGTTGCAGATGCATGCATTCGATCACTGCCATCGGAGCAAAGAACATGAGCTGTGGTGTCACGATTGGTGGGAGCATTTGAGACAGCAACATCAGGCCATTCAGGTGATTACCAGTCTTGAGTCTTCACAAGCTTTAGCTTGCACCCTAAAGTTCATAGAGTTACAACCCTACCAACACCTCGGGAGATGCACACCCAAGAGGCGATGCTCTCTAACCTCAGAAATGGCCTACAAAAAGTGAAAGGGGTGCACAACTTAGATCAACTAGCTGCAAAGAGGGTGACATTAGCTATGTTGGTGTCCCCTAAAACAAAGGAGAAAGGGCTTGGGTGCACAATGTCGATGACGATGTTAATCAGAAGGACAAACGTGGCTCCAGAAGTTGAACGTAGAGCAAAAGCAATGCACGATCATCCCGATCTGAGAAGTCTGTGGGCTTCAATAAAACGCAAGAAAAGGAGAGAGAGCCTAAGTATGGAAGTCATTCCTACAGTGACGACGTTTTGACATGAAAATACAAGAGTTTCTCCAAATAGAAAGGACATTTGTAAAAAGCGAACAGGACGCAACGTGTTTAAGGAGCACATCATACACATGCTAGATACAACACAGGTCAATGGTGCCTAAACCAGCCCGGTGGTTGTTTGTGATTGAGCTTTGGGATAGTTTACTTGTTTCATTTCTTAAACCAGGCTTGGACTAAATGTAATTGTCTCAAACCAACCTGGTGGTTGGAACATCATGCAACCGTAGGCTAGTTCAGCTCAATCGCCAGTTATGTGATTGTCTTGAACCAACATGGTTGAACAGATGTTAGTTTTTGTTCAATTCGGTGGCATGGTTAAGCAGAAATTATCAGCAATATATTTTGCCAATAGAATATCAATATATTGTTATTTTACTAAACCAGCCCGGTGGTTGGAACATTATGCAACCGTGGCTGCTTTAGCTCAATCAAGGTCAAAGTCATGTGGCATGACCAGTGTGGTTGAACAGACATTAGTTATTGTCCAACCCAATCGCGTGGTTGAGCAGAAATTAATAGCAATATATATCACAATATATTGTTATTTTACCAAACCAGCCCGGTGGTTGGAACATCATGCAACCGTGGCTGCTTTAGCTCAATCGCCAGTTATGTGATTGTCCTGAACCAGCATGGTTGAACAAACATTAGTTATTGACCAGCCTGGTGGTTGAAATTACTGTGTTTCTTAGTACTTAAATTCATTAAATTTAATTTCCTGCTATTCAGGTCATATACCACTGTTAAATTGTGAAATTCAGAAATGAAAAGCAATATATTGTTATTTTTTAATGGTGAAATTCAAAAATGAAAAGCAATATATTGTGGAAATAGCGCTTGTGTTAACCATATAAGAGTGCTTGAAACAAGCCTGGCATTAGGAGGTGTTCCTAATCGGCTCCCAAATAGCACTTATGTTAGCCTCACGCCTCCAAGCCTTAAGTTATTTGTGGTTTAAACTCCATGTAGGAGGCTCAAAACCTAGAGTGGCGAGGCTTAACTCCCGCGAGACACTTAACCGCAGCTTGCATAGCTGGTACCTACAATCTATAACCTGGAACCTACAACTTGTGCACGTTCCTGCAATCTTTGGCCTTGGGGTATTTGGGGCTCAAACTCCCTGATCTTGTAATATACTCCTTCCATGGTTGCAACCATTGAAGTAAATCATGAAGCCTAATCACCTCTCATCACTAATTACCCTGCATTCGGTAACTGTGCTCTGTGGATGTTAACAAAATCCCTATGATTTTGAATTTCGAATATCTCAATTCACACATCTAATACATAAGGTATGTAAAAAAGAATGCCATGTGAAGTGATTGTAAACATTAAGCATTGAAAAAGTGTTCAAGTTCCAACTTTATCATTTTGAATATCATATTGAATTTCGTATATATCAATGCTTGCAATTATTACACTAAACCTAAGAGCCGTGCGAAGTTTCATCCCCATGTGCGTATTTAAAATTAAGAGTATGATTTTGAATTTCAAATATCTCAATTCACACATCTAATACATAATGTATTTTAAAAATAATGCCGTGTGTCGTAATTGTAAACATTAAGCATTGAAAAGGTGCTTGCAAAAATGTATGCATTATACCTTCCACGTGGCGCAAACCAGATCAGTTGGAGACCAAATCTTGCGTGGATGTACGTCTATGGTAAAATAAGAGACGTGTGAAGTTTCGTCCCCAACAGGGTTTAGGATTTAGGGTTCAGGGTTTAGGGTTTAGGGTTTAGTCGTGCTAGTAGGGATTGCTTCTACGTGGCGCAAACCAAATCAGTTGGAGACCAAATCTTGCATGGATGTACGTCTAGGGTAGCCTAAGAGGCATGTGAAGTTTCATCCCCAACAGGGTTTAGGATTTAGGGTTCAGGGTTTAGGAATTAGGGTTTAGGGTTTAGGGTTTAGTCGTGCTAGTAGGGATTCCTTCTACGTGGCACAAACCAAATCAGTTGGAGACCAAATCTTGCATGGATGTACGTCTAGGGTAGCCTAAGAGGCGTGTGAAGTTTCATCCCCAACAGGGTTTAGGATTTAGGGTTCAGGGTTTAGGGTTTAGGGTTTAGGGTTTAGTCGTGCTAGTAGGGATTCCTTCTACGTGGCGCAAACCAAATCAGTTGGAGACCAAATCTTGTGTGGATGTACGTCTAGGGTAGCCTAAGAGGCGTGTGAAGTTTCGTCCCCAACAGGGTTTAGGATTTAGGGTTCAGGGTTTAGGGTTTAGGGTTTAGTCGTGCTAGTAGGGATTGCTTCTACGTGGCGGAAACCAAATCAGTTGGAGACCAAATCTTACGTGGATGTACATCTAGGGTAGCCTAAGAGGTGTGTGAAGTTTCGTCCCCAACAGGGTTTAGGATTTAGGGTTTAGGGTTTAGGGTTTAGTCATGCTAGTAGGGATTGCTTCTACGTGGCACAAACCAAATCAGTTGGAGACCAAATCTTGCATGGATGTACGTCTAGGGTAGCCTAAGAGGCGTGTGAAGTTTCATCCCCAACAGGGTTTAGGATTTAGGGTTCAGGGTTTAGGGTTTAGGGTTTAGTCGTGCTAGTAGGGATTGTAAAAATGTACGCATTTGTCCTTCCACGTGGCGCATACCAAATCAGTTGGAGACCAAATCTTGCGTGGATGTACATCTAGGGTAGCCTAAGAGGCGTGTGAAGTTTCGTCCCCAACAGATAAGTCCACGTGCGTATTTCATTAGTACGTGCGCCATTTTTCATACGTAGTCGTGCTAGTAGGGATTGTAAAAATGCATGCAGCTGTCCTTCCACGTGGCGCATACCAAATCAGTTGGAGACCAAATCTTGCGTGGATGTACGTCTGCGGCAGCCTAAGAGCCGTGCAAAGTTTAATCTCCAACAGATAAGTCCACGTGCATATTTCGTTAGTACGTGCGCCATTTTTCACACATAGTCGTGCTAGTAGGGATTGTAAAAATGTACGCATTTGTCCTTCCACGTGGCGCATACCAAATCAGTTGGAGACCAAATCTTGCATGGATGTACGTCTAGGGTAGCCTAAGAGCCGTGTGAAGTTTCATCCCCAACAGATAAGTCCACATGCATATTTCATTAGTACGTGCACCATTTTTTACACGTAGTCATGCTAGTAGGGATTGTAAAAATGTACGCAACTGTCCTTCCACGTGGCGCATACCAAATCAGTTGGAGACCAAATCTTGCATGGATGTACGTCTAGGGTAGCCTAAGAGCCGTGTGAAGTTTCATCCACAACAGATAAGTCCACGTGCATATTTCATTAGTATGTGTGCCATTTTTCATACGTAGTCGTGCTAGTAGGGATTGTAAAAATGTACGCAGCTGTCCTTCCACGTGGCGCATACCAAATCAATTGGGCACCAAATCTTGCGTGGATGTACGTCTACGATAGCCTAAGAGCCGTGCAAAGTTTAATCTCCAACAGATAAGTCCACATGCATATTTGGTTAGTACGTGCGTCATTTTTTACACGTAGTCATGCTAGTAGGGATTGTAAAAATGTACGCATTATACCTTCCATGTGGCGCATACCAAATAAGTTGGAGACTAAATCTTGCGTGGATGTATGTCTAGGGTGGCCTAAGAGGCGTGTGAAGTTTCGTCCCCAACAAATAAGTCCACGTGCATATTTCATTAGTATGTGTGCTATTTTTCATACGTAGTCGTGCTAGTAGGGATTGTAAAAATGTACGCATTTGTCCTTCCACGTGGTGCATACCAAATAAGTTAGAGACCAAATCTTGCGTGGATGTATGTCTAGGGTGGCCTAAGAGGCGTGTGAAGTTTCATCCCCAACAGATAAGTCCACGTGCATATTTCATTAGTATGTGTGCCATTTTTCATACGTAGTCGTGCTAGTAGGGATTGTAAAAATGTATGCAGCTGTTCTTCCATGTGGCGCATACCAAATCAGTTGGGCACCAAATCTTGCGTGGATGTATGTCTACGGCAGCCTAAGAGCCATGCAAAGTTTAATCTCCAACAGATAAGTCCACGTGCATATTTCGTTAGTACGTGCGCCATTTTTCACACGTAGTCACGAGTGCTAGTAGGGATTGTAAAAATGTACACATTATACCTTCCACGTGGCGCATACCAAATAAGTTGGAGACTAAATCTTACGTGGACGTATGTCTAGGGTGGCCTAAGAGTCGTGCGAAGTTTCATTCCCAACAGATAAGTCCACACGCGTATTTCGTTAGTACATGCGCCATAGCTCATATGTAGTCGTGCTAGTAGGGATTGTAAAAATGTACGCATTGTACCTTCCACGTGGCGCATACCAAATCAGTTCAGACCAAATCTCGCGTGGATGTATGTCTAGGGTGGCCTAAGAGTCGTGCGAAGTTTCATCCCCAACAAGTAAGTCCACACACGTATTTCATTAGTACGTGCGCGAATTTTCTTAGTCATGTTTTTAAAATGTCCTAAAGCACAAAACAAATTACAAAATTACTACTAATAAACAATTTTTTGTTTTACAAACACAACAAATCCCATTGAGAAGACATCATGTAAAAAATAGAATCTAATACAATGATGTGTATGAACGTGTATACAGCCATCATAGTGAAATAAATACAAAATATGAGTCCATGAAAATTACAATGGTACGGTCACACAGTGAGCCTATACATATCGAAGACAAAAAAGTGTAATCAACTAGTGATACCCAATAAAAATCAATCTGATCAACTGATGATCCCAAAAAATATGATATGTAATGTGCTACTCCTCAGGATCAGCTCTCATGCCAATAGTTGCAAGTATGCTCTCGTGATCCGCCGCTGCAAGGCACCATCGTGGAGTGGACGTCGCCTTGCGAGTGCGAACACGACTCAAAGTAATCTTGATCCCAACAACAAGATGAGAATACATGTATGCCTCCTGATCCGCCATGTACTCCTGGAACTCAATATAGTGACCACGCCTCTATATCTGCTGAAAATAGTGGCCACCTATGATCATGCTATGAGCATTGAAGTGCATCCCATGCCCATCCACTGTATCCTCATTCACCACACTCTTCAGCATAGAGCATCACAACAAGTAATAATCCACACCCTCCTCATTGCCCTCCGAAGCAATAACCGCGAAGATATCACCAATACGCAAAATATCTGTAAGCTGGTCATAATCTCTAGAGGAACTGAATCCCGCATCCTGATCATCATGTACCTCCTCCCAAGGCTGGAAGGGAGAAAGCACTCGTCGTACCCATGGATCGGCCCATGGTATCATGGAGCACCCTCCCCAATCATCATCAATGCATGCAGAGCAAAAACATGCAAACCGTCGAGAAAAGATCGCGGGGTGAGACTCACCTACGCTCCTGATGGAATGGAAATCAAGAGTGCCAGGCACAGAACGACAATCAAAAGGCCTAGACCGATCAAGACTCCCAATGTCCACGCACCAAAAATACCGGCTCACCACCCTATCGTCATGCGACTGAAACAAGGAGATAGCACTAGTGGATAAGTGCTGGCTGCACCATCGCACCACATCATGTGCATCCTTGAAGTGATCGGCACTGTGACGCAACTGGTATCGATGCAAAGCACGCTTCACGCAAGGACTTGCACCATCGTGCTCTCCCTTACCGTGCCCTGTCTCGAAGTAGCTCCATGTAATCGGAATGCCTGTCTCACGGTGCCATCTGCAGAACCAATAAAACTATCTAGCGGATTTGAACTGACCACCGCAACCGTCTGACCAGGTCCAGTGCCGCTGCCATGTGACACCATGATCCCTCAAGAAACTATCATGCAAAGTGAAGCAATGCTGCACAAAATGGGCATCATGCGATCGATCATCACTAATGTAGAAGTGATACTCTCGCACAATGACGCGTGAGTCCATGGTGCTATTAATGCCATCCACATGAGCCTGTGCATGACGATAGCTAATGTGCACAAATATAGCAACCTGCAATATGACATTGAAAAAAAATATGACTATTGAAATAATTCAATATAATGAGGCAGGGAAAAAATCAATACTCAATCACACGTCACCTGTTCGGAGAAATAATACTCCGATTGGATCTCATGCTGTGGTGCAAAGGTGTAATTCTCCGCAAAGTCCACCACTGAGACAACCACCCCTGTAGGAAATGTCCTCAAACATGCACGAAACTGACGATCCTCCCATTTCGCAGTGTGCGAGTGGCGTATGTAGCGGTACAGCTTCCCTCGAAAACTGTCAATGAATACAACACGTGATGTCTCCTTCCCCATAAGCTGCAACCTCCTCGACTGTGCACCACCATCTAATGTCAAGGTACAGTACTCATATTGCTGCCAACGAACCATCTGCACATCACAAGTATCTAGTGCAACTCGTGGCACTCTAGCAAAGTCACCACACAAAGTACACGTGCCTTCCACACAATCAAGGGAGTGGAATAAAGCATCACCATCTCGTGTACACAATATGGAATGAATGAAGTCGCGAGGGCTAGTAGGAACCACTCCCCTATGACCATCAAGGGAACGGAATACGTCATACATCAATCCAAAATCCACATGGTAGCGACAACAGCATGTGTCACGCTCCTGAGAGCATCGCACAAACCATGGCCTGCATCGCTCAAATGACCTCTGCCCAATCTTGAACTCCGGGTGCGCCTCTACAAACTGAGTGTACAACTCAGTCTGGGTACACTCCAAAAAACATGCACCATGCTCAATGTACACACCGCGTGACACCCTCTTCCGCAATGCCTTCTTGAACACCGGGGATGCTCTGCAATGCTCCTCCCAAAACTATTGTATGAAGGACCTAGTGGAATCATCCAACAATCGATCGCTGCGAGGTGCACGACCACTCGAAGCCCAAAGAGCATCAATCTCACTATCCTCTAGACTCTGCCTCCTAATGATGCCTGCTCGCAATGTGCGCGGTGCAATCTGAAGAAGACGTGAAGCGGTACGCACATGGCCTATCATATGAGGTCTACTAATGGCAGCCACAATAGCACAACGTGCTGCCAAGGCATCACTGGAGTTCCTATGCTTAATAGAAGCATAGGAATGTCGAACACTGCTAAGGACCTCGCTAGATACAACCCTATCTCTACATGCACCAAGACCAGCAAGCCTCCTACACTCTACCAAGTCAGGGTGATCAATCAGGGATGTGAGAAGAGAAGACTGCGAAGTTGGCGTGAGGTCACAAAAAAAAGATTGCACAATCTTGCTAGTACGACGACGGATAGTGGACTTCGGCAAGTCACGTCGTGAAGCAACACTGCTGCTACAAGGTGGGGCAAGGGGATCAATGGGAGATGGTAGGGTAGACGGGGGAAGGGAGGCGCCAAGCGGAGCGGGGGGAGGGGGAGGGGGAGGGGGAGGGGGGAGGGTGGAGGGGGAAGAGGTAGAGGTGGAGGCCAAAATGTAGGTGGCTAGGGGAAGGGCGGAGGCTAGAGGTAGGGGAGCGGATGAGGATGGGGGGACAATGGAGGTGGGGGTGGGGGTGGAGGTGGGGGTGGAGGTGGGATGTAGAGGTAGAGCTGGAGGTGGATCAGTGGTGGTAGCTTGAGCTCGAGCTCTAGAGGCTCTCTTGCGCTCACGAGCCTTCTGCTTGCGCTCCTCGTCAATGAGATTTGGGGGGGGGTTCCTACATCTTTCACGTCTACTAGCTCTACGGCTTTGAGAACCCATTCTCAATGAAAGTAGGATGGAAGGTGTGACAAAGTGATGAGGAGGCAAGAATGGCTAAGAATGGGTGAAATGAACCAAAACGTGGTGTCTTATAGAGAGCCTCAACTCATCCACTAGATTGCTCTTAGATTGCTCTTAGATTGCTCTTCATTATTATTGGTGGAGAGGTGCTAAGATTGAAACTAATTGGCTAAGTTTTGGTGCTAAGATTGATACTAATTGGCTAAGTTTTGGTGGAGAGGTCTGCTATGCCCAGAGCCCCGATCATATACCTCGATCGAGGTATTCAGTGCATTACGCACGTATGAACCTCGATCGAGGTATCCCTAGGTGTCCTCGGTCACATACCTCGATGGAGGTATTGTATGCCTCACCCAGGTCATATACCTCGATCGAGGTATTGTATGCCTCGCACATCGTCATGTGTATACATCTGGCTGATGTGGCACCATGCATGGTCATGATGTGGTAGTATAGTCTCTTCCTGCATGGTCATGATGTGGTAATATAGTCTCTTCCATGACATTGAAAGGTGATGTGGTATGATGAGTTGGCATTCATGAGGTGGTAGATTGACATGGCAAATTGAGGTGGAGGGATTGGTGACGTGGCAAGGTTGAGGAGGTATGCCAAGGTGGCATTGTGTGATCACATGGCTCATGATGTGGAATGATGAGGTGGCACATGTGGCAGCACGTGTGGCAATGTAAGGTGACATGGCAAGGAGTGATGTCACATCTCCTTGATGAGATGGCACCACGTGGTCTAACAACGTGGCATGGTTTTGATGACTCAGCCTTCCACATGGGCAGCATGCAGACTCCAAAGGCTTGCCACTAGGGTCGGTGATGCTCCTAGCCTACCTCACCAAGCCTAATACCAAGCCTAGCTTGTCTTGGTATTAGGCTTGGGTGGCCCTTTTTCCCCCACAAAAGGGAGATTTAATTGTTGGAGGCCATATCGTACGTTTCCCTTACTCAAATTTAACCAAAATTTTTTCCTCTTATTCATCATGCAGAGGACTAAAAATATTGACATTTTTGAAATGTTTGGTTATGTTTGAGAATTACTAGATTTATTTTTAATATTCTTTGTTGATCCTCTAAGGAGTAAAAGTAAAAATTAAACTTCAATCTTCCTAAATCTAACCGTTGGATTCGGGATTTGATGATTCAACCACACACCCTTATGTGCCTACTAACCTTCCACCGAATTGGATTTGCTTAATTATTCAAAATACTAAAAAAATGTGGTGTGCTACTAAAATGCATGTATTTTATGACTTTATTTATTATAAATAATTATTTCTAATTAGATAAATCATTCAAAAAATTACCAATAAATCAAGTTAAGCTCTACATAATGCAAAGAGACCACTTACAAAGTTTCAATAACATTTAATCTAAAATGAGTGAGAAATTTAGAATTTAATATGACACTCTCTGTTCGTGACAAACGTGTGACCACCCTGGAACCATGCCGTGTGACACAAAGAAATTTTTTGTGTGTGCATCAAATTTTCGATCAGACTATACGATTGTGTGCACAATAACAAGTGTGATGTTGTGTCAGAAGACTTCAAAGACTAGATCCATAGGGAAGTAGGTGAGATTTGCATTTTTGTGTGCTAAAAAGCTTGTTTTTCCACCTCCTAAGGATTGGGGAGTGAACAAAAAGTGGACACCCTTAGCTTGCTACTTCCCCATGACGAATCCACACATTGTAAGCCTTGGTATCCAAATTGGACTTTTGAAGTTTTTGAGAGCATCCAAATCGGGCTTTTGAAGCGCGAAAGAGGAGCTCCCATATGTCACGATTTCAAGATTAGGGGAGGAGAGGCTCTCGCATTGTGCGACAGAGGGGGAGGAAAGATTGTGTGAGGACTCGCGAACTGTGTAGGGTCCATTACGAGAGGGGATGGAAGTTGCAGGAAGAGTGCAAGGGAGATAGAAAGGGTCGAGAGGGATAGAAGATGAAACAGTGAAGCAAATGGAATAGTGGAGGCTTGAGTTTGTAGTTCGAGTGCAAGGAAGAAAGAAACGGTTGAGAGGGATAGAAGATGAAACAGTTAAGGGAATGGAATAGAGGAGGCTTAAGTTTGTAGCCGAACTACACTGTCAAGGTGAGAGCTGCCACAGTGGTTGGCCCAAGCTTTGAGTATTGTAAGCCTTGGTATGTCAGGAAACTCAAAGACAAGAATGTTTGTTGTTGCAAAACACACATATACTTTGACCTGGCCCAACAAGCTATGAATGACTTGAGATCTAGTTGTGTTGGAGCATTGCTCCATGGGGATCGATGCCCATGCCTCCTCGATGAATGCGCAAACTGTAGGACACCTGGATCCTTATTGTAGCCTAAGGTCTCTGTGGGAGCCAGTGGTTTGTCCAAAGGGAGACCATAAATGGCACTGCATTGAATGCATTTGTGGCACATGCAACCATTGCAGTTTGAAGCTGAAGAAGAAGACATTTCATGTCTGTCCAAATGAAATGAGGGAAGACAACCATGTTGCTCTAAAATGGAGGAGATTTGAAAATGTCAATGTTTAAGGTTACGAGAAAAAGAGATGGCTACTGTCATATAAGAGCACTTAGCCAAGCGAGCTTATAGGTCACGTGGTTCAATCCATCCCAAAATATGTGCTTCATAATTTCACGACTAGTCGGTAGAATAAGTAGTTCAGGACGTGCCTAAGTTGCCAATTTTCCCCATGACACTATTGTCTTTGTCATAGATTTTGCTAAAAATTATTCATTTCAAGAACAAGATGAGATACAAAGAGCTCACTAGTACAACAAGAAGATAACAATTCTTGTGCATATCATGCACAATCATTTGCTTGATTCTTCCACACTTGATACCAATCTGCTTGTTGACTCACAGGAGTCTAGGTTAGTGCAATGCACATACCATTTCTACATTTTCGATGATAGGGAACATGACACCTTATTTATGCAGTGTGCTTTTCTACTACATTGGGAATGATGGAAAAAGGAAAATCCCCATGCAAAAAATATAAAACAACATTGGGTGTGGTTAGATGGTGTTGCCTGTCAATTTAAATCAGCACGTGGATTCTACTTTGTCTGAAGGTTCAAATCCCTGACCGATCTAGACATGATGTGGAATTTCTTTGGGTCTAGCCATGGCAAGGGTGAACATAATGGATGGTGTGCTATTATTAAGCAAGATTTGTTTAAACACTAGTTAACATGCCCTCAAGAAAAACTCAATGATGCCCATGATGTTGTAACATGGCTTAAAACCAACCTCTCCACAGGTGTGCATTCAACATACAGTAAACAAAGCCTTAAAAATAGTGTAGTATGCAGAGTGTTCCATGAAGTGAAAGTGAATGAAGTGCAAAGGAGAAGCCAGAATGATTGCGAGAAAATTAAAGGTGTTTGTGATTTGCACAACATATGGGGCTTTTCAAATAACCAACTGATTAAAACAAGAAAACTTTCTTGTTCTTGCAATGCATGCATCATAGGGGATCATGATGATTGTGAGAAGATTGCAATTATGAAGACATGGGAGCGAGTTCAAGTTTTTCCTCTACGTTCATATGGAGTGACAAACAATGGAGAGACAAACGACTCACCACAGTTTGGGGAGAGTTTCGATGACCTCACTGATTGTCTGGAAGAGGGGGATAACTGCAATTGTCATCGTCGTCGCTGCCTGTGGGGAGAATGAGGAAGATGACCCATGCTTTTTGTTGTAGTGCACAAAACCTAAGCACAAGGTTGAGGAAGCATTTAAGGATAATTGAGGAACAACCTATGAGAAGTGGGATGTAGTAGTCAGAGCTTTTTGGTACAAAAAAACATGCAAGAGAGGCCACAATTACGAACTGCTACATAAGAGTGTACTCTCATCTAGTAAGAGCTATTAAGTTCCAGATGCAACCTGTGCCACAATGAAAGAAGGGCAAGAGTGTCTTCAAATTCGATTTAGACATGCATGAGCACATCTTAGGGTGTCTTGGAGCGGTGGACAAGGACAATTGAGATAGTACTAAGAAAATGTAGTCTCATTGCCAAGGAAACAATATTCCACTTATCCTAGAAAATGGAGAATGTATTTGAGACTCTACTTCTTTTAGTAAATCCCAAACTAACCACCGCACTTGTTTTTGTAAATCCCAAACGATAAATCCCATGCTTTTTAGTATATCCCAAACAACTACCGTGCTGGAATTATTAAATTGTTGTTGGAAATCTATGTGGTCTTGACGGTGACTCACATGTCGTGGGGATGTTGAAGAGATGCCGATGAAGCCTCCACTCCAAGCTACTCCTTGTGAGAGAAATGTAAGGCACAAGCTATCCGCATGTGTCACTCAAGCGGCCTCCGAATTGTTGTAATGTGTTTCCATGAGAGAAAGAGGGAAGGGGGAGAGGGGAGAAGGGAGGGGAGAAGGGAGGGAGAAGGAGAAGGGAAGAGGAGAGTGAAGGGGGATGGAGTGGCAAACACAAGGGCACTACACTGGAAATAAGGGAACACCCAAAACACTCTTTGAAGAGAAGAGGGAGCTTGTATTCAAACTTGTGCACACAACAATGAAACCAAAGTCAACCCTTTGGCCTTTTATACATGTCACCTTTTGAAGGGAGAGCCAACCCTTTTCCTTTTAGGACTCTCTCTCTCTCTTTACATAAAAAGTCTCTTGGGCCCATAGGGTGCTAAGGCATATTGCTATTCTTTCCATCTCTCCCTACTAGTGGAAATAGCGCTTAAGTTAACCATATGAGAGCGCTTGGGACAAGCCTGACATTAGGAAGTGTTCCTAACCGGCTCCCAAATAGCACTTATGTTAGCCTCGCGCCTCCAAGCCTTAAGTTATTTTTGGTTCAAACCCCATGTAGGAGGCTCAAAACCTGGATTGGAAAGGCTTAACTTAACCGCAGCTTGCACAGCTGGAACCTACAATTTGTAAGCTGGAACCTACAACTTGTGCATGTTGCTTTGCAATCTTTGGCCTTGGGGTATTTGGGGCTCAAACTCCCTAATCTTGTACTGTATTCCTTCCATGGCTACAACCGTTGACATAAATCATGAAGCCTAATCACCTCTCATCTTTCACTAACTACCCTGCATTAGGTGCATTTGGCAACTGTACTCTGTGGATGTTAACAAAATCCCAATCGGTTAATCCCATGCTTGTTTTTAGTATATCCCAACCACCACCGTGCTGGTTTTATTAAATCCAATAACGAATCGACACATCCACAAATCCATTCATCTTGTAATAATAGAAGAAAACCACCATGCTGGCGATCACTTATACTACATTACTACCGTGCTATCCCTGCACTACTGTCGTGCTATCCTAAAATGTGTTGTACAGTGCTATACTAAAAAAGTCCCCTTTAGACTGGTTATATTTAACTGTCAAATTTCAACCACCGGGCTACTTAAAACATTTAAGTAATAACATGGAAGTAGGTCGACATAAAATCACGTATTACAACCACCATAGATCATGGATGATGGCAGGCCGAGAAAGTCCACAAGTCTAAGAAATGCCTGCAAGATTTTTACTTTTTAAAAATATGATGACATTTAATGGCTCATGGAAATTCCAAACTCCCAACTATATTATCAACCTCTCTATAGCAAGCATCTCCCAACTCTTTAGGCCAGTCTAATGGATTATCGCAGACCTCTTCACACACTCGGATCACATACTGCTTTCTTGTCTTTGTCGACTTGTATGCCCATAGTAACTCCTCGTTTCACTTGGGGTCCTCTTCATCCTAGTATTTGCGTTCTATACAACTTCATGCCTCCATCATGTCCTGCCAAAAGAAACCTACATCATGATCTTGACAAGTACCTTTAAAGAGCAGTAAAAACAATAGCCAGCGAGATTAATATTCATCGTATTTGCTAACTCCAAGTAATACACCCACCTCCATGTCAGATTACCTCCTCGTAGCTTACTCTTTGAACTTCCAACAATGTTTTGAAAAAATGATCCTCACCATGGTGGCTGTTGCAACTTGCTCCACCGTGGCTACTCTTTGCATCCTTCCTAGCCTCGAGAGCTGCCTTGTTGTCTTCTCCCCCGGCTTCTCCTACCCCATCCTTCTTGGCCTTAAAGCTCTCTCCCATTTCCTGCATCACCTTTCTAGTTCCTGCATGCTCCCTTTTCAGCTCCTCCATCATTTGGTCGTTTTCAATGTTCAATACGTTCTACATGTTGTAGAGCCATTTGTAAAGATCCTCCTTTTTGGCTCTTTGATATTCAAGCTCCTTTTGCATCATTGCTAGATCCTTGTCTGCGATGCCTCCATCACTTCTCACTTCTTCAAGCCTATCTCGGAGCTCCTTGATGCGCTTCTCTGCTTCTTCTCTTCTATGCCTTTCCATGTTGACCATTTTTGTAGCAGCCTCAGCTTGCTCTTGTGCTTGCAAGACCCTTTGATGTGCCTTCCCTACCTTGCCTTCTACACCTTCCCTGAGAATTCTCTCAAGTTGCACTGCCTTTGCTGCATCAGTGGCTTTCTCTTGTAGAAAAGTCACCTTCTGAGACATCTTCTTATCGTATTGCTTAAAAATCCCTTTGAGGGTAGATGCCATCAGGTGCATTGCAACTCCAGTGAACTGAGATAACAATTGGGATTCGCCATCCACACAATTCTTCAGGTTTGTTATCATGCCCTTGGAGATCGCCCTTGAGAAAGATACATTGCTACGTTATGGTTTCCACTACCATTTTTGGGCCCAAAAATCAACAAGGCACGTAGAGATGGGAAAAGTAATCATCCACCTATTTGTGGAAATTTTTGGAGAAGATGCCACAAAAGAGTAGTACATTATTGTGTGGATAAAGAGACACTCAAATGGTCATCACTTCTATATATAAGCAATCCTCCTTATAGTCTGTCTACCTTTACACGTTATGGTTCATACTATCTACAAGAAAGCTAGCTTCTCCAACACTAGCACCTTCTCCAAATGTGACACTCAATTTTTTTCAAAGATGAAGTGTGAATCTTCAAAGGTGTGGATTGAAAGGAAGGATATTTAATTAAAACAATGGGCACATAGTCTGTAACACATGTCTCCTCAACAAAATTCAAAAGTTCAAAAGCCACACTCTTACTTTACACTTAAAATCTTGTGACCAAGAAAATTCTGAGATATTTTGGATAAGGGGAGAAAGAAGTGCGGAAAAGAAAAACCGTCTCTCAAAACGCTACCGAACCCAGTATTGCCTTTCCAATACGCGGCCTCTTTCCCAATACACGGCATCTGCAGCCTAGACTAAGAAAAAAGCAGGAGAAGGGCAAGTTTATAAGGGGCGTGAGAAAGGAGCAGCGACACGTGAAGGCACGACTGGCCGAACTTTCACATTCCTTAGTCCATCTCCTCTTGTTGGCTCACCCTCTGCTCTGGCATCACAGTCCTCCCCTTACTCCTTCTCATGGATCGCCTCACAGTTGCCGTCCCCAACATTCTAAGAGCTCTCTCCACGCTTTGGCTTCGCCCCTCTCACCCTACCTCCTCAAGCACAGACGCAACCCTGCACACCGCCAATGACGTCTCCAACAGCGAGTCGCTTAAAGGCGATGGTCTCCTCTGTTCATCGACTCTCTTCTCCACTTTGGTGGGTGATAGCAGTATGCCGGCATCGAGGCAAGCTGAAGCTCTGGAAGATCCGTCGATTCGCCAAACTATGTTCCAGGTCTTGATGTTGCAAGTGTTGGTTCCGCTGGACTGAGCTATCAATATCTATCTCACTCTGCCAGCGATCTTTCGATGGTTGAACGTTTGGGAGTAAGTTGCTCTACAGACAGGAATGGCTTCGGTGGGGCAAGCTCAAGATTGGTTTTTGCGGAGCCTAAGAGTCGTCAAGACATACTCAAGCCTTCAAAATTTGCAATTCCTCTCGTGCTATTCCTACAACCAGTTTTCACGAGAAAGAACATATAGTATCTAGTATATATTAAACGAGCTTAACTAGTTCCGATCGACAATTTTGAAAGGATTTCCATCATAATATTTTTTGTTGAAAGCCAATGGTATGAAGTAGGTATAGATGTGAGAATCTCCAATGGAAGCATCTTTTCTTTTAAAGAAAGTTATTTTTAGAAACAAGTTTTCTCTCTTTTTCAGAAAATGTTGGAATGCAAAGTAGAAGTCCGAAGGCTTGTCGACCACGTGATTCAACCAAGCTACAAAATAATTGTGAAGAGCTATTACAAAGGTTGCAATGACAAGAAAGTGAGCTTGAAATTGAATGTTGACATTGACAGCACATGTATTCGATAAGCAGATAGTAGCTTTGTGTGATGGAGTTTATGGTTTTAGCCTTATGAGTGACTATCATGAGATTGAAAATGCACGATGGTATGGTTTTAGAGGATGAGTTTGGGCATGTTCTTGGATTCATCTCTCTCTCTCTCTCTCTCTCTCTCTATCTATCTATCTATCTATATATATATATATATACATATGGTATGAGTGACTATCATGAGATTGAAACTGCACTATGCTATGGTTTTAGAGGATGAGTTTGGGCACGTTCCTAGATTCATCTCTCTCTCTCTCTCTGTCTCTCTAGGAATCTAAGAACATGTCCAAACTCATCCTCTAAAACCAGCGTGCATATATATATATATATATATATATAGCACTTCCAATTCACCACATAGCACTTTGTATAACCATTCATTTGTTAGTTGGGGGGGTTGACACACTTTCTCTATATAAATTAGAAGAGCATGGGTCTTGGAAACATGTTTTTTATATGTACTGCCATCATTGATCTCACTTATCTAGTTGAAGAACTTAACTAACATGTTTTCAAAATTTACCAGAGAATTTGATTCTATAGTAACATGAGTAATGCTTTCTACAAGATACAGTTATACCATATCTTCCTCTTTTGCACTCTATGATGAGTAGGATCTTTCTTGTGCCATTTCTGAGTTTTTCCTCTATCTATGAATAGATGATCCTTTAGCATGGATGAGTCCTCTTTCATTTCTTTGCTGTAGAGTGATGATGTTCACAGTTTGGTTTCTTAACAATACTCGATTACTCCTCAAATTGGTATTAACACCTTCAACACAATCCGCTTAAGAAAATGGTCCCTCAAGAGAGAGCTGCTAGATTTGTTTCAAGTACAAGGTCTTGGGAAATAGTACATGTCCATGAAGGGGTTGGGAATCCAACACAAAGAGTTCATAGTCAAAGTTGTAATGGAGAATTTCCATTCCATGTTCATGAACATATGTGGACTTTATTGGATAGATATGCTAAAGGGAAATGAAAGGAAGATTATATGGGAATATAATAAATGCTTGGAAAACATGGTTCAAGGAGAGGTTCCCCTTACAGGTGGCACACTGATCATCGATAGTGTGCATGAGCTAAGGATAACGACGGGTCTTTAAATACCTAGACATGTGCGACTAGGTCTTGCAATTTGTGATTAGTAGGCCTTGCAATTTGTGATTCGGTTCAAAGGAGGTGAGTTGGAGAAGCTGGTGCATAGGGTGAAACTCCTTTGAGAAATTAGTACCAAGATGAGAGTGCATGTGGTACAAGCATGAGTGTAGAGAAATCCCATATACATTAGGAATGGGAAGTATATAAAATAAAGTGTGGAGTGAGACATAAGATCTAAAGTGACCACAACCTTTTAAGGTAGATGCATAGAGTTGTCTCCCATGTTGTGATCAGTTACATTAGGGGACCAAACTGGGGTCTCAAAAGGGCCTCATAAGGAATGGATTAGGGAATGCTTAGTGGGATAATGCAAGGGGCTTGGAGGGTCCCAAAGAGACCTAACCAGCCCAACCTAGGTCCCACAATTGAGCCCACCTCTCCCCCCATTCAAATTTTGAATCTCCCTCCCTCCCTCTCTCTCACTCCCCCTCCCTCCTCCCCCTCCCTCCCTCCTCCCTCTCCCTCTCCCTCTCCCTCTCCCTCCCTCCCCCCTCCTCTCCCATCCTCCGTCTTGCTCCTCCTCCTCCCTCCTCCCTCTCCCTTGCTCCTACTCCTCCCTCCTTCCTCTCCCCTTCTTCTCTAGCTGCCCTACTCCCTTTCCTCTGCTCCTCCCTCCTGCGGAAACTCTTTCCTCCTCCTCCGTCCTGTAGTAGCTCTCCCCTCCTCCTCCCTTCTGTAGCAGCTCCTTCCCTCCCTTCTACACCAGTCGCCCTACTCTCCTCCTCCTCTTCCTCTTGCCCTGACCTGGTTCTCCTCCTCCCTCTTCCTTGCTACTGTCTTCCTCTCAATGCTCCATCTTTTCCAACTCTCCCCTATGTTTTAGCGTGCATCAATGATACCTCTCCTTGAGTACTCATGGCACCATTCAAGGACATATCCAACAAGTACCATGTGAACTTACAACTGGAGGTTGAATATGCAAGCACACCCCATTTGGGAATTAGTGGAACTCTTGAAAGTGTGCTCCACAGTCTTTGATTGCAAGGGAAGAAGCATCTTGACCTTTGGGTGGATGGAACCTTGTATTCTTTAGACCTTGCCACCAAAAAGAGTCCTCCTTTTCATACAGTGCATGATCTTGTTCGATTTGTTGGCAATGGACATATTGGATTTCTTGGTTATTGCAATCGATTGAACCATTCTTAGACATTGGCTATGCAAGCAAGCGAGGTACAGAGAGCCCAAATAGAAGAACTAGCACATTTGTAAAATATTACTATTGTGGCAATGCATAGTAGTATGCAGGATCTCCAATTGCAAAACAAGGAACTCAGTGAGAAAGCACGTGCACTAGACTTGGAGCGACAGGAATTGGAAGAATCAATCCATAAGCTCGCTGAAAGCAAACAAGATTTGGAAAGGTCTACCTATGGCCAAGTTCAACATGCTGTGGAGAAGGAACGAGAGAAGTCGATAGAACGAGTACAAAAGTTGAAGGGAACACCTTTGGGATTGAAGGAGAGGAAAATACAATTGCAGCAATCTATGGATGCATTGTCAACCAATAGTGGTTCCCGAAAGAGGAGAGTACGGGTTGTAAGGTTAGTTCCCCAAATTTTCAATGAAATTTCTTACTCCAAAATATTCGTGGTGTTGCATTGTTTCTACTAAGACTCATTTGTACTCTACTTTAGGAATTTCATGGAGGATGTGATGGGAACAATGGAAATGGATGATAGTGATCCTTCATATGTTCTAAGAAGTTTAATAAAGCCAAGTGATGTCATTGAAGTGTTGAAGGACCCTAGACAAAAAGGGCTATGTGAACATGTTGCTAGAGAGGTAATGAAGGACTTCAAGGGCCTCATGCAAGCAAAGGAGGTGCTTGGAGCTTGTGATGCTAATGGTGTAAGCCATGAAGCTTACAACTCTATTTTTAAAATTTTCAAGTCTACTATGGAAGAAAAGTATAAGATATCTACAATGCTATTGCCAACACCATGGTCGGTAAGGCTTGCACATCAAGAAACAATGCCATTGCCAATACCATGGTCTATAAGGCTTGCACATTAAGAAACAAACCAATGTGCTAGAGAAAAGCTTGGAGGATACCATTGTGTAAGTGGAACAATCACTTGGAAGAGTAAAAAGAAATCTGGCATCCAAACATTTGAGATGAATGCTTTCAATAATGTTTAAGTGGATGTAGAGAATTTGCAATAGAGAGCCATGGTCAAATTCTATGGGATGAGAGAAGAACGATAAGAGGAATTCCCTCTTTGCATTCAACTTTACTTCTTCTCATTTCTATATCCTTGATATATTTCTCTTTCATTGTACAGATGGAAAGCTAGTATTTGTTATAAAGATGGATGAAGTGTTGAGATATCGAGCTCCACTCGCGATATGCCAGGGTGACTGTTGTGCATTTATGTCACCGACTTGTTAGCTGGAGATGCGGTTGGTACACCGCCCACGAGCTGGATGACAGCTATCCTTATCTACTCTAGTTTGTGGCTCAGTTAGTATGCCACCTTAGTTAGTTGAGTTTGGTTTGAGACCCACATATAGGGTTCTTCTATTTTCTTTGTACTAGAGTTCTTTTGGCTTTCACAACTAAGAAGAGGAAAACTGTTTTCAGCCTCCACCTTTGTGTGTATTCCCCCAATTGTTCATGTGAGAAAGCCGCAAGTGAGACTCCTTCCCTCTCTCCCACTATCTTCACATGGTATCAGAGCCTTGTTCATGGTAAGGAGCTCAAGAAAGCAAGCCAAGTTCATGGTGTCCTGGTAAGAGGACCAGTGTTGCTTTCCTATTTCGAGTTTGGGAGCAAATCTCTGCAGGTAGCACAGCCAGAAGTGCAAGAGTGCACAGATTGAGACGCCCTTCGCGGTGTGGCGAGAGCGCAGTATATGCTGTGGGTGTAGGCGAAGCCCTCAATGACGTTATTTTTTTGATTCGAGGTCATTTCGGGGCCCGTTTTGGAGACGGAAGTTCTCCACAGGCACTCAGAAAAAGGCCCTGTTTTTGCTGTGCGACCACTGTTCTGCGGGTCAGTGAAAAGTTGCCGCAGAAATTGCATCGTATGACTTCCTGCAGAGATATTGGGAGTTGCAGATTCATGCTTGTTGCTTGTTGATGCAAAATCGTCACTAGGAAGTGACTGTGTGGTGAAATACCACTTTCGTCAGTTTTGCAGTTCTGCCTGTGTGAGGCAAAAGTTGTGTTTTTTGCAGTGACAGAATATTTTACAGTGTTGTGTAATGGCATCTGATTCTCTTTCATACATTGTCACTGAAAAGCTTGACAAGAACAACTTCCAGGCATGGAAGTTTAGAATGACGAATTTCTTGATGGGAAAAGGCTATTGGGAGTTCATTACAGGAAATGAAGAAGAACATGCTCTTCCTAATGTTCCCAGTCAACAGGAAATGCAGGCATTCAAAGGATGGCATGAGAGAGCCAGGAAAGTTATGTACTGGCTGTCTATCAGTATTTCGGACTCCATGATTGTGCATATTCAGGATGCAAGTATGCCAAAGGAGGCATGGGATACTTTGGCAAAAATGTACAGCACAAATACACAAGCCAGGAAAATGCAGCTCAAGCAGGAGCTGCACAATGTGTAGAGAGAAAACATGAGCATCAATGACTACCACATGAAGGTGAAGAAAATTGCGGATGCACTTGCTTCCATTGGGTCGCCAGTGGATGATGACGATTTGGTTTCTATGACCCTGAATGGTCTAGGAAAGGATTATGCACAATTCCGGACATCCATTGCCGTCCGTGAAAAATTTCCAGATTTTGAGGAGTTGATTGCTCTTCTAATTTCTGAAGAGCAGAGAAATGGGGGTGCATCTTCTTCAGCAGGAACTTCAAAAGAAACTGTCTTCTACTCAAATGCTGGCAGAGGTAGAGGCAGAGGTAGAGGAGGCCGATCTGCAGGCCGTGGTAGAAATTAGAATATGTAGCAAACACAAGAAAACCAGTCCTATGCAGGAGGACGTGGTAACTCTAGAGGCAGGGGGAGCCAAAGAGGCCGTGGTGGATGGCAGAGAGGCCAAAATGCAAACAGCAATGTTGAATGCTACTATTGTGGCAAAATGGGTCATATGGCTAAGGACTGCTATAAAAAGCAGAATGACATTATGACTGGAAAATTGCAGCAAGGCAATTATGCATCTTCTAGTAGGCAGGGTGATGACAGAAATGAGCATCTATTTATGGGGCAGCATATGACCAATTCTGTGACAAGTGCAGAAGAACGAAATGATGTGTGGTATGTTGACTCAGGTGTGTCAAACCACATGACAGGTCATGCAGAATGGATGCAAGATGCAAGGAAAATGGAAAAACCAGGATTTGTGGAGACTGGTGATGATACTGCACATCCTATTGTGCAGATTGGCAAAATTCCTTTGTCTATGCAGGATGGGAAAAAGAAATACTTGTTTGATGTATTTCATGTCCCGAACATCACCAAGAACCTAGTTTCTGTTGGTCAGATGGTTGAGCAGGGCTTGCAGGTCAGATTTAATCCTCATGGATGCTTTGTTGAGGATATGAATAATAATGGTCGCTTGATAGCAAAAGGAAAGAAGAAGGGCAGGATGTTTACGTTGGATGCGGACATGCCTGAATTGAGTGCAGCAATGTTTGCACATGGGACCGGTGTAGTTGCAGATATTGATATCTGGCACAAAGGCATTGGTCATGTTAATATACAGTGACTTAAATCAATGCAAGCCCAAAATATTGTTGCAGGATTGCCTAAATTCAAGGTTGCAGAAATGCACAAGGTTTGTGAAGCCTGTCAATTTGGGAAACAGGTAAGGAAACCTTTTCTTAGGCATGTTCAAGAGAGTAAAAAGCCATTGGAATTAATCCACTCTGATGTGTGGACTACAAAAGCTGCATGTCACTATTTTGTCACATTTATTGATGACTTCAGCAGAAAACTGTGGGTGTATTTTATGAAAAAGAAAAGTGAAGTGTTTGGGCACTTCAAAGCTTTCAAAGCTATGGTTGAAAAAGAAACAGGCCTGCAAATAAAATGCCTAAGGTCAGATGGAGGGGGAGAGTACCTCTCAAATGAGTTTGCAAGGTTCTTGCAGGAGCATGGTATAAAGCAGCAATATTCATGCAGTCATACCCCACAGCAAAATGGAATTGCAGAAAGAAAAAACAGGCATATTGGAGAGTTATCTCGGGCTATGCTAAATGAAAAAGATCTACCAGATTATTATTGGGCTGAAGCAGTTGCTACAGTAGTCTATATAATGAACAGGACTCCCACTGCAGCAATACATGGCATGACACCAGAGGAGATGTATACTGGTAGGAAACCAGATATTTCTCATTTGAAGATTTTTGGTTGCATTGCCTATGTCCATGTGCCAGATGAGTTGAGGTCCAAGTTGGATCCAAAAGCTGAGAAGTGCGTCTTTATTGGTTATTCTCTGCAGCAGAAAGGGTATAGATGCTATAACCCTTCTACACGTAAGTTCACAGTGAGCAGAGATGTTGTTTTTGATGAGATGAGCAGCTGCTATAAACCAGTAAATGTGATGATTGATGTAGATGCACAAAATGGTAATGCTGCACAGAATGCACAGCAGCAATCACAAAATATCAGTGGACCTGGAGTGTCCTCTACCAGTGGTTCACATACTTCGCCATGGACAGGCAGATTGAGATCAGGAGAATCCCCTCAAAGCAATGCAGAGAGTGGTACGCAGGTATCATGAAAAGGAAAAGAGAAGGTAGATCAGCCCATGTTTGATGTGAATGCAGGTCACTCTTTTGTGGATGGTGAATCCAGTGGCTCAGAACAGAGCATTGATGATGAGTTGGGTATTCCTTCTGTTGTTACACCTGGAGTAAGGAAGACTAGGGATGTTTTGAGAGCACCTGGAAGTGAGCCTATTTTGCGCAGGTCTACCAGGGTCAGGTATCCTGTGGATAGGCTGAAATATGATGGATTTACAGCCATTCACTATGCCTATATGGTCAAAGTGATACAGGAACCAGAACCCACTTCTTTTGAGCAAGCCATGGGAAATGAAAAATGGGAGAAAGCCATGGATGAAGAAATGGATGCCTTGGATGCAAATGCTACATGGGAATTGGTGCCTTTGCCTAAAGACAAGAATGCAATTGGCTGTAAGTGGGTTTATAAGATCAAGCACAATGCAAATGGTTCTGTGAATAGATACAAGGCAAGATTAGTTGTCAAGGGGTATGCACAGACATATGGCATTGATTATGAAGAAACTTTCAGCCTGGTTGCAAGGATGGCAACCGTAAGAGCAGCCATTGCTATGGCTGCATCAAAGGGATGGTCTTTACATCAGATGGATGTAAAGAATGCCTTCTTGCATGGTGATTTGCAAGAAGAGGTCTTTATGGAGCAGCCAGCAGGTTATGTTCATGCTACTCATCCTGAGTTTGTTTGCAGGTTGAAGAAAGCCTTGTATGGCTTGAAGCAAGCACCTAGAGCATGGTCTGACAAGATAGGACAATATCTTGTCACTTTTGGCTTTCAGATTTCCAAGGCAGATTTCTCACTCTATGTGAGAAAAACAGAGAAAGGGATTATGCTGCTGGTCATTTATGTTGATGATTTGATCATCACAGGTGATAGTGATGAAGACATCCTTCATGTGAAAATGCTATTGAGGCAGAAGTTTGAGATGAAGGATTTGGGATAGCTGCGTTATTTCTTGGGCATTGAGGTGATTAGATCACCAAGTGGGATACAGCTCTTGCAAAGGCAGTATGGACTGGACATGCTGTCCAAATATGGGATGACAGGCTGTAAGCCTATTTCAGTTCCTTTGGAGCAGAATGTGAAGCTGAGCGCAGATGCAGGTGAGCTTCTGGAAGACCCTACTATGTACAGACACATAGTAGGAAGTTTGATTTACATGACTATTACCAGGCCAGATTTGAGCTATGCTGTTGGGTTGGTAAGTCAGTTTATGCAGGCTCCAAGGAAACAGCATTTGGATGCAGCTAGATGCATACTCAGGTATGTGAAGTCCACATTGCAGTATGGACTATTTTATGAGGCTGGGGTTCAGATACAGTTGCATGGATACACTGATGCTGATTGGGCTGGTAGTATTTCTGATAGGCGATCTACCAGTAGATATGTGTTCTCTTTTGGGAGTGCTGCAGTCACTTGGAGCAGCAAGAAATAGCCTACAGTTGCCTTGTCGAGCATAGAGGCTGAGTACAGAGGTGCAGCAATGGCTGCATGTGAGGTAGCTTGGTTGCATAAGCTACTCTATGATATGCATCAGTCTACATGAGTAGTATACATTTGGCAAAGAACCCAGTCTTTCATGCCGGAACAGAGCACATTGAGGTGCATTATCACTATGTGCGGGAGAAGGTATTACTAGGTCTTATTGATCTAGTTTATGTCAGCACAGAGGATCAGGTAGCTGACATATTCACGAAAGCATTGGGCGCAGAGAAGCTGCGCAAGTTTAGAGACCTGCTTGGTGTGCAGGAATTGGGATTGAGCTCGAGGGGGAGTGTTGAGATATCGAGCTCCACACTCGCGATATGCCAGGGTGACTGTTGTGCATTTATGTCACCGACTTGTTAGCTGGAGATGCGGTTGGTACACCGCCCACGAATAATAGCTGGATGACAGCTATCCTTATCTACTCTAGTTTGTGGCTCAGTTAGTATGCCACCTTAGTTAGTTGAGTTTGGTTTGAGACCCACATATAGGGTTCTTCTATTTTCTTTGTACTAGAGTTCTTTTGGCTTTCACAACTAAGAAGAGGAAAACTGTTTTCAGCCTCCACCTTTGTGTGTATTCCCCCAATTGTTCATGTGAGAAAGCCGCAAGTGAGACTCCTTCCCTCTCTCCCACTATCTTCACATGAAGCTCAGTTGTTTGGTAAAAGAGCACAAGCTAGAGAGGGTGAGCATTTGTATTATGAACGATGCCTTGTGTTTTGCTCAAGGGGATGAGGAAGTTGAGCAGGGTTTCTCAATCCAATATGAGAAGGACATATGGTGGCTTGTAGCCTTTGAGACCCCAAAGGAGTGCCACAAGACATTGAAGTGCGTTTTCGAGAGAACCGGCATCCCATCGATTATTCAAAGACAAGAGGTAGGGAAAACATTGACAGTGGATGGGCATGAAATATTTCAAGTTGAATGGCATCTAGCTAGTGATTTGAAGACCCTCAAGTGCTTGTACGGTTGTGATACAGGTGCATATGCAAAATGGACATGCTTGTATTGCACCCACTCTCAGAAGATGCAAAAGGGAAGCCTACAGTGGGAAAATGACATCCTTTCATGCAACCAAAGTGCAGCCCCTGATCCTCATAAAAAGGATCCTAAGTGGGACCCCACTCTACCGATTCTATTGGAGCGAGTACACGTGTGTACTTTGCATGCTGAACTACATATACTTGATAACTTACTCTATCTCCATCTAGTTTATGCTTGGAATTTGAGGCCACAACAAGTCTATGCACAATGCATTGCAAAAGATGAAGAACTACTCTCACTAATGGGACGTCAGGAGGAAATTTGAAGCTTAAGAAGGATAAGAAACAATCAGGAAAGACACAAAATCTTCTTGCTAAAGTGTCCATGGGTGGAGGAAAGGCAAGAAGGTTCTTGTCCAACCACAATGCTAATAAAGAAAAACATAGATTGGCTCAAAGCACCCTAGGTTGGGAGTGTGAGTGTATTATGAATCAAGATTCACATCCACAAATTGCTACTTTGAGAGTAAAACTGTGGACAAGCTTGATGCATTTATAAAGTTTCTTACACAAGGTCAAATAGATGAGCTTTAATATGACAGATTCAGGACAGCATTGGGAGAATTCATATCATTGATGGTAGAAGCATGGGGGGAGTCACATATTACACATTACATGGTAATCCTCCTTAGGTTGAAATTTTTTGCTTTAAACTTGAGTCAGATTATGTTTCTAATACAATGTTCTTCTTTACAAAATATTCTTTATTCATATGCGTCGTGGTTTATGGAGCAATGAACACCATATTAGAGAATTTGGGAAAATCCTGATAATTTGGGAACTTTTGAGGGGTTGTAATTATGTAACATTCAATGTTTTTCATTTATTTTTCCCATAGACTTGGCAGTCCATCCAAATCTCGCAAATGTGCATGGTTTGCATCAACATAAATAAAATGTCAAATGTTGAGGTTTCGACCAATGCATGGTATTTTTTGAGGGGTTACAATTACATTGCATTGAGTGCACTCCATTGACTTTCTCCCTGGATTTTGCCGTGTATATGAAACTCACAATTTGGAGTGTGCCTGTTTTGCATTAGCTGAGAAAAAAACATCATATGTTTGAGTTTAACGAAGCATTTTTTGCCTCTTCTCAAAAAAAGGTGGTGTTCAAAAACACCATTTTTAGTTTAGTTGGAGAAAAAGTAAGAATGCAACACTAGTCCTTGATATTTTGTCGAGTGTGCAGAACTTGCAACCACAAAGCAATGGCCTGCAAAAAAAAAGATAAAGAAAAAAGATCAATGTCATACCTTCCAAATATTTGTCAGTATTCAATTAAATTATTGTTGTGCAAGGAAAAAAAGTCATGCTTTTCAAGTACCTTCACTCCATTGTGGAGTCAGCATCAGAGTCGGAATCTATTCTATGAGACAAATTGGATAAAGCTCGCTTGCGTGCAATGGTTGGTATCTTCACCTTGATGGGGAGGTTGCTGCTCTTTGAGGAAACCTTCTTTGAGAGGTTACATTTTGGAACCCATGACCATACAATAGCATCAACAGATTCCCAACGTGGAGGATCACCTTTATTGCACATCCAAACCTTGTTCCAACAATCTGCATATACCTCCTCAATTTGTGCATTGTGTCTTTTGCATATAGGTGCCCAATATTGTATGAAAACCTTCTTGAAATTTTTAGATTTATTATCCTTCTGTACATCAGTTTGAGCAATGCCTAGCCAAATTGGGTAAATTTTTTCTGTTGGTCGGACCAAAAGAAAGTGTCCTTTTTGTACATCAACCATTGGATCGAATGATTGTTTTGGCTTTTTCCTTTGAGGTCCACAGTAATGATCATTCAACTCTTCAATTCCTTGAAACTCATTGTTTTCATTATCAACTACTTGCACACAATCAATATGTTGCGTCTTTGGCCAAAATCTCTCATACATGCCCTCTACACTATTGTTTGGTTTATCAAGCTCATCAATCATGCTCTTCCAATACTTCACTACTGGCTTGTAAAACTTTGTGAAAGATGCTTCTGGACCTTGCAAGTGTGCCCATTTTTCCCAAAAGCGTACATACTCCTTGATACCAACTATCACATCTAAGTGATCCTTCACATACTTGAACATGGTTACATAAGGTGGCTCTCCACTTGGTAGCATTGGATGACCATCCGGATGTCTCTTCCACAACTCAATGCCACCTTCACTTGGTTGCCAATCTAATGATCGTGGATGCACTTTATATTGCATGATAGGAACTTCATTTCGCATAAAGAACCGAAATTGGAGAGGCTTTGAGTGTCCCACTAAAGAATCTTTCCCATCGCATAGGCATCCATCAACATAGCTCTTGAAATCAGGGACTTTTGTTACCAAAAATGGCGTTGGAGAAGACTCCTCACATTGTCTAAAAGTATCCATGAGATGTGCAAATGTCAATGTTTGGCTAGTTCTTAACCTCTCTGAAAACCTGCTAAACATTGCATCAATATCCTCATGTGTATGCCCAACCATCAAGAATCCCAATTGAATTGACTTGAAAATCCCTCGAGCAACAAGTAATGATAGGTATGCAAACAAGTACCTATTCTTGTTTTCAGAACCACAATTATCCAACTGCAACAATAGGTGTTCGGGTAGTTTCTTATAAGGATTTTCTTGATGGGAACTTCCAAGTCCAAGGTCTTTGAATGTTCCACCCACTGCTCCAAGATGAAGTTGTTGCTTGCCATTAGAAACATAGTGAGAATCCAATGCTTCTCTTGAGGTTAGTGCATTTAGCAGAGCATTGTCAAACCTTGGCATCCCATCATGTACCAAATCTCCAAGTGCATGGTTATCAAATCTTTCAAGATTTCTCAAACACAAAGCCAATGAACCAATTGTGAAGTTAGGATCCGATGGCCACAAGGATAAAGAAAAGTGACCATAACGTCCTTGACCATGTCCATGTGTTATCATGCCAGTCAAAGCCACTGGGAGCTGAAAGGATTTGTCTGTGTCCTTTGAACGATTGCGTAATCTAGGGATGGCTGTCTTCTTTTGGTCCATCTTATCATGGATAATGCACAAGTATGTCTGAGGATACATTTCGAAAAATCTGCGCCAAGTGTAGTACACATTTCTACAACTTTTTTGTTGTAACATGTGCTTTCTTCTATCTTCCATCAACTTATTACGTTCATTTTGGCATTTTGTCGCTGCAAGCTGAGCCTTGATTGCACTACATAAACCACACTTAGAGAATTCACTTGTTTTTGACAAAGTTACATGCTTGAATTCAGAGTTCCATATGCGGTTGAATGTGGAAGTTGACATCTCCTTACAACCCAAACTATGCTTTAATTGCATGTTAACTTCATAGAGAATATCAACTTGCTTGTATACATCCGGTATCACCAACTGTGTTTCCCTTGATCCATCCTGAAGTGTTCTACTTTTGTGTGGCATACGCTCAGAATTGTTATCCACAAAATCTTGGATTATGGCTCTACCCAGTTCTGTGTGGTCCCAACCTCTCCGCACGATTCCTTTACTACCATGTATGCACCTTCGTATACCAATTTCAAATTGCACCCTGTATCGATAAAATGTTGTTTTTGGAATACCATGCATTTCATGCCATGCTCTACAACAAACTTGAATACCATTCAATGAAAAGACATATTTGAACTGCCCATTGTCATCTTTTCGACAAGCAACCCCAAGAGTGTCATATACATAATTGGTGCGAGCCTCCAAACTTTGGCCCCAATACTCTATGCGTAATTTGGATATCATTTGATGATCGGCGAATTGACAACAATTTTGTTTACAACAATCAATCATAGATACTTTTATGACTGCATCCCTTGTGAGTCTAGATGATGCTAATGGCATGCCATGTTTTTTAGCTTTTCTCTTTATCATGCAGTAACACCTCTTTTTTGTGGATTTTTCCATTGGGTCCTCATCTTCCATGTGCTTTTTCCCAAAACCACTTGAAGAATTCATGGTGTCATCGATTCTTAATGAAGTTCCATCTAAAAAGGTTATTTGTGCAATGGGCCATTTTATTAAGTGGATGGTATCGATGCCTGATACATCACTATGATACTTTTCAATTCCCACACCTAGATTACCTTCACCAAGCATCTCAAAATTTATAGGTTCAAATGGGTAGACATACAAAACAACACCCTCTGCAATGCTCTTGGTTTTCTGCTCATCCCATATTAAGACTTTCTTGTCCTTCCATGATTCTCGAATGGAAAACTCATCATATTCACATAGAGGTTCAACGTCAATGGTATCTAATGTTATATCATTCATTGGTACAATAGCTCCATTGACATTGTCCACACAACTCATTGATCGTGCTTTTCGACGAACAACACTACCCAAAGCCTCATAGACTAAGAATGCATCCATTGTAGGAAATGGAAGAAGTGCATTTTCATCCATACAAATATCGATCGCCACCGATACATTGTTTTCTCCCAAGGGCACACCTTGGCACATGTCATCATGTGATGTAGAGAATATTGTCCCAATGGCAACAATCTTTCCACTGACAAGCAAGTTGACTTTAACCCCCACTTTCAATGTGGCACCTGCATAGTACATAGCATTTGTTATAGTTCAATATTGATATCTGATGGTGTGACTTAGGATGAAAATGCTTTACAAGATTTCATTGCAAGACCAAATCTTCCTAAACCTTGGTGCTTTGAATTTTAGGCAGCAAAATTTGGCTACATGGCCAAATCTTCACAGACCATGGTGCTTTGTTAGGAAGATAGCAAGATTTGTCCACACAACCAGATCTCCTGAGATGCTGGTGCTTTCAAGAAGCCATAAAGATTTATGCACACATCCAAATCTACTTAGACCTTGGTGCTTTGAAAGAATCCCACAAGATTTGGCCACATGGTCAAATCTCCCTAGACCCTGGTGCTTTGAAAGGAGCCAACAAGATTTGGCCACATGGCCAAATCTCCTAAGACACTAGTGCTTTGAAAGAAGCAATAAGATTTGGCCACACGGCCAAATCTGCTCAAACCTTGGTGCTTTCAAAGAAGCTAGCAAGATTTGGATGCACGGCCAAATCCTTCGAGACCTCCGTGACTTCTTTCAAAGCACTGAGAAGATTTGGTTGTGGCGTTCTTTCAAACTTGGGGAGATTTGGTCATGTGGCCAAATCTTGTAGGCTTCTTTCAAAGCACTAGGGTATGGAGAGTTTTGGCTGTGCAACCTCCTCTTGCATGCTTCTTTCAAATCACCAGGTTCTTGGAGATTTGGCCGTGTGGCCAAATCTTTCAAAGCATTAGGGTTTGGAAAGATTTTGCCGTGCTGCCAAATGTTGCTAGCTTCTTTCAAATCACTAGGAAGATTTGGCCACTGTTATGGATAAAATTGTCTAAGGAAAAAGGCATTAATATGTGTGTGTGTTTGTATATGTGGCCATAGCATATTAAAATATGGTGTGCATAGGGCCCAGGGTTGAGGTGGCAGGGCATGACCATGTGCCACCCTTCCATGTAAGAGGACCCATAAGATGTGTTGTACATAATCCATAATAGTAATATTATAAAATGCAAGGTGGCATGGCTCCTCCATGTGCCACCCCTCCACCTAGGCTGCATTTAGTGAGATATGGCTCAAATTCCATGGGAGAAGCAATATAAAATAGGTGGAGATAGATATTATATTGAGTTATTCCCTCCATATGGGATAGGCCCATGTGGGGGAGGTATAGAAGGACCAAGAGAGCTAGTTAAATAATGGGGAAAGTAGGATGAGGTGGCAAGATTCCTTGTGCCAACCCTCCACTTGTCCTCCTAGAGGTTTGAACATATTATAAAATTGGAAAGAGACCAAGGGAGTATCATAGACTTGAGATATGGGGCTTGATTTATGTGGAAAATTGAGGCAAAGGGTTGTCGCACACAATTGAGAGTGCGTAACCACCTAGCCCACATGGGAGACTTTTCCACACACACCATGCATGTGGGAGGATACATTAATGTGGAGAGACCCCCTCTTTTGGCTATAAAAGGAAGGGGCTATTCCTTGATGAGACGCGCTTATTCTTGTAAAGCCACCTAGCTAGTATTTTGATATTTCCCTCTCATCCCTTCTTTCCAATAAAGTATGGTTCACTTCCCTTGATGTCTATATCTAACCATTCCTCCTCCTATCATGTACATGGTTCTCTTCCCCCTCTCCCTTTCCCCTTGTGTCATAGTCTCCCTTTTCCTTCCCTCCACTTCTAATTACTTTTTCACCCCTATGACCTCCCTTCGCCCTCATGATCTCCTTTTCTCTATGGCCTTTGAGCATCGCCATACTTAGCCTCTAGCCTCTGGTCTCGATTACTTTTCCGGCTAAAAGTTTTGGTGTGGCTGCTGGGATCCGAATCTCCATGGCTGGTGGCAAATCTTCTATTCGTACGGGTTACATCAACAAAACTATACCATCTATGCTCTTTCTAAGCTACTGCGTGTGCATTCAATTCGTGCGTCTCCTGCGCTCCAGTTCTCTGGACTGTTGCAACTTCTGGTTGCGGACAGTTTTTTGCGCTCACCTGCGCGACTTTTGGTTGCGGACAGTTTTCTGTGCTCACCTGCACGACAGTTCTCTGGACTGCTATGACTTCTGGTTGCAGACAGTTTTCTACGCGACAGTTCTCTGGACTGCTCTGGTCGCGGACTGTTTTTTGAGCCCCTGCAAAAGAGTAACAGCAGATCCCGCGCCCCCCCTATCTCTTTCTCTTCTCCTTCTCCTCTCCTCTCCTCTCTTTTTATTAAAGAGTAGGATTGGAACCCAAGACCTCCCCCTTCACAAAAGAAAGTCTTATCATTGGGCCAACAAGTTGGAAGTGGTAAAAATGTAATGATTTTTGTTCATATATTGAAATTGCAGGAGCTGTAACTCTCTAACCGTAAGGAGTTTGCTCTTGCTGTAAAAAGCAAAAATACTTCATTTTATGTGCTCTATCCACATCTCTTGCTAGATCGCCGATTCAGAACTTCTCCAAGCTCACTTCACGGACGCACGCCTCACGAGAAGGGTGGACATTTATGTCACTTCTCGACGCGTTTAAGAAATTGGTGCCTGTTCCTCCGCACCTTACGGCTACCAATGCATGAGATGTCTTTCTTGATCTTCATGTCGACCTTCAACAGTTGATTGTCCAGTGTATTATTGAAGGAGATGACGGGTGGAATGATACACCGTGGATGATTCATGGTGAAGAACTACTGATATGCTGGGAGGATTTTGACTTTACTTCTACTCATTATGCGGTGATCGAACTACTCGCTGCTTCAGAGGTAATTAAAACGGTGTCCTTCATCGAAGGGTGGGATGCTCCCCAAGCTTGGGGGGAGATTTGGCGCATCTGCCTGTTGATTCCTGTGGAAAAGCTCGTCCTGAATGGTTTATTCACAATCTCATTACAAAGGTTTCTAGGCCTCGGCTATGGTTGGTAATGTTTCGACCAAGGAATCCATTTGTACCTAATCAGCCTTTTTTGCCTCATTTCGAGCTTCAAATTGTAATTCTTTTTGGTCTTAAGATAAACTATCAACAAAGGATTGCAAGTTTATTTGGTGCTGAACGTTTGGCTCAAGTGTTGAATTCTCCCCACCCTCTCCTCCTACCCATCTTGGACTACTGAGAAACTTGGGATGTCCAAATTTTAGTCCTGGTGTGATGACATCTTGGATTCTTCAATTTGATGGAGCTTACAAACCTTCGACTAAGGCGGCTGGCGTGGGTGTGAAGCTCACTTCACCGGGTGGTGAGGAGTATTGTTACAGCAAGTCTTCACCCGCAAGTACTTGCAATCAAGCTGAGTACTCGACGCTCATTTTTGGGCTACAAAAGGCACAAGAACATCATGCCAAGCAATTGGAGGTGCAAGGAGATTCTCAACTAGTGTGTGAACAAGTTAGTGAAAGGTGGAAGGTGCGGAGCAAAGGCTTGGTTCCACGACATCAACAACCCTTGGAACTTTGCAACCAATTTGAAGAGGTAAAAATTCAGCATATCCCTCAAGCTCGAAATCTTGTTGCTGATTTCTTGGCACGTGAAGCTTGTACTTCAATCACGCATGACGCGAGTGGAAGCGCCACCCCAACAAAGCTGCAAGCCATGAAGGAGGGTGATCATTTGTAAGGAATGCAAAGGTTGTGGTCATCATGAAACTAAGTGTTGGGCATACTTGATACGAGTTCACCGACTTCGGCAGATCATCAGGAGGGTTCTCAAGGACATTGCTCAAAAGAAGGATGCCAGACCGCACACCCCTTGAAGAAATAGCATGGCGACTACAAGAACTGGAAGAAGCTGAAGGTGATGTGCAAGCTCTCCAACTACTGACATTTGTCATGGCATTCTTGTTTGCCTTGATGAACAACCTCATGCAATGCCGCACCTCTAACCCTCGCTTGTAATGATCGATGTGATATCATGAGGGTTGGTCCTTTTAAGATTGTCTATGTGCTATTCTATGCTGAAGATTCTTCTCGTGTAATATTTCACACTAGACCAGTCACACCCTACCCTGCCTATGTGTGCTTTTTGGATGTATCTTCACCCAATTTTCAGTTCAAGCTTCCTCTTACTATTGTTCATCCATAGATAAGCCCCTCTTTTCCATCTTCCAAGCATGGCTGACATTCCCGTGTTTTGTGGACGGGTAGAAGAAAATCCAAATGAGTATCTTGTGGCCTTCAAGCGCCGTTGTGTTTCTCTCAACTTTCTTACTGAAGACAGATGGCTATTGGTTCTTCCCACATTTCTAGAGGGTTTGGCTCAAGTGTGGTATGAGAAGCAAACCGAAGACGTTTGCCAAAGCTGGCCAAGGTTGACAGCAGCAATGATTGAGTATTTCGGCAAAGAAGAGGAGCCGGAGAATGTGTACCTGCAGGTGGCAAACTTGAAGCAGTCAGAAGGTGAGATGGCACGTCGATATGTGGATCGAGCGGCCGTGCTCCTAGACCGTTTGATTGCCACACAGGAGGACAATGCCGGGTTTCGAGCTGGAATGACTCAGCATGTGCTGGGCTACCTTGTAGCAGGAGCGAGTGATGAATTCCGCCTCAAGCTTAAATGGGAGAATCCAGAAACTATGGTGCTAGCACATGAGATTGCTCAAAAGTTTGATAAAGTTCAGTCTGACCCCGCGTCAAAGAAGACGATTGTCCCTCCGCATCCCCCTCAATTCCTGCAACAACAACCTGGGGGGTCTAACTCAGGGTCATACCCCCACCCCTCATCAGGGATGTATCCACCGCCTCCACCTCAGATGTATGGTCCTCCCTTAGATGCTTACCCTCAACAAGGTGGATATCCTCATCCTCCGCCTCGAAGATTTCCCCAGCCTCGCCCACGAGCCCCCCTCCTCTCTACTCCCATGGCCCCTCCAACTAAAGAGGCCCCCCCTGCAACAGAACCTCAATGACCTAGCCAAGGCCCTAAATGACCTTCGGCTTGAGATGGTGGGCATCAGAAATCAAGCCAACCGCCCTCCAAGAGATCGTGCTAATGTTGTATGCTACGAGTGCCACCACAAGGGTCATTATCGCACAGAATGCCCCAATATTCCAAGGGTGAATCTTCTAAGTGAGTCGGGCACTGAGGATGCTGATGTAGAGATCCTTGACCTCGGGAAAAGAAGTCGTGCCACCTCGGACCCCTCTCCAAACCGTGGACCGGGCCGCCCCAGGAAGAAGGGTCCTTCTCAGAGCCCTCAGATGCTGAGATGGCAGACCCACCAACAGAGAAGACTAAAAGATCTCACAGGAGTAAGTGGTCACCCTCGGATTTTCCCATCGGCTCAGGGCAAGAGGACTATTCGGTCGTTCAAGACCTTGCTCATCGGTCTTTGAGCATCACACTCCCTCAACTAATAGCATTAAGCCCTAAGGTGAGACGTGAGCTGCAGCAAGGTCTCTCAACAAGGAAGAGCAAGAAAAAGGGAAAGGTACGAGAGGTATCTTCTATCTCTGAAGAAATTGATCGGCATCCGCATACAGTAGATGTCATCATAGATAATTGCCGTGTCAAAAATGTGTGTGTTGATGGGGGAGCTGCATGTAATATCATGGTGCCCCGAATCATGAAGAAATTGAATTTGAAATGTACAAGGCGTTCCTCCACTCTAATTAAGGTAGCAGATGGTCGATGACTCGCCACCATGGGAGTCATTGAGGATTTGCCCATCACTGTCAATGGGTTGACCACCACTGTCATTTCTATGTAGTGGACATTGAAGATACAGGCAGAAGTTACGCAGCCATACTCGGGAGACCATGGTTGAGAAAGAGTGATGCAGTCAGCTATTGGAAGACAGGACACATGTCTTTTGGAGCTTCCAAGGAGAAGATCCCGGTGCAACCTGGTGCCATGGAACCGGAAGAAGAAGAGGAGCATGACAGTGATACTCTCTCATCCCTAGTGTCTGAGTCCATGGAAGAATCAGACGGGGGGGAGGAATTCTCAGAGGAGGAAGTTTAGATGATGGGGGTGTCTCCGACCCTACCACCTACAGAAAAGATAACAGCTAGTCCTCAACAGCTCGAATCAATGCTTTCTCCAGACCTCACTCCAGGTGAGAAAGATGAGTTTCTTGAAATGTTCAAAGATTTCCCTGACCTCTTTGCAACTAGCTACCACCACCTTCGCCATGTGACTGCCATAGAGCACAAGATAGAGCTGAAGCCTGATGCAAAGCCTGTGGCTCAGAAGTATCGAAGATTAGGGCCCCTGCAGACCGATGCTTTGTGCTCAGAGTTGCAGAAGCTTGTAGAGGCTGGGTTTATTGTTTCGGTTCACAATACTGAATGGGTTTCACCAGTGGTAGTCATCCCAAAGAAAAACAACAAGTGGCGTATAAGAAGCTCAATGCTGCCACCAAGACGGATCATCATCCCCTACCCTTTCAAGACCTCATTCTTGAGAAGGTAAGTGGTCATGAGATGTATACTTTCTGTGATGGTTACTCTGGGTTTTATCAAATCAGAATCGCTGAGGAAGATGTGCTTAAAACCACATTTGCCACACCCTGGGGGACATTTGCATTCAAAGTAATGCCATTTGGCCTCACCAATGCTCCTGCTACCTTTCAAAGATTTATGCAGATGGTGTTTACCCCTTATTTGGGGGATTTCTTGGAGGTGTTTTTAGATGATTTCTGTATATTCTCATCACATAAGGAGCACATCATAAAGGTTAGATTGGCCTTCCAAAGGGTCAATGATGCAAATGGCAGTCTCAACCCTGAGAAATGCACCATTGGAGCCACTAAAGGGAGGTTATTGGGACATGTTGTCTCATCCGAGGGCATCAAGCCTGACCCCAAGAAGGTAGAAGCCATCCTCAAACTCTCCCCACCTACAACCAAACGTTAGGTACACTCATTTGTCAATCTAGCAGGATACTATCGCCGCTTCATTGATCAGTATGCTGCTTTGACATGGCCCATGACTATGCTATTAAAAGATGGGGTTGATTTTTCTTGGGATGAGGATTGTGATCATGGTTTTGCACAAATCAAGAATGCTCTGGCTTCAGAACCCATCCTACGCAATCCAGACTGGTCAAAGACCTTCTATATCAATCCTGGGTTTGGTGAGCACACTCTGGCAGGTATTCTTCTCCAGCAAGGGGAGGATCGGTTCATGTATCCCGTTCGATTTGCTTCTCGACAATTGCTCAACACTGAGCGACACTATTCAAAGGCCGACAAGCATGCCTTGTCTTTGGTGTTTTGCATTGAGAAATTTAAGCATTATGTGGCTGGAAAGTCCTTCTTTATACTCACTAGCACTGGTCTAGCAAAGCAGGTTCTTCAATCACCAAATCCCATGGGCCGATTGGCCAAATGGTTGGCAGTTCTACAAGAATATGATTTTTCTTTCAAAATTGTAAAAGGGGGTTGTTCCAACTTGAAGAATGCTTTGATTGATTTAGAGGAGTGCCTTGATGTAACCCTTGTAGCAGCCATAGAAGTTGGAGATCCTTGGTATGGTGGTATCTACAAGTTTTTGACCGCTTTCTCCTTTCCTTCAGAAAGTACTAGCTATGAGAGAAAGAAGATCCGCAGAGATAGTAGGCGCTATACCCTCCTTGATGGGGTGTTGTACCGTCAAGGCATGGATGGGGTACTCAGACGGGCCATTGATGCAGATGAAGTGCCTAAGGTATTGAAGCATTATCATGATGGATTTTGTGGAGGCCACTATGCCAGTGACTATACAGCTAAGAAGATTTTACATGCTGGATACTATTGGCCGACCTTGTTCAAGGATGTCACTTTGTATTGCAAAACCTGTGAACCATGTCAATTCTTCGGTAGGAAGGATTTGCGTCCTGGGCAACATCACCCAGTGATGTCCATCCATCCGTTTCAGAAGTGGGGAATAGATTTTGTCGGACCCTTGCCCATGACTGCCCGCAAAAAGAAGTATCTTTTGGTAGCCACTCAGTATGTCACTAAGTGGGCTGAAGCTATCGCCCTCTCAGCTACAAATGGCAAGGCAGTTTCAAACTTCATCTTTGAACGTATCTGCACAAGGTTTGGGACACCCATGGAGATAGTCTTTGACCATGGGAGTCCATTCTTAAATGAAGCAGTGGAGTTACTCATGGATCGCATGGGTATTGATCATCACACTTCTAGCATCTATTATCCAGCATCCATGGGTCAATCAGAGCGGACCAATGGCCTCCTTTGTAAAACCATGGGAAAAATGGCCGCAGGGAATAGGAGCCAATGGGATCAGAAGGTCACTGAAGCAGTGTGGGCTTACAACATCACTCATAAAACATCTACAGGTCACACCCCTTTTGAGTTGGTGTATGGTACTGAGGCAGTTTTACCACTAGAGATAGAGATTCCGGCCTTGAGATTGGCACAGGAACAAAAGATGTCAGAAGATGAACATGTAGAGGCCAGATTGGTACAACTTGAGAAGTTAAATGAGACCCGATGCCTTGCACTACATCAAACAGAGATCCAAAAGAATCGACAAAAAGCCCGATGGGATGCTAAGATTCACAAGGGATGGGAAAGACACTTTGCTGAGGGGGATGTTGTGCTATGCTTTGATAACAGATTGGACCACCAAATGGATAAGAAGTTTTTGCCACTGTGGGCTGGTCCATACAAAGTCATCAAAGAACGTAGCAATGGGTCTGTACAAGTTCAAGAGCTGCATGAACCATATGGCAAGAAGGTGATCAACAAGCGTTACCTCAAGCCTTTCTTTGTGCGTGATGGTCCCAGGCATGGAAATGCTGTGCATTCCCTGCCTGGGGGGGGGAACTGTTATGGATAAAATTGTCTAAGGAAAAAGGCATTAATATGTGTGTGTGTTTGTATATGTGGCCATAGTATATTAAAATATGGTGTGCATAGGGCCCAGGGTTGAGGTGGCAGGGCATGACCATGTGCCACCCTTCCATGTAAGAGGACCCATAAGATGTGTTGTACATAATCCATAATAGTAATATTATAAAATGCAAGGTGGCATGGCTCCTCCATGTGCCACCCCTCCACCTAGGCTGCATTTAGTGAGATATGGCTCAAAGTCCATGGGAGAAGCAATATAAAATAGGTGGAGAGAGATATTATATTGAGTTATTCCCTCCATATGGGATAGGCCCATGTGGGGGAGGTATAGAAGGACCAAGAGAGCTAGTTAAATAATGGGAAAAGTAGGATGAGGTGGCAAGATTCCTTGTGCCAACCCTCCACTTGTCCTCCTAGAGGTTTGAAGATATTATAAAATTGGAAAGAGACCAAGGGAGTATCATAGACTTGAGAAATGGGGCTTGATTTATGTGGAAAATTCAGGCAAAGGGTTGTCGCACACAATTGAGAGTGCGTAACCACCTAGCCCACATGGGAGACTTTTCCACACACACCATGCATGTGGGAGGATACATTAATGTGGAGAGACCCCCTCTTTTGGCTATAAAAGGAAGGGGCTATTCCTTGATGAGATGCGCTCATTCTTGTAAAGCCACCTAGCTAGTATTTTAATATTTCCCTCTCATCCCTTCTTTCCAATAAAGTATGGTTCACTTCCCTTGATGTCTACATCTCAACATTCCTCCTCCTATCATGTACATGCTTCTCTTCCCCCTCTCCCTTTCCCCTTGTGTCATAGTCTCCCTTTTCCTTCCCTCCACTTCTAATTCCTTTTTCACCCCTATGACCTCCCTTCTCCCTCATGATCTCCTTTTCTCTATGGCCTTTGAGCGTCGCCATACTTAGCCTCTAGCCTCTGGTCTCGATTACTTTTCCGGCTAAAACCACATGGCCAAATGTTCTTTCAAATCACTAGGAAGATTTGGCCACATGGACAAATCTTCAAACGTTAAATTTAAAAATTGAAGATCCAAATTTTAAAATTTAAAATTTAAAGTTTAAAATTCAAAATTCAAATTTCAAGTTTCAAGTTTTAAAATTTGAAATTCAAATGTAGAGATCGTACTTTCAAAAAAATCGTACATGCTTTTCATGATTCACGCTATTACACTTTAAAATCATACTATTACTTTAAAAGCAAACTAGAAAATCTAAAACTATTAAAAAACCAAAACTTCAAAAGGCAAAGCTAAACAAACCTTTTAAACCAAGCATAAAAAGTAAACCTATGAGAAGGAATTGAATTCGTCTTCATGGGGAATCAAGTGCTAGGCTCACCTTGTTCTCTCCCTTCCTAGATCTCCAATGTGTACCTAGGGTGGTTTGAGAACTTTAGGACAACGTCTTGGATGGGGTAGTTCTTGGAAAACACTCCTCCACCCTTGCTTAGCTAATTGCAAGCAAAAAAGTTCAAAACTATGTCAAAATAAGAGGTCCCGGGAGGCTCCCCATCCCAGTTTTGTCCTAGCAATGTGTACTTAACTATGTAGGTTTTAAAATTCCATTACCAATTCAACTCTCCATAGATTCCACACACAATAGTTGGATTAGAAAGAGGTCTTTTTTTTTTTTTTTTTTTGCTCTTCATGCTTTTGGGGGGATTGCTCCCTCCCCCCAAAGCATGCTTTTTTGGGTTGCTTCTTCCCCCCTTTTTTTGGGTTGCTTCTTCCTCCTCGTCCTCCTCCATCTTCCGCCTCATTGCCCTCTGCGTCTTCTTCTGCCTCGTCGCCCTCTGCGCCTTCTTTCACCTTCTTTCGTCCTCCTCCATCTTCCGCCTCGTTGCCCTCTGCGTCTTCTTCCGCCTCGTCGCCCTCTGTGCCTTCTTTCGCCTTCTTTCATCCTCCTCCATCTCTCGGGGGGGTCACTCATCATATGTAACCCTATCACGTGAGTTCAACAGAAGGATATTTTTTATTTCTAAAATTTACAGAAATAAACATACATAAGGGACTATTTTAAATAGTTTTGGAAAAAATTTACAGATTTGTATAAAAAAGGGGTACATTTTATTAATGAAAAATTTACAGATAAGGGATTTTAGAAATATGCCTTGAACGCACGTGGTATAGAGGGTTTATACATAGTGACCCCCCCGAGCTCCATCTTCTGCCTTCTTTCGCCTTCTTTTTGGGTTGCTTCTTTTGCCTCGTTTCTCCTTCTTCCTCGTCACCTCCATCTTCCTCCTCGTCGCCCTCTGCGCCTTCTTTCTTCCGTGTGCCTTCTTTCTTCCGTCCGTCTTTCGCCTCGTTTCTTCTTCTTCCTCCTCGTCACCTCCATCTTCCTCCTCATCGCCCTCGTCACGGTAAGCGCCCGGCATATCCTGCAAGCAGGTCGGCATTCACAGTACCAGCAGTAGTAGCAGCAGCGAGAATGCTACAACAAGACGCTCCCTCAACAAGGCTCAGTCCCTTATCCATCCTGCAACCACTTGAGATTGGATTCGTGTGACAAACCTCTCAAATTGGTTGTCAGTTCTTAAAGATTTATTTCCATCCCGCTTCCTCCTCTTCTCTCCATGCTTCTCCCCTTCGGCTCCTCTTCCATTTGCCAGCAAGAAAGACAACTTCTACAATTGCTATAGCTACTCTCTCTTTAGCTCCTACGATGGCTACTCAATCATTCAAGTAAGAAATCGAAAGTGTACCTAATTCTTGCATGTTCTCCATTTCGGAACACCACGATTTGAAAGAAAGAGTCTTGAAAAAGTAGGAATCTCGAAGTGTGATTTGAAAGTAGGGTCTTTAGTATATGATTTGACTTTCATATCTTCAAATTTGAAATTTGAATTCTGTATCTAAGATTTTGAATTTTGAATTTTGAATTTTGAATTTTGAATTTTGAATTTTAAATTTTGAATTTTGAATCTAAGATTTTAAAATTTTCAGATTTGAAATTTGAATCTTAAGATTTGAATTTTAAATTTTAAATGGGGAGATTTGGCCATGCAGCCAAATCTTCTGGCTTCTTTCAAAACATACAACATTTGGCCGTACAACCAAATCTCCCTAGATCTTGGTGATTTCAAAGAAGCTATAAAGATTTGGCATCACAATTAAATCTTCCTAAACCTTGCTGCTTTGAAAAGATTTGGCCACACTTGTGATTAGAAAGAAGATAGCAAGATTTGGCTGCATGGCCAAATCTCCCTTGACGCTCGTGATTAGAAGAAGCTAGCAAGATTTGGCCGCATGGCCAAATCTCCTTAGACCCAGGTGATTTAAAAGAAGCTAGAAAGATTTGGCATCACAACCAAATCTCCCCAAATCCTGTTGCTTTGAAAAGATTTGGCCGCACGACCAAATCTCCCTAGACCCTTGTGATTAGAAAAGTCAAATTTCCCTAAACCCTCGTGACTTATAAAAAGCTAGAAAGATTTCGCATCGTAGCCAAATCTCCCCAAACCTTAGTGCTTTGAAAAGATTTGGCTGCACAGCCAAATCTCCATAGACCCTTATGATTACAAATTAAAGCATGATTTGACCGCACACAAATCTCCCCAAACCCTGGTGCTTTGAAAAGATTTGGCAGTATGGCCGAATCTCCATAGACCCTCGTGATTAGAAAGAAGCTAGCAAGATTTGGCCGTGCGGCCAAATCTCCCTAAACCTGGTGCTTTGAAAAGATTTGGCCGCACGGCCAAATCTCCATAGACCCTTGTGATTAGAAAGAAGCTACCAAGATTTGGCTGCACACAAATCTCCCCAAACCCTCGTGCTTTGAAAAGATTTAGCTACACGGCCAAATCTCCATAGACCCTCGTGATTAGAAAGAAGTTAGCAAGATTTGGCCACACGGCCAAATCTCCCTAAACCCAAGTGATTTAAAAGAAGCTAGAAAGATTTGACTGATTTGAAAGAAGCTAGCAAGATTTGGTTGCACAGCCAAATCTCTCCAGACCCTAGTGCTTTGAAAGAAGCCCACAAGATCTGGCCACAAGGCCAAATCTCCCCAAACTTTGGTGCTTTGAAAGAAGCCCATATGATTTGGCCACACATCCAAACCTCCCCTTCCAGTGCTTTAAAAGAAGCCCATAAGATTTGGCCGCACGGCCAAATCTCCCTAGTGCGGCCAAATCTCCCTAGAATCTAGTACTTTCTCAAATCTACTACTATGTCTAGTGTCAATTCTAGATTCTATTTCAGATATGTTTATCAATAATGTGTTTTGTCTAACATTAAAGATTATAAAGATGATAGTTTGTATATTGCTTGGGTCTTTTACAGGAAAGACACAAATGTGAAGAAGGTTGAGAAAGTTGTAAGTGGATTTGCAGAAAAAAGCATACCTTGGTACTTTGACATATATAATATTGAGGGAGCACAGTTGACACGAGTTCACTTATTTGTTTTGTTACCTAATAAAAGTGCATACACTTGTGTTGGATCAGTACATCAAATCACTGAAGATGTGGTTAGAAAAGAGGGAGATATTGGATTGTTGATCATTATAAATCAAAATAAGAAGTTTCTCTTGGATCCCAGTGATTATGAAGCATCTCGTATGAAGTTTGATGTAGATGACAACATGCACTCAAGAGGCTGGATAAGTGTTGAATCAATTGATGGAAATGAAATTCACACAGTGACAACAATCATTGAATCATATCGCAAAGTTTCAGCAACATTAAAGAAGCGTAAGAGTGGGGAAGATAGTGGGGAAGGAACAAAGAAAGGTAAATCGACTATGGTTCAAGCACCAGGTGGTAGCGGAGAAGGGGCAAAGAAAGGAAAGCTAACTATAGTTGATGTACCACAAGAAGGAACACCTCCAGAGGGTATGCTAGCAGTTGTGGAAAGAAGCAGTGGTAGTGAATTGGAGCCAAGTGGAAAGGTCATAGGAAGAAAAGGGAAAAAGAAACCATCAGGCTTGGTGGAATATGAAAAATACTACCCATTCGGGTTGCATGCAACATTTTCAATTCCAGTTGCAAGATGTCAAAAAGCTCCTCCAAGCTATGTATATAGAGGGTTGAACAAAGAGCATGTGGAGAAGCTTGCTGTAGACTTCGGTTATAACTCTAGGCCTCCTGCTGCTGTAGCGGATTTAATGCCTTTCAATCCTGAAACAAAGCAGCCTCTGGAAAGGGTAGATAAAAAGTATTTAACCAAGTGCCACTACTGGATACTATCTGGACAACATTCAATATATGCTGCTAAAATATTCACATCTAATGATGATAACAGCACGGCCCAAAGAAAGAACTACTACCGCACCCGCCAGGCGAGGATTGTAGTGAATTGTCCCGCACGCTTTTGTGTGGAGATATCAAAGATGGCAAACCTGGAGTCTCAAAATATCTTGAGACAATCTCCATACATTGATATACTTAAGCAGGTGAGGGGACAATGGATTCTCTTTAACAGACCCAAGAAAGCATAACAAGGGCTTGCAAAAGGACATCCAGATCGTGAGAATTGGGATGTAAGTACAGATTTTAATTATGAATCATTTTTTACAAGTCGGTTTTCTTAATTATTGCATTCTAATGGATTCATATATTTTGCAGGCTTTCATTGACACTGGCAAGGTAACATTGGGCAATAGATTTGCCACGAAGGATGTACATATGATAATCACAAGCGATGCCATTTATGATGGTTGGATCTCCATCCTTGAGGATTACATTGCAGGCAAATATTCACAAGATGGAAAATGCCGTAGGCAACCCACAGTCTCAATGTTTAGATGCTTGCGTGGATTGAGTGATGATCAAATTGGTCAAATTCAAAATGACATTAAGGAAGGTAGAGTAGTCATAGCTAAAACAAAGACTGATGCCTTGATTCTTGATATTGAAGGACGAGCTATGCAGATCAAGAGAGATGCTGCACTACAAGAAGAACTTTATATGTTTATATCGGCAGAACGGCCTTCTTTAATGTTAAAAAATTGGGATGAGTGCAGATTACATTTTAAAATTACTCCAGAATTGTATCATCGGATTCGTGGTTGCTCTGACTCATGGTTAAAAGTGCAACAGGGCAAGGAAACTCCACCATTGCCTGATGCTGCAAAGGGGTATCTGAGGTGGATTATGGGACAAAGTGAAGGTGCAAGTCATGGACTGAATTCCACCCAGCCTTGGAGGTTCTACACAGTCGCATTAGGAAAAAAGGGAGCTCATTTTGGGTCCTTTTACGGTTTGGAAAAATAAGCTCTCAACCAATCAATAGAGGGCCAACATAATGTTGAAAATTCACAAAAATAAGAGAAAATAGAAAAAAGAAACAATACTTTATGTAGGTACAAGCGTGCTACATTAATGTGGAGATTGGTTTTTTATTCTCAGAAGTTCTTTGGACAAGAAGATAGAATCTAAACTGACATTTTATCTGACAAGGGCCTTCCCGCTTCCACCTTCCTTTGAACTTTCAAATGTTGTGCCGCCTTTCGTGCGAAAGGTCTACCATTCTACACCATTGCCTCATTGTGCAGCAGCCTTTCTTTTCCAAAACTGCTCCCTTGATCCTGTTTGGCGTTTTTAACCGGAAATGTAATCGAGACCAGAGGCTATAGACTAAGTATGGCGACGCTCAAAGGCCATAGAGAAGAGGAGAGCATGAGGGCGAAGGGATGACATAGGGGTGAAAAAGGAATTAGAAGGGAAGGGAAGGAAAAGGGAGACTATGACACAAGGGGAAAGGGAGAGGGGGAAGAGAAGCATGAACATGATAGGAGGAGGAATGTTGAGATGTAGACATCAAGGGAAGTGATCCATACTTTATTGGAAAGAAGGGATGAGAGGGAAATATCAAAATACTAGCTAGGTGGCTTTACAAGAATGAGCGTGTCCCATCAAGGAATTGCCCCTTCCTTTTATAGCCAAAAGAGGGGGTCTCTCCACATTAATGTATCCTCCCACATGCATGGTGTGTGTGGAAAAGTCTCCCATGTGGGCTAGGTGGGTACGCACTCTCAATTGTATGCGACAACCCTTTGCCTCAATTTTCCGCATAAATCAAGCCCCTTATCTCAAGTCTATGATACTTCCTAGGTCTCTTCCAATTTTATAATAGGTTCAAACCTCTAGGAGGACAAGTGGAGGGTTGGCACAAGGAATCTTGCCACCTCGTCCTACTTTCCCCATTATTTAACTAGCTCTCTTTGTCCTTCTATACCTCCCCCACATGGGCCTATCCCATATGGAGGGAATAACTCAATATAATAGCCATCTCCACCCATTTTATATTGCTTCTCCCTTGGACTTTGAGCCTTATCTCAATTATTGCATCCTAGGTGGAGGGGTGGCACATGGAGGAGCCATGCCACCTTGCATTTTATAATATTACTATTATGGATTATGTACAACACACCTTATGGGTCCTCTTACATGGAAGGGTGGCACATGGTCATGCCTTGCCACCTCAACCTTGGGCCCTATGCACACCATATTTGATTATACTATTGCCACATATACAAACACACATACATATTAATGCCTTTTTCCTTAGACAATTTTATCCATAACAGTTCCCCCCCCCAGGCAGGGAATGCACCGCATTTCCATGCCTGGGACCATCACGCACAAAGAAAGGCTTGAGGTAGCGCTTGTTGATCACCTTCTTGCCATATGGTTCATGCAGCTCCTGAACTTGTACAGACCCATTGCTACGTTCTTTGATGACTTTGTATGGACCAGCCCACAGTGGCAGAAACTTCTTATCCATTTGGTGGTCCAATCTGTTATCAAAGCATAGCACAACATCCCCCTCAGCAAAGTGTCTTACCCATCCCTTGCGAATCTTAGCATCCAATCGGGCCTTTTGTCGATTCTTTTGGATCTCTGTTTGATGTAGTGCAAGGCGTCGGGTCTCATCTAACTTCTCAAGTTGTACCAATCTGGCCTCTACATGTTCATCTTCTGTCATCCTCTGTTCTTGCGCCAATCTCAAGGCTGGAATCTCTATCTCAAGTGGTAAAACTGCCTCAGTACCATACACCAACTCAAAAGGGGTGTGACCTGTAGATGTTTTATGAGTGATGTTGTAAGCCCACACTGCTTCAGTGACCTTCTGATCCCATTGGCTCCTATTCCCTGCGGCCATTTTTCCTATGGTTTTACAGAGGAGGCCATTGGTCCGCTCTGTTTGACCCATGGATGCTGGATAATAGATGCTAGAAGTGTGATGATCAATGCCCATGCGATCCATGAGTAACTCCACTGCTTCATTTAAGAATGGACTCCCATGGTCAGAGACTATCTCCATGGGTGTCCCAAACCTTGTGCAGATACGTTCAAATATGAAACTTGAAACTGCCTTGCCATTTGCAGCAGAGAGGGCGATAGCTTCAGCCCACTTAGTGACATACTGAGTGGCTACCAAAAGATACTTCTTTTTGCGGGCAGTCATGGGCAAGGGTCCGACAAAATCTATGCCCCACTTCTGAAACGGATGGATGGACATCACTGGGTGATGTTGCCCAGGACGCAAATCCTTCCTACCGAAGAATTGACATGGTTCACAGGTTTTGCAATACAATGTGACATCCTTGAACAAGGTCGGCCAATAGTATCCAGCATGTAAAATCTTCTTAGCTGTATAGTCACTGGCATAGTGGCCTCCACAAAATCCATCATGATAATGCTTCAATACCTTAGGCACTTCATCTGCATCAATGGCCCGTCTGAGCACCCCATCCATGCCTTGACGGTACAACACCCCATCAAGGAGGGTATAGCGCCTACTATCTCTGCGGATCTTCTTTCTCTCATAGCTAGTACTTTCTGAAGGAAAGGAGAAAGCGGTCAAAAACTTGTAGATACCACCATACCAAGGATCCCCAACTTCTATGGCTGCTACAAGGGTTACATCAAGGCACTCCTCTAAATCAATCAAAGCATTCTTCAAGTTGGAACAACCCCCTTTTACAATTTTGAAAGAAAAATCATATTCTTGTAGAACTGCCAACCATTTGGCCAACCGGCCCATGGGATTTGGTGATTGAAGAACCTGCTTTGCAAGACCAGTGTCAGTGAGTATAAAGAAGGACCTTCCAGCCACATAATGCTTAAATTTCTCAATGCAAAACACCAAAGACAAGGCATGCTTGTCGGCCTCTGAATAGCGTCACTCAGTGTCGAGCAATTGTCGAGAAGCAAATCGAACGGGATACATGAACCGATCCTCCCCTTGCTGGAGAAGAATACCTGCCAGAGTGTGCTCACCAAACCCAGGATTGATATAGAAGGTCTTTAACCAGTCTGGATTGCGCAGAATGGGTTCTGAAGCCAGAGCATTCTTGATTTGTGCAAACCCATGATCACAATCCTCATTCCAAGAGAAATCAACCCCATCTTTTAATAGCATAGTCATGGGCCGTGTCAAAGCAGCATACTGATCAATGAAGCGGCGATAGTATCCTGCTAGATTGACAAATGAGCGTACCTGACGTTTGGTTGTAGGTGGGGAGAGCTTGAGGGTGGCTTCTACCTTCTCGGGGTCAGGCTTGATGCCCTCGGATGAGACAACATGTCCCAATAACCTCCCTTGAGTGGCTCCAATGGTGCATTTCTCAGGGTTGAGACTGCCATTTGCATCATTGATCCTTTGGAAGGCCAATCTAACCTTCATGATGTGCTCCTTACGTGATGAGAATATACAAAAATCATCTAAAAACACCTCCAAGAAATCCCCCAAGTAAGGAGCAAACACCATCTGCATGAATCTTTGAAAGGTGGCAGGAGCATTGGTGAGGCCAAATGGCATTACTTTGGATGCAAATGTCCCCCAGGGTGTGGCAAATGTGGTTTTAAGCACATCTTCCTCGGCAATTCTGATTTGATAAAACCTAGAGTAACCATCACAGAAAGTATACATCTCATGTCCACTTACCTTCTCAAGAATGAGGTCTTGAAAGGGTAGAGGATGATGATCTCTCTTGGTGGCAGCATTGAGCTTCTTATAGTCGATGCAGACCCGCCACTTGTTGTTTTTCTTTGGGATGACTACCACTGGTGAAACCCATTCAGTATTGTGTACCGGAACAATAAACCCAGCCTCTACAAGCTTCTGCAACTCTGATCGCAAAGCGTCGGTCTGTAGGGGCCCTAATCTCCGATACTTCTGAGCCACAGGCTTTGCATCAGGCTTCAGCTCTATCTTGTGCTCTATGGCAGTCACATGGCGAAGGTGGTGGTAGCTAGTTGCAAAGAGGTCAGGGAAATCTTTGAACATTTCAAGAAACTCATCTTTCTCACCTGGAGTGAGGTCTGGAGAAAGCATTGATTCGAGCTGTTGAGGACTAGCTGTTATCTTTTCTGCAAGTGGCAGGGTCGGAGACACCCCCATCATGTAAACTTCCTCCACTGAGAATTCCTCTCCCCCCTCTGATTCTTCCATGGACTCAGACACTGAAGATGAGAGAGTATCACTGTCATGCTCCTCTTCTTCTTCCGGTTCCATGGCACCAGGTTGCACAGGGATTTTCTCCTTGGAAGCACCAAAAGACATGTGTCCTGTCTTCCAATAGCTGACTGCATCACTTTTTCTCAACCATGGTCTCCCGAGTATGGCAGGGTAACTTCTGCCTGTATCTTCAATGTCCACTACATAGAAATTGACAGTGGTGGTCAGCCCGTTGACAGTGATGGGCAAATCCTCAATGACTCCCATGGTGGCGAGTCGTCGACCATCTGCTACCTTGATTCGAGTGGAGGAACGCCTTGTACATTTCAAATTCAATTTCTTCATGATGCGGGGCACCATGATATTACATGCAGCTCCCCCATCAACACACACATTTTTGACACGGCAATTATCTATGATGACATCTACTGTGTGTGGGTGCCGATCAATTTCTTCAGAGATAGAAGATACCTCTCGTACCTTTCCCTTTTTCTTACTCTTCCTTGTTGAGAGACCTTGCTGCAGCTCACGTCTCACCTTAGGGCTTAATGCTATTAGTTGAGGGAGTGTGATGCTCAAAGAACGATGAGCAAGGTCTTGAACGACCGAATAGTCCTCTTGCCCTGAGCCGATGGGAAAATCCGAGGGTGACCACTTACTCTTGCGAGATCTTTTAGTCTTCTCTGTTGGTGGGTCTGCCATCTCAGCGTCTGAGGGCTCTGAGAAGGACACCTTCTTCCTGGGGCGGCCCGGTCCATGGTTTAGAGAGGGGTCCAAGGTAGCACGAGTTCTTTTCTTGAGATCAAGGATCTCCACATCAGAATCCTCAGTGCCCGACTCACTTAGAAGATTCACCCTTGGAATATTGGGGCATTCTGTGCGATAATGACCCTTCTGGTGGCACTCGTAGCATACAACATTAGCACGATCTCTTGGAGGGCGGTTGGCTTGATTTCTGATGCCCACCATCTCAAGCCGAAGATCATTCAGGGCCTTGGCTAGGTCATTGACTCCAGGTTTTGTTGCAGGGGGGGCCTCTTTAGTTGGAGGGGCCACAGGAGAAGAGAGGAGGGGGGCTCGTGGGTGAGGTTGGGGAAATCTTCGAGGCGGAGGATGAGGATATCCACCTTGTTGAGGGTAAGCAGCTATGGGAGGACCATACATCTGAGGTGGAGGCTGTGGATACATCCCTGAGGGGTGGGGGTATGCCCCTGAGTTAGACCCCCCAGGTTGTTGTTGCAGGAATGGAGGGGGATGCGGAGGGACAATCGTCTTCTTTGAAGCGGGGTCAGACTGAACTTTGTCAAACTTTTGAGCAATTTCATGTGCTAGCACCATAGTTTCTGGATTCTCCCATTTAAGCTTGAGGCGGAATTCATCACTCGCTCCTGCTACAAGGTAGCCCAGCACATGCTGAGTCATTCCAGCTCGAAATCCGGCATTGTCCTCCTGTGTGGCAATCAAACGGTCCAGGAGCACGACCGCTCGATCCACATATCGACGCGCCGTCTCACCTTCTGACTGCTTCAAATTTGCCACCTGCAGGTACACATTCTCCGGCTCCTCTTCTTTGCCGAAATACTCAATCATTGCTGTTGTCAACCTTGGCCAGCTTTGGCGAACATCTTCGGTTTGCTTCTCATACCACACTTGAGCCAAACCTTCTAGAAATGTGGGGAGAACCAATAGCCATCTGTCTTCAGTAAGAAAGTTGAGAGAGACACAACGGCGTTTGAAAGCCACAAGATACTCATTTGGATTTTCTTCTACCCGTCCACAAAACACGGGAATGTCAACCATGCTTGGAAGGTGGGAAAGAGGGGCTTATCTATGGACGAACAATAGTAAGAGGAAGCTTCAACTGAAAATCGGGGGAAGAAACATCCAAAAAGCACACATAGGCAGGGTAAGGTGTGACTGGTGTAGTGTGAAATATTACACGAGAAGAATCTTCAGCATAGAAAAGCACATAGACAATCTTAAAAGGTCCAATCCTCATGATATCACTTTGATCATTACACGCGAGGGTTAGAGGTGCGGCGTCGCATGAGGTTGTTCATCAAGGCAAACAAGAATGCCATGACAAATGTCAACAGTTGGAGAGCTTGCACATCACCTTCAGCTTCTTCCAGTTCTTGTAGTCGCCATTCTATTTCTTCAAGGGGTGTGCGGTCTGGCATCCTTCTTTTGAGCAATGTCCTTGAGAACCCTCCTGATGGTCTGCCGAAGTCGGTGAACTCGTATCAAGTAGGCCCAACACTTAGTTTCATGATGACCACAACCTTTGCATTCCTTACAAATGATCACCCTCCTTCGTGGCTTGCGGCTTGGTTGGGGTGGCGCTTCCACTCGCGTCATGCGTGATTAAAATACAAGCTTCACGTGCCAAGAAATCAGCAACAAGATTTCGAGCTCGAGGGATATGCTGAATTTTTACCTCTTCAAATTGGTTGCAAAGTTCCAAGGCTTGTTGATGTCGTGGAACCAAGCCTTTGCTCCGCACCTTCCACCTTCCACTAACTTGTTCACACACTAGTTGAGAATCTCCTTGCACCTCCAATTGCTTGGCATGATGTTCTTGTGCCTTTTGTAGCCCAAAAATGAGCGCCGAGTACTCAGCTTGATTGCAAGTACTTGCGGGCGAAGACTTGCTGTAACAAAACTCCTCACCACTCGGTGAAGTGAGCTTCACACCCACGCCAGCCGCCTTGGTTGAAGGTTTGTAAGCTCCATCAAATTGAAGAATCCAAGATGTCATCACACCAAGACGAGAATTCGGACATCCCAAGTTTCTCGGTAGTCCAAGATAGGTAGGAGGAGAGGGTGGGGAGAATTCAACACTTGAGCCAAACGTTCAGCACCAAATAAACTTGCAATTCTTTGTTGATAGTTTATCTTAAGCCCAAAAAGAATTACAATTTGAAGCTCAAAATGAGGCACAAAAGGCTGATTAGGTACAAATGGATTCCTTGGTCGAAACATTACCAACCATAGCCAAGGCCTAGAAACCTTTGTAATGAGATTGTGAAATGACGATTCAGGACGAGCTTTTCCACAGGAATCAACAAGCAGATGCGCCAAATCTCCCCCCAAGCTTGGGGAACTTCCCACCCTTCGAAGAAGGAAACCGTTTTGATTACCTCTGAAGCAGCAAGTGGTTCGATCACCGCACAATGAGTAGAAGTAAAGTCAAAATCCTCCCAGCGTATCAGTAGTTCGTCACCCTGAATTATCCACGGTGTGTCATTCCACCCGTCATCACCATCAATAAGGCATTGGACAATCAGCCGTTGAAGGTCGACATGAAGATCAAGGAATACATCTCGTGCATTGGTAGCCGTAAGGTGCGGAGGAACAAGCACCAATTCCTTAAACGCATCGAGAAGTGACATAAATGTCCACTCTTCTCGTGAGGCGTGCGTCCGTGAAGTGGGCTTGGAGAAGTTCTGAATTGGCGATCTAGCAAGAGAAGTGGGTAGAGAACATAAAATGAAATATTTTTGCTTTTTACAACAAGAGCAAACTCCTTATGGTTAGAGAGTTACAGCTCCCGCAATTTCAATATATGATCAAAAATCATTACATTTTTACCACTTCCAACTTGTTGGCCCAATGATAAGACTTTCTTTTGTGAAGGGGGAGGTCTTGGGTTCCAATCCTACTCTTTAATAAAAAGAGAGGAGAGGAGAGGAGAAGGAGAAGAGAAAGAGAAAGAGAAGGAGACGAAGAAGAAGAGAAGAGATAGGGGGGGCGCGGGATCTGCTGTTACTCTTTTGCAGGCGCTCAGGAAACAGTCCGCAACCAGAGCAGTCCAGAGAACTGTCGCGCGGAAAACTGTCCGCAACCAGAAATCGCAGCAGTCCAGAGAACTGAAGCGCAGAAAACGCATGAAGCGAATGCACACGCAATAGCTTAGAAAGAGCACAGATGGTATAGTTTTGTTGATATAACCCGTACGAATAGAAGATTCGCCAACAGCCGTGGAGATTCGAATCCCAGCAGCCACACCAAAACTTTTAACCGGAAATGTAATCGAGACCAGAGGCTATAGACTAAGTATGGCGACGCTCAAAGGCCATAGAGAAGAGGAGAGCATGAGGGCGAAGGGATGACATAGGGGTGAAAAAGGAATTAGAAGGGAAGGGAAGGAAAAGGGAGACTATGACACAAGGGGAAAGGGAGAGGGGGAAGAGAAGCATGAACATGATAGGAGGAGGAATGTTGAGATGTAGACATCAAGGGAAGTGATCCATACTTTATTGGAAAGAAGGGATGAGAGGGAAATATCAAAATACTAGCTAGGTGGCTTTACAAGAATGAGCGTGTCCCATCAAGGAATTGCCCCTTCCTTTTATAGCCAAAAGAGGGGGTCTCTCCACATTAATGTATCCTCCCACATGCATGGTGTGTGTGGAAAAGTCTCCCATGTGGGCTAGGTGGGTACGCACTCTCAATTGTATGCGACAACCCTTTGCCTCAATTTTCCGCATAAATCAAGCCCCTTATCTCAAGTCTATGATACTTCCTAGGTCTCTTCCAATTTTATAATAGGTTCAAACCTCTAGGAGGACAAGTGGAGGGTTGGCACAAGGAATCTTGCCACCTCGTCCTACTTTCCCCATTATTTAACTAGCTCTCTTTGTCCTTCTATACCTCCCCCACATGGGCCTATCCCATATGGAGGGAATAACTCAATATAATAGCCATCTCCACCCATTTTATATTGCTTCTCCCTTGGACTTTGAGCCTTATCTCAATTATTGCATCCTAGGTGGAGGGGTGGCACATGGAGGAGCCATGCCACCTTGCATTTTATAATATTACTATTATGGATTATGTACAACACACCTTATGGGTCCTCTTACATGGAAGGGTGGCACATGGTCATGCCTTGCCACCTCAACCTTGGGCCCTATGCACACCATATTTGATTATACTATTGCCACATATACAAACACACATACATATTAATGCCTTTTTCCTTAGACAATTTTATCCATAACAGCGTAGAGTAAGATGTTTCTCGTCAACTGTCTGTCTGCCCACTTTCTCTTTCTTGAAACTTCAAATTGTTATCTTAGTTACATTACTTTTCTATTGTTACAGATTCAGAAAATCTCCATGGTGAACCAAAACCATGGCCGTTCTTGTGGAAGATGCTCTGTGGATGATAGTGCTACGAAGGCAGAATTATACCAAACATCCTTACCCCATCGACCTGCTTCTTCTATTTCATCGGTAGAGAATTCAAGTACAGTCAAAACGGAAGGAACTTGGAAAGGTTTAGTGTTTCGAAAGGAGCATGGGTGCTCATGCAACCTAGCAAAAGAAAAAGACCCCAGACAAAAAACATTTTCTTGGCGTCGTGGAAGGGAAGAGTACGAGATTTTAAAATCACCAAAGGGAAGATATCCGTGAAAGAAGTTTTGATTCAGCACGTGTACATGCATAAAGAACTTGTCTTGCGAGACTATCCAAAAAATCTTCCGCAACACAGGCCTAATTGTATATTTTTCTATTGTGGTTTTTTTCTTTATGAGGTGTATGGATTTTTAAGATGAAGCTTTCTCTCTTAGCTTATTGACATTCTTGTGTTGTTTTATTTCAGATTTATATCCTTCATCGTATGAGACATGGCAAAACATCGATTGTATTCTGGGATTTATAGATGTTCTGCATGGATCGATAGGAGAACAACAATACCAAGGTCGATGTGCAACAGAGCTAGCTCAATTGGGTATATTTTTTACTGATCATTTTTATCAGTTGTTGGACAAAGCTAACACACATGGTGTATTAATAAAACAAGACCTTCCGGCATGGAATTCAGTGGATTGGCCTCACCCACATTCTAGTGTTACAGAGGCATATAGGGCGAAGCTTTTTACAGAAGTACAGAAAGCTCTGAGGCCCAATATTGCCACTAGGATAGTAAAAATTTCTTTATGCATGCCTCTCTCAGTTTTTGTGGACTTGTTTACCTTTCCAGTGAAGGTTTCAAAAACAATGTTCACAGTTAAAGCAACAAATTCGGCATGCATGCCACAATTTTTGGATAAAGGTTGGGATAAGAAGACATGTAGTTCAGTGTTTTGTGAGGTTGTCCAACCTTCTATGCAACTGAAGTACATGGTTGCATCACAAAATTTTATTTTCTCTTTTTATTACAAGCGTAGTCGAATGCTAGGCACAAAACTAGTCCCAATGGATCAAGATGAAGACTCTTTTGGTGCAGAAAATAAACTTATTGATATTGATGTTGTTGAGAATGGTGACGTGCTAGTCAATATCTCATTAAGAGAATGTTGCTCCCTAGCTCAATTGCGCAGTGACATTCTGTTTGAGACAGAAGGTTCTATCTCAAACGCTTCAGCTCCAACTATGTACATAATTTTAGAGCTCATACAATTTGGAGGTTTTTGAGCTATGCCTCCCCCAAACCTATTGTACCAACTACTGTGGAGCTGGGTGAGAGCTCTAAAGTACAAGAAGGTGTCATACACCTTGATGCCACAGATGAAGCACCTAATGCTGAGGACCAGAAGCCATAGGAGCAATCACATAGTGCTGAGGAGGAGAAGACACAGGAGCAAAGACCTGCTGCTGATGTTGTTGAGGAGAAGGTGGAGAAGCAGCAAAGAGATGCTCCTGGGGTAGTGGAGGAGACAATGGAGCAACACCAACATACTGCACAGGACAGGATGGAGCAACAGAAAAAAGATCCTCCAAAAAATGTAGAGCAGCCTCTGGATCAGCTGTACATAAATAGAAAATGGATGTCAGAAATATGTTCTACGTATTTAACTAAACAGTTCTGTATAAAATCTTACTTGATTGAATACAAAACCTTTGTTTATGGAGTCTGTGTTATCTCAATTTTTAAATTTTCGATGTCTTTGCATTTTATTGAGCTCTCTCTTCTTTTGAGCAACTGCAAAAAAGCAATATGAATCAGAGTGGTAAATTAAACTAATAGCAATGCTTAATGAGACTAGGATAAATCAGATGGTGTACCTTTCTGTTGTTGTAGATAAATAAAAACAAGCTAAATGAAAAGTATTTTTCCTTACAACGTCTGGCTGTTCCTTCTCAAAGTAGCTTGAAAGTAGATATTTTGCATTGATCAGCACTCTCCATCCACAGCTACTTGAATCATTTTGTTGTGGTGTTTGTACAGTTGGAAAGATATGTTAGAAACTGTTAGCATCTGCACAAAACAAAATTATTCAATAAGTTCAAAGACATAGCATTTAATAGACTTTTTACCTCTAGACTTATTGGCTCAATTGAATACAAAAGAGAGACATTTGGAGGACAGTGATCCAATGCATCTAAAAGCCTTCTAATACAACTGCAATATGTATAATTTAGTTAGTATGATATCAAAATAATGAAGTTTTAAGTTCAAAAAGCACACACAACACTTACAATTTCAGCTCTCTGTGTGTTTTTTTTAGAGAGTTGAATAGAAAGCATTGCTTCTGTTGGATGTCAATAGAAACAAAACTCCAGTGGTCACTGCATAAGGAAAAAAGCATAAGGAAATCAAAGGCTACAAGAGTTCCCAATCTTAAAGAAGAATCTTAAAAGAAGTAGTCACCCACATACCTGCTATGGTATGGAAGTAGCAAAACATCAATTACTTCAAAATTGTAGTGTTTGAACCAGCTGGAAATACTAATGGGAGTCTCCTTTACATCTCTTAATTTAGAAGAAATGGCAGGATCAATGATATGGACTGTATGCTGTACAGAGGGGTGAAGCCAGCTTCTCATCATGTTGCATAGGACCAAAAAATAATTAGGGTAGGTTATAAAGGAGGTACAAGGAGGATTGATTTGCAAAAAATGTAAAATAATAGACACTTACTAGAGCATTGCAAGAATGATAGTATCTAAGCAATACTCATTCTTATGAGCCAATGCTGCTAAGCATTGTTTTGTCAAGTCAAAATCATTCACTGAAACTTCATCCTCAATATGGACAACTACATCAGGGCCTAGCTCCTACAACCTTCTATGTATCTGTAGCTCCTTCTTTCCAGTCTCCACATCTATAACAGATTTTGTTTCTTTTATTTGCTGCTTCAGTGAGTCCTCATAAGCAGCCTTCCCTTTGGTGTTCTTTGAGTGCGTTACCTCAACAACCTTTACCTCATCAACCTTCAACTTCCTTGTAGGTGGAATTAGCAATATGTCTCTCGTTTTTATGTCCTGCCATTCCACAGGATGAACAAGCTTGTCATACCTCCATCTCACTCTGGACAAAGTGTTGAAGTCTTTGGCCACCAAAGTCACCCTGTGAGCATGGGCTGCTACAAGCATTGCATCTTCAAAATATTTTTCCAAGTAATCCTCTGCCATTTCCTGTAAGGAAAGAATGGCAGTTCTATTCCACCTGAACCCAAGGTTCCAACTGTCACAAATTTCTCTCACCAGTCTTTGAAAAGGTGCCTTGGGTATTGCAAAGCCTATAGCTTTCTGTTGCCTCCTGATCTCCCTTAGCACACCTGCACCATGATTCAATCTTTTGGCCTTTTACTTGAGCAGGCTCATTGGCTTACCCTTCCTGCCATGTGCAGCTCTTCCCTTTGGAGGCACACTAAATTTCTTGGCACCTGCCCCAGCTGCTGTTGCTGCAAGCCCTGGCCCTTTGCCAACTTTCCTTGCAATTGACTTGGTTCTTGCCATCACTCTGAAAAACTGCATACAAAGGATTGGAAAGAGATCACAGACATGGAGAACATGTTTTGACAGAGAAAAGGCAATCACAGGGGTGGATGAAGCAATATAGAGAAATTTGCAATAAAGTGCGATATGAGCAGTTTGAAATTTCAAACAGGTCCACATCGCGTTTTGCTGCAAATTTTTGAAATGACATGCTGGTGCATTCCTACAATGATTTCTCTGTCTCTACAACTAAATACAGTATGAATGGAGTTTATGCAAGAAGATTACAGTTATGGATAGCTATGGAAGTCACAAAACCAGAATGACAGGGGTTGATGAAGCAATATTTCAATATTTGCAACAAAACGCGATTTCAGCTGTTTGAAATTCCTAAGGCCTTCTCCTTGCGTTTTGCTATAAATTCATGAGGCAGCATGCTGGAATATGCCTTCAATCATTTGAAGGTGTTTGCATAACCATATAGGATAGATTGAGTCTATGGAAGGCAAGAAGTGTGCACAGACTGAAGGGAGAACCCATAAGTATAGTTTTACCCTCACATGCAAATATCACACTTGAAGATCTGCATTCCTACAGTGATTTCTCTGTCTTGACTTGAGTCTATGCATTTCCATGCAGGATGGATTTTTTCTATTGTAGGCAAGAAGATTGCAGAGACTAAGGGGAGAACCCATTGTTACTGACCTGGAATCTATCTGTGGATGTGCTGTGCTGCTGATGAGTAACCTGTGCTGAGGATGAACCTATGCTGCTAGACAGGATGCTGATGTTGCAGAGTATGGAGGTAGGGAGGCAAGAGAGCAAAGACTGGAGGGCAAGAGGTCTAAAACAAGATACCACAAATAAGTGCAAATACAAATAAGGCATCTTCTAAATCCCACACGTGTGGAATGTAGTCATTTTTCACACGTGTGGATGGGACCTAGATCTCTTGGAGTTTGAAATTTGGCACGTGTGAAAGTACACTTTATGCCTTGGAACTTGTGCCATTCATGATTTCATAATCAATACCACAACCACTCTTCCCTCCCCTACCTCCCAATCTTTCATCCCTGCCATGACCCTCGCATCTTCCATTTCCTTCTCTCTGATCCTTTCCTACCTAGCACACTCCATCCAGATTGCAACCTGCCTGAAGACTACTACTACTGCCAGATCTCCAGGTTACCTAGAGTGCAGAGTTCAAGCTAGTGAAAGAGCAGGAGATTTACCAGTGCAACTCCAACAGCATGGAAAAGGAAAAAAAAGGTCAGAATTCTAGATTGGTTTCAATGTTTTTTAACATATATTTCTTCCATCCATTGGATTTTTGAAGTCCAAATGTCTTCACTCAGCTCCATCCTTCTTGTTACATTTTCAATTTATACTGTCCTAGAATGTGGTAAATCACCCAGGAATTAGATTGGAGATGGATATGAATAGAAACTAGAAATTTGCAACAAAATGCGAGGAGAGTGGTTTATAATTCTCTAAATAGCCCATATCGCATTTTGCTGCAAATTCCTATTGTTGACACATTCCTCGTGAAAAGTTTCACTCAGCTCCATTATTTCTCTTGCATATGAGATCATAGTGTCCAGGAATCACTGAGATGAACCTAGTGCTTGATTTGACATGCACATGAACAGAACTTGAGAATTTGCAACAAAATGCGAGGAGAGTGGTTTATAAATCTCTAAATAGCCCATATCGCATTTTGCTGCAAATTCCTGTTGTTGACACATTCCTCATGAAAAGTTTCACTCAGCTCCAGCATTTCTCTTGCATATGAGATCATAGTGTCCAGGAATCACTGAGATGAACCTAGTGTTTGATTTGACATGCACATGAACAGAACTGGAGAATTTGCAACAAAATGCGAGGAGAGTGCTTTATATTTTCCAAATGGTCTTCCATCGCGTTTTGCTGCAAATTCTTGTGTCTGATTTGGTTCTCACTTCTACCTCATTAATTTGCTATCTTTAGCCCTGTGGAAATCTTCCTTGATGATGAGAAATGTTTTTGCTTTGGAACAGCTGGCTCCTAGGCCCCACTTTTCAAGAGGAAGCTGGACTTTTCTGCTGCTATTATTAGACCACAGCAATCACCAGGTGAGTCATGAGATGTCATGAAGGAATTATCTGGTGATATACAATGCATTCACTGATTGCATATGTCAACATATAGAATTCATAGTATATAAGTTTTTGAACAGGCAAAAAGAAGAGACTGGAGCAGAGTGCTAATTCTTCCATCAAAAAACAAATGGAACCAGAAGAGGACAATTCTCCAGATTTGCTCCTATTTGAGTTTCTTCACAAATGCAAGGCTCTGAGTAACTGCCATATATACCACAGTATTTTCAACATGGAGTTCACAATGAGCTCTGTACTGGAGCAGCACAAAGATTTTCTTTCAGACTATTGGGATACCTTCAAAGAATTGACAGAGGCAGGAAGAATTGTGGAAAGAGAAAAGGTTTTTGTGCATATAAATCATATTGTCTCCAATGACAGGCTGAGGTACCATGTGAACAGAAGATTTGACAGCCTTCCTGATCAATATAAATTCAACTGTACTTTGCACACCAGAAAGTGCAGAGTGCTGGAGGAAACCATGGCATTTCTCATGTACATTGTCTTCAGTCAGGAGTCTTTGGATGAACAAGGGCAGGAAATAGAAGAAGAAGACACATCTGAAGCAGAGGAAAAGGAGGATGTTTCTTTGGTCATAGAAATGGCAGAGCAAGAAGAAGATATCAACCTTCAGGATGAGGGGCTGCAAGTGGCTGCTCTTGACCTTGTTCAACTAAGGACAAAAACTCTGAGGGGAGCAGAGCTAGTTGAAGATTTTGATGTTCAGAGCAGCAACTATGCAGTGCCCATGCTTCCAGGTGTCTTGATTGGTGGAAAGGATTATGTTTTCCTCCATGATATATGAGGGAGGACTATGCCATTTCCCTTATTGCCCAGGCTTCAAGGCTTGACAAGGAGGTTGGCATAGAGGATGACCATTCACTACTAGCTTTGGAAACAATTTTTGATCCTATAGAGGCCCTTACATTTTGTTTCAAAGAGGTTGAAAAGTTCCAAGAGCCAGATGAAGCTGCCTTCCAGCTCACACAGGAAGCTATGAATCTCTTAGCACTATACACAGAAAAGCCTAAAGAAGAGGCTGGACAAGAGGGGAGAGGGATAAATCTTTGGAAAGATAAACTGCTTGTTGCTGATGAAAATGAGAAGGTACTTCAAATCAAATACTTTGACTTCTGCTTAACTTAGTTTTTGTAGGTTGTGTATTGTCTCACTCCAATCTTTTGATATGTGGCAGCTACAAATTGAGGATGACACATTCCTCTAGAGATCAAGTGGAAGCAGGCAGGTTGGGTTTTGCAAAATGTCAGGCCTAGCTCATTATATTCATGATCTAGGCAGTGCCAAGATCTTGATTTACCATAGGCAGTTGAGCAACAATGGAGAAGCCATTGTTTACTTCTTAAAATGTTTGTCCAGGGCTTTAGGTGGACATGTTCTTTCATGGCAAAAGGAAAAGATCATTTTGATAGAGAGGTTGTCTGCCATAGATATATTTGGAGATTATGTGAATAAGCAGGCCTCTAGGGCCGCTTACTTTTTGTCTTACACTTCTTATGCATTAGCATGTGGTGTTAAGGAGCCCAAATATCTGGAAGGCTATGGAAACACCAGCTCGTAAGGTTTCGAGAGCCACCCATGATTGCATCAGGCCACATAGTCCAAGAAGAGGAACAGGTGGAGAGAGCTGAAGAAAAGGATACCCCTCCCAGACAAGCAACAGAGGCAAGCATTGATAAACAGACAGTCGACATCAAGCCAATAAAGAAGAAAAAGACTCCAATCAAGATCAAAAAGAGAGTTCCGATCGGCAGGCCCTGGGAGAAATAGGATTTAGTCATCAAATATAGCACAAACATTATATTAAATTTGAACTGATTTGTACAAAGTCTTTGATATCTGGTATGATCTTGTATAAATGATTAATAAGTTGATGATGAAATGATTTGTACATTTACATAGAGTGGTGTCGTTAAATATTAAACAAACAATATATTGAAATTGTGAACAAATTGTATTAAGTTTAGATCATATGTTTCACAAAAGAAATACTTTTCATGCATAACACCAAGAGTCACTTGTTCCACTAAAAAAATTTCTATTGAATGAGTTTGAAAACATAACACCAATAAGTTACAAATGAGTCCTATTCGTGTTTACTTGTCCATTTATGGTTTCTAAATATCTTCGATTCTCTCCATTGTCTATGTCTCTCTACTGCAATTGAATTGTCTAGAGCTTGTCTTCGTCTTTGCTTTTGGGCTAGAAGAAAAGCAAGCTTGATTTTGGTGCTAGCAACTTTTCTTTTAGCATGCAACCTCTGTAGTATGCCTCAGTAAAACCATTGGAAGACTTCCTTCAGACTATTTGCCTTCTGACTCCCTCCATAGTGTTGTGTGTGTCTAAAAAATGCATTACGTGCCATGTAGTGAGACTTCTCCATGCCTTGGGTAGACCAAATAACTGGGCATCCATACTTTTTGACAAAATAGGGAAGGTGGTTGTATATGATATGCTGTAAGACATAAGAATGCATAGTAAGTAATAAAAAAAAGAGGATCACACTTAAGTAAAAGAAAAAGACAGAACCTTACCATGTAGTGAGTTATATTGCAGGCTGTCCATGCGTCTTTCATTGACTTCCCAAAATGTTTAATTGCCTCCTCAAAGTTCTTGTAATCACTCTTTGTCCATGTTACTTTGTCACAGAACATGAAGAGTTGATCAAGAGACTTCCACACCTCTGCCTTCCTATTTCGTGCTTCCCCATCTGCCTCATGATCTTTCACAGCATTATGGACTTGCTTCCACAATCCATAATTAATCTTTGAAACTGTTCTACCTTGCCTTACTTGCTTACTGTGTTTGGGTCGAGACAAGAATCTTCTTGCCTTAACAGCACCAATAGAGGGCTTGATTGGTACCTCCTTGCCATTGGTAGACTTTTTAAAATCCTTTGTGATTTGAACATCTCCTCCATGCAGACCTATATCGGATAACACTTTTTCCAATTCTTGAAGAGCATCCTTTCTATTTTTTTCGGGGCGGAGTTTCCAAGCAAATCCAATATATAAAAATACCAATTTCTCAATAATTCGACATAGACCATGCAATGTGCAGATGTGAACATTACATAGTGGAATGTCCAGAATGGCCTTGAAGTCAGGGTCAACTTTATCTCTATTAGGTGCTCTCTTCCACCATTTTGAATCCATTACTTGAGCTGATTCTTTGCAGTAAAGACAAGGAGACTTTGAGTTGCCTCCTTTACTAATGTTATACATGCAGTTAAGTGTTTTAAGATCCCCGGCCATGTGCCACTCTACTTGAAAATCACCTTTTCCTGCAACATGGAGATTCTCGCCTTGCACTTGTCTTTTGATTATTCTTGGTATTTCCGTGTGGTGAAACACCCAATCTAGTGTTTCATGGTCTTCGGTCTTCACCTGCCAGATTATAGAAAACAAAAGTATTACTATAACAAATTTGAAAACAATGACCAAAATCAAGTATAAAACAAAAAATGATCATACCTGGAACAAGCCTAACCACTATATGTGTTTCTCTGACTGCACACTAAAATACTTCGAACTCGCTTCAGTCAATGATGTATCAATTGCTCCATTCATCAATGTAATAGTAACTCTTTCCATTTTCTTTTCCTTTACAACCTCACACTCATCCAGTTTGATAACAAATTTCAAAATGCCTTTGCACTCCTCAAATGTTATTCCATAAAGCTCGACCATTCTTTTTTGAAGTTGTTGCAGATCTAAAAATATATTGTTCCAAGGATCATACACAGTGGTTCCTTTAACACCATGAAACATTTCTTCAATATGGATATATTGCCCAATAAATTCATCTATACTTTCATTCAAATGACCTCTTATCCTCCACACGGTTGCTGGATTTGGCAGTAAAACTCGTTTAATCCTTTGATCTTTCAAAGTTGAGGATATCGCATGGAAAATTGGACTATATCCCTTCCTGCTAACTCCACTAACATCAAGAGCCTCTTGGATTATAGTGCCATCAACTTGATTATTGGATACAAAGTCCTCTACAACATTGCGTTTGACTGTTTTGTATTTTTTTTCCTCAATCAAACCTTTTGCTACACCGCAAGAAAGCAATCCTTTCATTTGTTTAACAGGAAGAAGGTTCAGGTCCATATTTTCTTTTGCAGGCTCCAATAATTTCATGTAGTAACAACACAATATGCCTATATCATTCAGCACCTCCATTCTTGTTTTGCGACAATCGACGAAATAGATATAGTCTGGAAGAGAGCCTTTTTGAGTATACAAAATGATAAATTTCAATCTAACCTTGCTTCCTGAATTCGTCGCTTGCATCCACCAGTCCCAGCCTTCAAATTTGCAATGTTTTTAATCTTCTTGCTATGTAGTCTGTCTCCAAGCACGGTTCTCTTCTTTCTTGCTCTTGTCAACTCTTTTTTACTCTTTGAATGCTCCTAAATTTCATTCTGCAACTGCTGCTCCAATTTTGCACGAATGGCTATCTCCTGCATCTTGGCCCCCTTTTCTTGTAGGTACACCATTTTATACGTTTTTGCAAATGCAGACTGCGCTGAAATATAACCAAGAAGTCCATTTTGTCCATCGCTGGCAAACCTCAGTAATGTGGTGGGATTGACAAATGGAGGTGTAGAGTTTTTTACTTGACATTTTGGATATATGCTTCCATCGCACCATAAGTCAATATGTTGAAGCCCTTCTCTTCTCATATTTTCCCACTGTTGAGCATTCAGCACTGTATCCTTTCGTCTTTTTTGTGCTGGAGCATATTGTTCTTCTAATTCGATGTGAAGATGGTGTAATCGCTTCTTTTGAGATAGTGACTCACTAGTATCGGCCATTTTTTGTGCTTCTGAGGTTGCGAAGTTTGTTTTTCAATCTCATAGTCATTTTGTAACATGAATCGTGGAAGTGTGGCAGTATCCATGTGAATATTTTGAAAACTTGCAATCACCAAGTTCAGTGATGGACTCTTTATGAAAGGCCTGCACACGTCAGCTAAAGAGATGCGGAATCTTTGGTAAACAAAAAAAAATCTAAGGAGATATTTAATGCAAAATCGTGTTAGTCAGACAAAAGATTATCTTATTCCTTTTTGAATTGACAGTTCTGTAGTCCTTACTGACAGTTCTGAGCCACGTTTCCGTATTTTACTATTTTTGAGGTCTTTTAGAAGAGAAATAAATCAAAAAATAGTGAATTTCTTACAAGGCCCCAAAATGAGTTCCCTTTTTCCCTAATGGTTCAAACATGGAGGGAATGGAATTTATATATAATGTGTACCAAGAGCCAATGGCAATAGGGGTTGCCTTTTTGGATGTAATGTATGGACCAAGCAGAAGTAGAAATTGGAATGAGGATCGCTTTGAGTGTTTGTTGAAAAGCTTGATGACAATCGCTTCTCCCCCAGTGCAATTCCTTCTTGTGGTGTTCTTGACCATGGATCATGTATCATGTTTGAAGAATGCATTAAATAAGGCATGCAGACAATATAAAATACACTTCGGTTGCCTTAATTTTGAAACTACAGATATATTTGTCACTGGATCTATGGATGGCTTAATTGCCTGTGTACTGATAAGCAAGAAAAAGCATTTCAATGATATTGAGCGCTATACCAATGCACAATGTAAGCCATCAATATATGTTGCAGATAAAAAATATGAAAAATCAAGTGGTGCAGAAGAATCAGGTGATGAGGATGATGATGACGAGGAGGATGATGATGAATTTGACATTGAATTATCCTTGAAAAGAAAACGTTCAAGTATCATGAAAGACATGATCATGGGTTTCTGTCGAGAAGATGAGTATGTATTGGACTTGTTCTCTGAGGGGCTTGCTGCAATAGAGTCTCTTTCTTATAAGAGGCATGTTGTTTCAGTTATTGAGACTTATGAGGAGTTGGCAAAGGTTGAAAGTATATGTTGCACGTATGCTTACAGTAATCATGAAATTCGACAATGGGCTGGCTTGCAAGAACCAATATTGGCAATAGAGGGGGTATCAAAAGAAGATGATACAATTGAAGGTGGAGGGGATAAAGAAATTGATACCATACCAGGACAAAAAGAGCTTCAACCCTTCAATGAAGAGCAACGTGAGCATTTACAAAAACACGCTTCAAAGTTTTGGGAAACAGAAGAGGAAGCAACAGGTCCTTGAAATTGTCCTTTTATATGGTGTTCGTGTTTTCCATATGTTATCTTGCTATATTCTCCATATGATGTATTGATTTTGTTCCAAAGATCTTTTAATATTACTCGGAAATTCATTCTATCTCATTGCCATAATTCAAACATTCATATGTATTCTTGAATATGTTTAATTTTCTATATTTCATTAAAAGATGTGTTTGCATGTTGTAATACCTTTGGAGTGTGATACACATCCAAATTTATTTATGAGTTCATAAATGTTAAAAAGTGTGTTGAGTCTTGATCGTGATGAATGAATTAGTGTAAATTGTTGTTTCTATCCTTATTCACTTCATATGAATGCTCAAATATGTTTTGGCCACTTGGCCAAATCTTTTCTTAGTGGGAACACTTGGGCAATGCTAGATAATGTTGGACTCCACTCTATCTATTATGCAAAGGTTTTTGGCATTGTAAGGATATGTAGTTTTGGGGATTAAAATAACTTGAAAGGATATAGATTCAACAACTTTAGGGGGTATACTAAGCATATGAACATGAATGCTTTCTTTTTTTTAGTATTCCAATTTTGTTTTGAAAAAGAAAAACATGAATGCTTTCACACAAACAAATTGCATTGAGAGCACACAACCTAAAGTTTGACAATTTGGTTTTCCATCTCAATATTCACTTTGTTTCTACTTATGAATTTCATTTCCTTGTTTATCAACAGATATTGGCCATCTCAATTTCACATCGCTAGAAGCATTGCCTGTACATGTGACACCTGATCCAATGATTCATTATGTGCCTAATTTGAACATTAGCATGCAAGTTCCAAGCTCAACATGGTTGATTGAAAATGTTGAGGATGCAATGTCTGCAGTTAATGTTCCATTGACAAATGTGAATGCAAGCTTAGAAGGTAAAGGAGAAGATGCAATGTCATTGTATGAAGCCAAGGTGCAGGAAGAAATCTTAGAAGGTAAAGGAGAAGACATAATGTCACCCTCAAAAATAATGTCAAAAGAGGTGATAACAAAAATAAGACTAGCGGTGATAATAGATTTGAAAGGGTTATTGCTCGAGCGTTGTTTTTCGAAGTCAAATAAACATATGAGCTTGCACAATGGGAAGCATTGGCTTGTTCTCCGTCCTGGGTGTTTAGAGTTTCTACAATGGTTGCTCGATCACTACCATGTTGGCATTTGGTCCACTGCAGAGAAAAGGGCATGGTGCAACACATGTTGGACACTTTGGAGCATCATGTTAACAGAAAGTTACATTTCTTCATGGTTTGGGGTGCGATGGCATGCCACAAGCATACAAAGAGTAGAATCATTCGACCAGATAGGATGAATGTGGAAGTGGAGTTTAAACCATTAATGAGAGTGTGGTGTTGTTTTAAAGAGGAATGCAAACCAGCAAGAACAGTGTTCATTGATGTTTCGCCTTACACGGGTTGTGTTAATCCAGCAGAAAATTGCATTTTCCCTACAAAATTTGATATAGATTGTGGTGATTCTATTTTGCTTCATGAGTTATTACCGTACCTATAGATGCTAGATGATGTAGTAGATGTGCACAGTGCCATCTCTTCTAACAGATTTGGTCAAGCTCCGATTGTCGAAGGGCATGATATGTTCTATTATTTTCAACCAGTGATCCTTGAATTCAAAGAAAAAAACAAAGAAGTTCTCGAAAGGATGAATGTCGAATCTTATATGTCTACTCGTAGTTCAAAAAAAGACACAGAGAAAGGTATTACTTCACCTATAACCAAAACTAGAGTGAGAGGGACTTGTCCTACTACAAGAAGTATGGTGCATGCTCAACCCGGGGGATTCACAGGGGAAAACTTATGATATCACGTGAGTGTACAATAGGGGGTTTTTTTGAAATGAGGCATAAGCTTATACATTAGGGGGGGGGGGCTTTTTTTTTCCCCAATATTGAATTTAAGCTAGGGGGACCATGTCATATTTAAGAAGGAGGGACATAATATAGGTTACCTTGGGTAACTAGTCCAAACAAGTTTGATTTTGTGTATGGTTTTAAATAGTCATAGGGAAAGTAACCTAAATTTGTTGTGTAATCTAAATGCTTGAGAGAGAATGAAGATTTAAGGAAAGGGGGGGACATAATGGAATTTTGGTGGTATCTTATAAGCTTAAATAGGGGTGTTTTATAATCCTACATGGATCTTAAATAGGGGGTTTTCTTGAAGTTCATGCACGCAGGTGACGTCCCCCTTTAATGAAGAGTGAATCCCCTGGGATGCTCAACATGTTACATTGAATGAAGAGGAAGAATGCATACTAGGAAAATTTGCCAAAATGGGGCCATTGAAAGATAGTGAGGCAAAACGCTTTGCTATGGTTCTTGGATGCAAGGAAAAGGGAATCACTGCCAATGCTACAAGGGCATTCTTAGCCAACTTGATTCAATTTTATTGCATAGACAACCCTTAGGGAATGTGAGTGATCTTGTTAATTAGAGTTGTGGACACAAATGCTCAACTAAAACATTTGTACCTACATTTTGATTTATATTTGGACACTATTTGGTTAGATTCGACTAGCAAAACATTATGTTTCAATTTGTTTTGTGAAAGAATTAATAGACATTGAGTTAGTACCTTGTCCAAAAAATGCTATGTGCTTTGTGATGTGAGTTTGTATTCCTCCACTAAAAGAATGATTCTTTGATTTTAAACATATGATAGGTGTTGTAGATTGTCCTGAAAAGTTGAAGAGCTATCTTATTACAAATTTTGATCCTGCATCCAATAGCTTATGGAAACATAAATTGCCCATACCCATTGAGCACATGTTCGAAATGGATGGCATCCATTATGAAGTAAAGAAATCAACAATACCTGGGGCAGGATATGGTCTTTTTGTACATACGAGCATCAAGAAAAAACAAGATTTGATGGTATATAATGGTCCAAAGTATGATTATGATACTTGGAGATCTCTCAAGTTTTTCCCAAGGATGAAGACTTATGGAATGTTTGAAGATCCATTCATTGAGCCATTGACAGATGTGAAATGTATTGTGGGAGATGTATTGTATGGAAACATTGCTGGATATATAAATAGCTCAACGTATTATAAAGAAAGAACAAATGTTATATTTGTATACATCCCTAAACTACCACCTTGGGCTCAAAAGTCACAAGGAAATTTGAGTGCCCATGGCTACATTACTGTGCAAACCATAAAGGATATCTCCTTCGGAGATGAGCTACTTTGTGAGTATGAATACTAGTATGGAATTGTTAATGATTATGTTAAATGATGTGGTGCAAAATTGGCTATGTGTCAATGGTTTTGATTATAGCTCTACTGTGATGGAGAGTTTCATGAGCTCTATTGTGATGGAACGGTGTTTTTGAACACCACATTTATATGATGGATGTCAAAGCTCTACCATAATCCTATTGCATATGTCAATACTGCAATTTATCAACATAGAAACATATGCATTTGACATTAATTTGATACATCTTATATACCAAATAAAAATTAACAGTTGTTGCAAGTTTAATTTTGTTTTTGAAGACCACAGTTATATGATGGACATTGTCAAAGATCTATGACAATCCTATTGCATATATTAATACTGCAATTTAATTTACTCCAATGAATCTTCCTAACGCAACATCTATAAATTGGCTTTTGTTTGTGGTTTTGATGCATACGAAACAACAAACATCTTTCTTTCACTAGCAAATCAACAAATTTTTTGGCCATGGAGCCATGTTCACATCTATTAAGGCCTTTTGCCATAGCAACATACGGAAGATTTTTGCTTGGGTTTCTAGGAATTGGGAAAGTATTGTGCATGGTCCTCAATGGAGCTAATGTTTCAATAAAAAACATCAAATTTTACTTTTGAAGTGACTATATTTTATTTCGTGGGAATTGGGATTTTCCCAAATTCTCTATGATAGTGTTAATGGGGGCCTTTGTCCATTTGGAATACTCAAGGAATGGAGAGATTGCACTACAAAGCAAAGGCAACCTACTTCAAGAATACAAGGCATGGGGGTGGTATCGCATGAAGCAATGCACTACATGAAATGTTCGACTGGTTTTATAGATGTCCAGAGGCCAGGACTCTCAAGCGCGACCAGGTAGAGCTCTCAAGTCTTGCAAAAGTAGCCCAACATGTCAAGAAGACAAGGAGATGTGCTACTTGGAAGTCCTCAATAGGGAGTCGAGGGGTTGCACTTTGGTTGCAATGTAGAGTCAGATAGGGGAGGCGTTGGGTCCTAAGAGAACCCCAAATGTAAAATGTTTGATGAATAAAGTTAACACTATTTTGAGTCAATTATAGATTCCAAAATTCACAAATTTGTTTGGAAAATGCAGAGTTGCATGTGCATGTGCATGTGCAACATGGTAGGGCGGGGTAGGGCGGAGGGGTGGGTGCATTAGGAGGGAGGGTGGTGAAGATCTAGCATTACCAAATTGGCAACAAATAAAGACGGGGGGGAAGGGGGTGCACTCAAAAAACCCTAATTTAAAAGGCCTATAAATAAAATCCTAAAGTGCTTTAAAAAAGACTATATAAAGCACTTCAAAACCCTTAAACCCCTCATTTCTATGGCATGAGTTAAACAAACTACTAGACCTACTGGATGTTGTTTGATGCTACCTGCTCTCCTCCTCACAAATCCATGGCCTCCGAACACACTGCGAGCCCCAGTGGCCAACAGGGCAATGATCAACAAAAATTTAAAGGCGGTTCTCATCACATTAAGAGTCCCAACAATGCGAGTCCCCACCATCTGACTCTCATAGGGGATCCCAGGGATCTCAGCACAATGAGGGATCCTAGCACAATCAAGGGTCCTCTTAGTCCTTCCACACAACTAACTGTGGAAGTAGAGAGGTCTCATAAGAGGGACAAAATAGTTCCATCAATCGTGATCAACTATAAACCATCGTCATGCCCCTCCCTCCTTTGTGGGGTCCTGGCATGGAGCATCTAGACCAACAAGGGGAGCAAGAAAGGAAAAGTGAGGAGATGGAGAGATTAAAGGGGCCACAACAAGAGGAAGTATTTGGCGGGCTCACAGATATCATGAACCTTGGTCCCAATCCTCCAACCAAGTAGACTGCACGAAAGAGCACCATCAACCCTCTATGCCTCAAAATTGTCACATATGAGGAGCCTCTAGTATGAGTTGAGCAAGAGCCTCAGCCTGACTCATAGCCTCAACAAAGAGAAAGGGAATAAGGACAAAGCAGACCCCTAGGCATGAGAGACCACCTCGACAGACCCACCAGACACAGGAAGAGGAGTCTGAAGAGGAGGTTGCAAGGGAGGAGAAGCGAAAGAAGTTCAAAGCAAACAAGCAGCCATGGAGCCATGTCCAAAGGCCGGTGTAGGGTCCCCCAAAGATTGAGAGGTACAAGAAATTAGGTGTGAAGGCACTTCAAGAGATTTGCAAGTTCCATATCATTGTGGACAATCTCATTCCCCGTGTACCCTTCTAGCATGTTGTACATTAATTAGCACAGCATTACAAGGATGATGTGCATTTCACTTCAGGCACTATGGGAGCAATTTTAGGAGGTGATGAAGCAAATGGCAATAGGTCTTTTTTAAGACGCAAACTTATGCACTATCCATGCCAAAAGAGTAACAGTGATGAGACAAGGGCCTTGTACTTGCCAAGAACATTCGCTCTGATACCTCACTTAGGCCCTAGATGTTGTTTAGGTTAACTTGGTGTAATTTGAATCATTTTGTAAATCTTTGCCTTTTGAGGTCAATGAATAAAAGATATTTTTATGTTCCCATGTTATTATACATGTTACGTGATGATTTCCATCACTTTATGCAAGTTTAGTGTGAATTTGAGAGGGACAAGTGTTCAGCATCGCACAAGGAGCCCAAAAGGTCAAAACTAGCTGTGGCACGTATAGAGCTCCATATGTGCCATAGCGAGTTTTGATCTTTTTGGCTTCCCCGCATGATGCTGAACACTTTTCCCTTCTGCGCTAGGGTGAGATTCTTGCTGGATTGCTAAAAAATGACCATTATAGTGCAAAAAGTTATCTAATAGCACGCTTTTGAACAGAATAGTGAATGAAAATATTAATGCCAACAACAATTAAAGCTACATAATACAATGACAATATAAAAGAAATTTTTTAAAAGAAAACAAAATGGGACGTTGTAGAAAAAGCATATTTGTATTCATATAAAATAAAAGTTCTATACAATAAGGCTTCACAACCTTTCTCTCTTCTCTAAAACATTGAGAATATTGGGCTTTAAATTCCCAAATAGACTCCTAGCTCTAAACCTAGTCGATAGAGCATTAACGTTATTGTCATTTGCTGGCCAGGGACATGGGTGCTGCCGTCAATGCCATACCTTGAAAATCGATTCCAAAAGCATTGAGGGAAGCCATGCAATTCACCAAAATGACCTTGTCAGCATTTCGATTGATGTCAGCATGACCAATCACTCATGACAAGGCCTTGCACTTTAGAAGGTCCTCAGTGCCTTGTGGTGAAATTTTTTTGTGGATAACCACAAAGCACCCTTTTGCTTGGCCAAGGTAATGTGCCAGTGAGTGATCTCAATCGAATCTACTATGAACAAGGCATTACCAACCTCAAATGTCTCTTGCAACAATCCAACATTTCATTAGAATGCCGATAAAAAAAATTATACCAACAGAGAAGAAATTCGAAGCTCATAGTTTCTTACCACTGTGGAGTTTTCATGCTCGGGATAAAAGTGGCACTATGCATGTGCTTCCCTGCACGCTTTCTTGCATTTTCACCATTTAGGATAAAGTGAAAGGACTCAGACATGCCATCCTCCATGACCAATAGGTGTTCCCGCATGTCTTTGAGAGTCCATTGTGGACGTGATGGTCACATTCTTGACATCTCCTAAATGAGAATCAATACATAACTTACCCCTATATTATCATCATTGTTAGAGTCAAGGGGGAGCCAATTGCCAGTTGTTTTCTACCAGTGCCTATATTGGAAAGAAAAATATAACATTTGGTAGGAGATGTGGTACTTGACAACCACATTGTCCTTACATGCATGGCATTGTAACAGATCACCCTTTTGTTCACCTAACCTGCTTTCCCAATTCATCCCAAGCAATTCCTCAAGGGAATTCTCATGTAGGCACTCGTATGACCACATGGTTTTTGTTCTGTGTATCTGGATATTCTAAAAACAAGAAGCAAAAATATGCAGAGGCATAAACCAAGACAACCTTACCCATTTGGAGCCAAATGTAAACTTCATGGCCATGCCCACATCCTTTGCAGTCTTTTCCTTGTATGATTGCACTGTTCTTGTGTCCACCATGCTACAATCCATGTCTTCAAGTTGTGGTGTTGCAATGCATTGAAGATGGCCATAGCCTTATGCCATCCTTGGGGTAATGTACTTTGCATTTTACCAATAGATATTTCTCTGTTTCAAAGCAGAGGATTTATCTCCAACATGCATTTGCCTTCCTAAGTCCTCATGAATAGCAGTAAACTTACCTAAGGAGCACTCGACTGGTTCCCAATCCTCAAAGTCTGAAGGAAACACATCTACTATGCACAAGTTCTATTTCAAAATACAATTTCAAACTGACTCATTACACTTAGAAATCTTACACAAAATGTAGACTTACAATAAGATGGTATTGTCGATTGATTGCTTGATGGAGCAACGTGCATGTCCTTCCCCATGTAGATATGTTGCACCTTTGCAAGCCATCCTTTCTTCCCAAGCTTGAACTTCATGATGCGGCCCTTCCATCATGCAAAAGATCACCTCTCTTGCTCTTGGGAAGCTTATGTGTGGACCCTTGGCAGATCCTCTCATGACTATCCAATCATTCAAGTTGTAGGTGCAAGGCACCCATTCACCCAATGTAGTTTTGCTCTTGCAGGACACAAGGACATGTATGGTCTCCTCACCATGCTTGTACAGAGGTCACAACAACAAGAGTGGACATGAAGGTGGAGAGCATATCCAAGAGGTGTTGTAGCTAGGAATGGAGGGAGAAAGAGCAGAGGGGGATGAGTAGCTACTCCAAGAGGTGTTGTAGCTAGGAATGGAGAGAGAAAGAGTAGAGGGGCACTACAGGAAGTACTGTAGCTAGGAATGGAGGGAGAAAGAGTAGAGGGGGATGAGTAGCTACTATAGGAGGTGCTATAGCTAGGAATGGAGAGATAATGAGTAGCTACTACAGGAGGTGTTGGAGAGGGAGGAAAACAGTGGAGCGGAGTAGGAGGGGGTAGAGCAGCTACCAAATGAGTTCCCACATTTGAAAAATGGAGAGAGACCAGAGAAGAGGAGGGGGAAGGCCTGCAACACACTAAGAGGGGGAGGAAATTTTCCCTGAAGGGCCCACCACCTCTTGAATGAATTGTAGGATTGTTTGGGGAAGGTGTATATGGGAGGAGGTTCAAGCATGGGTTGAGGGGGGGGAGGGATGGTTTGAGTGGTCCCCAGTGTAAGAGGAGTAGCCAATAGGGGCTATTTGCAGGTTTGCCCACCCTCCACCTCAACATGGCATTGCCCCACAAAAAGAAGCACTCCCATTGGTACACCTCAAATACCTCACTAATCCCTTGAAATTAGGAAACACTAATTGGGGGCCCTTTGGAGACTCCAATTCTCCCCTAATGTGAGACGTGTGTATGCAATTTGGGTCATCATAAATTGTAACATGGGATAAGAGCCTCTATTATTGGCCATGGGGGTAGGACTCATTGATACAAGATGTTGGTATATGTGTAACCAATGGTGGGACCATCGTGTGTAGAGAAACTTGGATTATTTATGTAGCGATAGGTGCATTATAGCTATAGTATAGACACTGGAGGTTTAGCAAGGTTGATGTAGTAGACAAAGTGCATATGCAATAGCAACTCCAAAGTAGACAATAGAAGCCAAAAAGTGCACAATATATGTAGTTAGCAAGAAGATATCATATAGTCATAGAGCACTTAAAGAATAGTTGGTGAAATGGACAATATGCATACACTAACTCTTGATGATGCAAGATAGACTATGCAATGTGTGCAATTGTCACTGATCCAAGTAGCAGATAAGTTGGCACACAAAATGGCTGATTGATATGATTTACACAACAACCTAATAGGTGCATTTGGATGAATTGAAAGTTGTTGATATGGACCCCAAAATGTCATAGCAAGAACAGGAAGGGATCAGCCATGGAGCCCAAACTCGACTAGATATTGTGCACGGGAGGCAACATGGCCTTTCAAGGCCTCTACCTAAGGAGCAATTCACACATAATTAAGTGTAAAACCCAAGTCCTACAAAGAAGGTTGAGTGTGCAAAGTCACAAAAAGTTCAGAGAAATCCCAAGCTTACACAAACCAAGTGGAGACTCAAACAAGAGGTTACCAACATCCACAACAGTAGAGGCCAAAAGCTAGAATAGGAAGACAAATAAGGAAATAAGGAACATAAGAAAGGACAAAGAATCGAGACCAAGAGAATCAGGACCAAGAAGGAACTTATGTGCTATTACTATGATGAGAATGTCTATAACACATGTTTAGAAATTTTGAGACATTTTCAATATTTTGAGACCTATGTTGCTCTTAAGTTGGATTAACGAAATATGTTATTGAAGGAGCAACAAACTACTTAATGAAGCTACATTGCATCTTATTGCCTTATGATCTTTGAAGGCCATGCATTAAGAAATGTAGATATGTTGCAATAACCTTCCTCTTTCTTCCATGATGCATTAATATCTTTATAAGTGTTAGTCTTCTTAAAATTGTTGCACTATGATCTTTGAAGGCTGTGCTAAGAATGTAGCTATGTTGCAATAAAATTTTTCTTTCTTCCATTATGCATAAATATATTTAAAAGTTCCACTCTTTAGAAGTGCTAGTCTACTTGAAATTTTAGGATTTTAGGGCTACAAAAATGATGTAAATACCCATCATGTTCTTTCATTGTTTCAATTTTCTTAAGGAGTCTCTTTAGCGTATTATAGTTATGGAGTTGTCATAATGGTATTAGCTCAAAATTGACTAGTCTTGTGGTTTTCTTGATTGTTCATAGGTGTACCAACACTCGTTTTCATAACCTTATATTTGTTTTGCCATGTTAGACCCATCATGTGCAAGAAACATATAATGGCCCAACAACTCATCATAAAAAAGTATTCACATAAGGTTAAATTACAAGAGTAACTACAATCAAAGTAAGTACCTTATTCATATTCAAGTTGAGATATGAAATAAAGAATATTCTATGTTTTTTTTTAAATTAAAAAAGTACTCAATGCTTTGAACACAATTTATAGATAAGCAAAGAAAATTCCACAATGTTTTTTGTAAAAACTTCATTTGATCATAAATGGGATACATTGAAGATAAGAATACAAATGCTATGCATTCTCATTCCCATCACAAAACTCACAAGCTTTAGTTGGGTTTGTTTTTGCTTTCTCAATAGCTTGTAAAGGAATCTTGATTCTTTTTAGTTCGTTTGGATTCTTCCTTGCTTCCAACTTTAGATCACAATAGAGGATGTCTACCACCATTTTTGGATCAATAGGGTTGCATCTCCAATGCTTACTCCAACAATCCTTGTATCATTTTTTCTCATAGTCATTTCCTCTACAAATAGTCACCTAGTTTCGAACTAAATATTTCTTGAAACACTTTGGTGTTTGGGTAAAAGCAAGGTAAGGTGTCCAAAATAGATATCTTGGACATGAGTTATGAAAGCACAAAAGAAGAGGATATTTTTTCAAGAATTTCTATTACGTGCAATCAAATTGAACCTCTCTGTCAATCTTCTAGGAACTCTTCTTGTCTACATATCCTCCTCTCTATCAATCTTCTAGGAACTCTTCTTGTCTACACATCCTACTCTCTACTCAAGCACAATATGGAACCTCTGATCAGATTCCTTGCAACCATGGCCCTACCAATGAAAGATCTCTAGAAATATAGGTTTGAGCAGTTACTATTACAATAGTCTACTACATCTATTCTTACCTGTGCATATTTATCTTTGCCCTTGAGCATGGTTCATGGAATTTGGCAATGATCTGACATATAATGTTCATTGCAATCAAGGAATTGTCAAATAATCTTACCATAATTATAAATTATATGAAAGTATGAAGCTAACATCAGATGCGAGCAAAGGAAAAGAAAAATAGCAGCACAAACCAATGGACATTGAAGCAAACAAGAAAGAGACTGTAGTGAGATAATGCATGGTATTTGGCAGCTATCACTTGTTTTTGGTAGGAGAGACATTTCGAAAATTATTCAATTAGTGATGATGAACGATGAAATTTTTTTGAAATGTCTTGGCAACCAACTTGTTGATAATATCTTAGTTCTAATCAAGACTAAAGAGTCCTTACAAGAATTAAGGAATTCCAAATTAGACATAGAACTCTTTGTGAACAAAGCATACAAGCCATGGTAGTGGCATCATTGCACGAGGACAAAAATTCTATTCCAAGAGCTTCCAAGGCATTGAACATGAACCCTAAGAATTCATATTGAACATGTAATAGGTTTTTAAATGATAAGGATGGAAGAAAGCTATCATTTAAACTTTGCAAATGAAAATCCCGTACTGATGTGTTGAGCTTTGAAGTAAGGAAAGTCGTCATCAAATTTTGGATAGACAAACAAGGGTGACACCAAGAAAGAAGGACGTTTGTTGAATATGAGAAGCACCAAATACATTTCCTTGATTATTCCCATGTAAGATCACTTTCTATTTGTATTGATTGCTGTGAGTTGTGGTTGTGTGCCCTATAGTAGTTTTTAATATGCTACATGAGAAGAAATGCTACCATATAGCACAATTTGTTATGTGGATAGCATAGATGGTGTGCCCCATCGATGTATATTTTTCCCCGTTACACTGATGTCATGGTATTACAGTTGATGTAACACAATCTCACATCTGAGAATCTCACATCTCTTAGAATCAGCGACTGTATGATAATAGTCACTAATTCTGGATAAGGCTACAGCTACTTGAGATGGGTGGACAGCTCCACCTTGTATGTGAGAAACCCAAATCTGTAAAATATCCTCTGTGAGGCTCTCCTCTGCATAAAAAGCATCCGGAATCCTAACACTAGCAGAGCGTCCTCTCCGATGAGGCTCAAGAATTTGCAACACCACTGGAAAATGATCTGAGGTGGAAATCCTAGTAGAAATGCATACAGATCCTCCTCTGTCAAGTGCCCAATCATCTACATAACATCTGTCAATCTGTGCATGAATGGGCATGTGTATTCTCCTGTTCGACCAAGAATACAGGAGTGATTGTGGCATAATATGAAAGGCATCATCCAACCAAGTGTCCCTGCCACTGAACTGAAAGAGGAAGGCATCCCAGTCTACCCTCTCCAAAGAATGAATTCCATCCTATCTGCCTCCCCTTTTGTCTGAAGGCAACTCAACCATGTTGAAGTCGCCACCAATGATCCAATAATCTGCAGTGGGGGCCCAAGAGAGTAACTCCTTCCAAAAGGGGATCCACTCCCCTCTGTTGTTGGGAGCATAAAGATTGAGAAGACCAATCTTACGCCCTCCAATCAAAATAATGATCCATTGAGCTCTAGAAGGGGAGATAATGCCATGACCAGCAACCAAGGGGAGAATAGAAAGAGAGACCGAAATGCAAGTACCTCCCCTTATGCCCATAGCCGGTGACCAGAAGGTAGTCCTGAAAGACAGTTTGCCAAACTTAGAGCAATCACTGGCATCCAGCTTGTGTTCTTGGATGAAAAGGATATCAATAACACCTCCAGTGTCACCTGGATGAAGCTAGTTCCAGATCAGCTGATGGTGTGGAACTCTGCTTAGGCCCTGTATGTTCCAGCTAACTATCCTCATCGACAGAGGATGCTGGATGGAAAGGCTTACCCCACCTAGTAGAGGAGACCAGCTTCCCCTGGGCCGAAACACTCCTGCTGAGGGCAGGAAACTCAACAGGTGAAAGGATCCCCACACCTGCTGAAAGGGAGGCCCTATCAGAAGGAATCCCAATGACCAGGACCCCTAAGGTGGAGGGCACAAACTCCTCATCATCCATGAAAGTCGCTGAATCTACCAGTGCCGAAAAAGAATTCCTGATAAGCAAGTCTAGCCGAGGAGTGCGAAGGACTTGCACTTGTGGAAGATGAAGGAGGACCTGCTAGGCCTCTATTAGTAGAACTTGAGCTGGGGGTTGAGGAGGCCTGTGGCTAGGGTGAAGAGGAATCAGGAGCCCTCATCTATGCCTGCACTTTCTCGGTTGTCCTGACTGTGGCAGGAACAGTCTGCGGGGAAGAAGTACCTATAGCCCCCTCCTAGTCAAAAACCAAGGGGTCAGAAACTAAAGTGACTAGGGCTGGTGGATATAAAGGCCCCTCCTGATGTGGAACTGTAGTGTATGGGGCTACAGCAACATCCACCTCTTGAGTCTAGAAGGCGTCTGTATGAACAGGATCAAAAGTCTCCTCCTGAGGTAAGGGAGCCACTCTGATAGATCTCCATCGTGGTACTAGGTGTGCTGTAGGCATTGGGCACCCTACTGCCCCTGGTGGTCCTGGGGTGTGCAAAGCAGGGTGCCCTGTTGCTCTTGGTGGTCCTGGAGTGCGTGGTACAGGGTGCTGGGGAGGTGCAGTCGTGGTAGTAGTGAAGGAGCTGTACTAGAAGCCCTCTTGGGTCTTTTTCTCTTCCTTGGGCAGTCTCTAGCAAAGTGCCCAAGGGTCCTGCAAATCCTGCACTGGTCCTATCTACCTGAAATCTCGACTCTCTGTCAAAAGAGAGAGCCGTCTGGATGCTGAAGCATAATGTGGTCATCTCAGATGTTAGGGTCAGAGACAATGACCCTAACACGAGGCACCCCATCTGCACTGACTACCTCTGCCAAGGAAGAAGGCATGCTAGAAGGGAGGGGATCTCATTGACCATCCGAATGTGGCTCCGATAGTGGCAAGCAGTCGATGGTAGACCGAGGAAGACCAGAAAATCTAATGAACAGTGATGTGACCTGCCTATCCTCCTCGACCGGATCGAAGCCCGAGGTGTAGGGTAAAAGCAAGATCCTCCTTGAATTCAAATCTAGGGGATTAGCTTTGAGAACAAGTACTGTGGACTCGTGGGAGTCGAAAACCACTTGGAAGAATCCACGTCCCAAAAGTTGAATATCCGTGAGGTGTGGGGTGAGGTCTCCTGGTAACGCCGCCAGCATCCAGTCTCTAGCCTGTGATCTGGAAGGGTGTGACCCAAAGTTGTGGGCGAAAAGTGATGTGGAGCCCTCTAATTCCACATCTCTCTTGAGCTGCTGCAGCTCATCTTTTGAAAAAATGACGGTTCTCGTAGCCAATGGAGGTGGACGGAGATTGGCTGGATGGGGATCCATTTGCCAATCGATGTGAAAAGGCCGATTCCAACACTAAAAAAGCTTCATCCGTGAAACTACTGCCCAGGACACCCTGAATGCGGGCACAGGAAGAAGGAGAAAGAGAGGGTAGGAGAGAGGGGAAGGGAAGGAGAGGATAGACTGAAGGGGGAGACGGAGGTAGGCTGAGGGGGAGGCATGGGGAGTTGAGTTAGGAAGGAAGGGGGTGGGGAGGGAGAGGGAGGAGTTTTTTTTTTTAATCTCTCTTTTTTTTTTTTGGGTCTCCTTGGAGGGGGGATAGGAGGGAGGGAAAGGGAAGGCAGGGGAGAGGAAGGAGGGGGAGGGGGAGAGGAAAGGAGGGCGGGTTAGGAGGGAGGGAAAGGGAGGGTGGGGGAGAGGAAAGGATGGGGGAGGGGGAGAGCAACGGGGGGGAGAGGGAGGGCAAGGGAGGGTGGTGGGGGAGGAGAAGGGGGCAGGGGGGCTGGCGCAGGAGAGGGAGGGCGGAGGAGAAGGGGGCAACGGGGAGGGGGTAGCAGGGGGGGGGAGAGGGATGACAGGGGAGGGGAGGGGGGAGGAGAAGGGGGGTGGGGGGGCTGACGGGTGGGGGAGAGGTAGGGCGGGGAGGGAGAGGTAGGGGCAACAGGGAGAGAGAGGTAGGGGGCAGCAGGGGGGGAGAGGGAGGGCGGGGAGGAGGAAGGGGAGAGGGAGGGTGAGGGAGGAGGGAGAGGGAGTTAGCGAGAGGGGAGGGAGAGGAGGAGCAGCGAAGGGGGGAGAGGGGGGGTAGCGACAGAGAGGGAGAGGGAGAGGGGGCTGGCTGAGAGAGGGAGAGGGAGGGGCAGTAGCTCACGGGGAGGAGCAATAGCTCATCTTGGTAGCTACAAGGAAATCTTTCATCAAAAACTTACTTGAAGAATAGCCAACAATAAAATATGGCAACATCGGACGATGTACGTTTTCAATATTACGCATTGTAGTATTTCTTCACATTAGTTTATATTCTAATTTATAGTAGATTACTATTTCGCAGATCTTTAATCAATTCAAAAGTAAAGCCCGATTGGCTCAACAAGATCAAGAGAAATCAACAAAAACAACAAAGGGACAAATTTATTTCTTGTATATAGCTCAAATGCGTATCACAAAGATGCCTGGAAAGGAACCAAATGAATACATTTATGGATGGAGCACACTACAAGACTTTAGGAATTTCATGGAGAACAATCAACATGAAGTACAAAAATGGAAGGCAGAACATGGGGCCAAAGAAATGAGAGCAAATTGTTAGTAACCCAATTTTATTTATTAAAAATAACTAAACATTTCATTTTAAAAATTACAATAAATAACATATACATAATATTAATTCAAACATAATGCAGGTCTAACTAAGTACATAATTCAAAAAATCACAAAAGAGGATGATATCATTACTCCAATGATGTTGAGAACAGAAGCACACGCTATAATAGATAAGCACTCATAAGGAATTTCAGCTTATTGCCTTGAACTTCTACACTTTGGCTATAATGTAAGGTTAGCCAAACTTCTCAAAATAGATCGTAAGACTGGAAATGTCATACTAGTGGAGTTCAACAACACGTTCCAAATAGATGATAAAAAAAAGAAAAAGAATTGCCATTTATCATAGAAGGTATAACTTCCATTATTGATTTGAATTTTGAGTTTTTTCCCACTCCACCAAAGAACAATATATTTCAGCCACCTGCATGTACATTATTGACTCCATATCTTAAAATACATACAAACTTCATTTTCTAACACACATGAAAAAACTCATCATACTTCATTTTGCTATTTCAAATAGGAAATCGCGAAGAAGACAAAGAAAAAGGCACAAAAGGCCCATATTACATATATTCTATTCAATGTATTGCTATAGAAAAATGATATATTGGACAAACTAGAAATCTTGAAAAACGGGTAGCATAGCACCAAACCAATCCTCCATTAAAATTGAAACATGAGGTTAACAGGTACAAATCGTTCCACTCGAACTTCAAAATAGAAATCCTAGCCACCACAAACTTAAAAAGCAAAGCGGATACACTTGAAGAGAAATTCATAAGAGAACTCAACACAACCAACTCGAAATACGGCTACAATAACCTTAGTGAAAATCCAACATCTACAAAAAAAAATTTACTTTCTCAAAAATAGAGACATCATCTAGTATGTTTACATAGAAGCCCATTTTCAATACATGTAAAGGATTTCCTATTTCAAACTATAGTAAAGTCATACTATTGAAGGACTCTTAATTCATAGCATATATTACTCAAATTTTTTCATTTTCAAAGCATTACTAATTTTTTTCAATACACATAAAATATTTCATGTATGAACTATTATTTAAAAATGCTTTTAAAAACGTCATGTTTTTAGTGATATATAACTCCATTTATAACAATTCCAATAATAACCACTTTTAAGTATATACTACATAAATTTTCATATATTGTTACTCTTATAAAATATTGTAGTGTATTTCAAATATTTATACTATTATAGTGCTCTTCTTGATATCATAATTAATTCTTCTCAAATTGCAAGTTTACATAAATCTATGCTTTAAATTCACTTTAAAAATAAAGCCAGAATGGAAAATATTATTTAATAATTTTTAGGAAGCACTTAATTCATTTATATATATTCTAGTTCAATACAACTATCTGCCCGGATCTGGTTTAATTTCCATTTACGGTGGCCATTATGGGCCTAGAAATGGAAGGGCATGCCCGATAATGTCGGGCCATCTATGGCTCCGATTGTCTTGGATGAAGTAAGGTCGCTATTTGGAGAAGATTAACAATCCAAAAAGGAAAGAAGAAGCTCGAGTTGTCTGTTGGCACTTTGTCCGCCCCGGGACTCATTTATCGCGTGAGAGAATACAAAAAATCTCGTATTCACATTTGCTCCTATTTCGATTAATTAATTAGTTTGCTCGGAATCACCTCTTCCATTGTCGAATTATAGGAACTCGCAGCCCGGACGAAAGTTCTAGAACGAAACTTCTGGAACCGCATTAATCTCGCCATAAGTTTAGTCCATTTAATACTTTGAAAATTCTTCCCCCCCCCCCCCCCCCTTCCATCTAGCCACAAATTGCACACACACTTTTTGTACCCTTTCTTTCTCTGTAAGCAAAATGGTCCACTTTGATCTATTCTCTTCCTTCACGCTTGAAGAACCCATGTTTCATCGCTGACTCAAGAACATGATATTATTCAATGGCTACAAACCAATGAGACGTAGAAGGGCGTAGACAGGTGGATGTTTTCTCTGTCGATCAAGCCTCCGTCAATGTTGTGTTTGGCGACAGAGTACCAAGAGAATGTCATGTCAGCAACCACACAGATCCACCAAGGTAGCTTGTTATAGGTTTTTTTTCAAAGTTATCTAGTTGTAGAACAAATTGTTTCTTTCCACATAGGCTATGTCATGGCTTCACAAGACACAGCACCATGGTGCCATGGCGTGGCCTGCTTATTCCTGAAAAGTTTTGCATGGAGATCGCCCACTTGACTAATCGAAATGTGCATAGATAAGGTGCAACATTGAGTTGAGAGGCAAAAGTTCTGCTATAGTTCTTGCGCCTACCACAATGGATACTGGAGTAGCAAAACAGTGTGTTCAATATTTAGCCAAATTTTTGGGGTAGAGTGGCCGGAGCAAACCAGGTGGATCTATCGAAGGAGGAGGTGCAGAGGTTGTAGGCCAAGGATGAGCAACTACAAACACAGGCCAGCGGGTTGGAACGCTGTATCAGGGAGCTTAGGAGAAAAAATAAAAAACGACGACAGCCAACGATCTGTAAATGCTCGATGAGAGCAATAGACAGGTCGAACCTCCTCGTAGCCGATATGCCGAGCTTTGGAGAGTGCTCAAATGCTAAGTGCAAAGATGGTTGCTGACTTATCCTATACTCTCACGTTGTGTTAAAGAATAAAGACAATGATCTAGATTCAGATGCAACCAGCAACAAAGGGTAGCCATGATCAGGCCAGTTGATACTCGGCATCCCGACTGCAGAATCTCAAGAGACAGAGTATAGCGGGAGGGGATCCATAGGACTTACTCGAGGTACCACTTATACATTGCTCGTAGACTTTGGCTCGTTCCCGGTTACTCCAGCAGCTATGACTCCGGGAATTGAGCAGTTGGAGAAAGTATTGGTGGTGGACATAGCCCTTTGTGGCAAACACGGTAGATTTGCCATATTCTGACCGCCACCCGACCTTATTTTCACTGCCACACATCACAACACACATACATGGCGGGAGTCTCTCTAGCAAATCAGATCTACAAATGCAAAACAAGGACTTACTCAGCTAAGAGAAATTTGGGCATGTTCAATTGATCCGATAGGCTTGTTCATACATTCAAGGCTTGTGCCGATGGCATTGGGTGCCAACCTAGTGGAACCCATCTCGTGGATAATATATCATGCAACAAGTGGAAATTTTGGTCATTACCTCCTCTCGAACCTGCTCCTCCTAGTCTTGTCCTCTAGCTCTAGCTCATGTGCCTGATCAAGGACAACCCTAACCTGAAGTCCACCTCTCCCTTGTACTCCTTGTATGGGAACTTACAGACGAGGAGGTGACTTCTCCAACAGAGCAGAGTTTGTAAGGAGACTTATCTAATTGATTGATTTTGTTTTTGTTTTGGGAAAATATGATGAATTTTCACCAATGGATGACGATTTCTGAGACTTGCCCTGGAGGCGGTTACACCCTTCCTTAACACATTTGGCATACTTGTAGCTAACCAACTAGCAAATGCTTCCTTGCGATCTTTCCCAAGAGCTTACTTTGGTTGTAGGTATATTACTCAATTGCAACCTATGGAGAACTTTTCCTAGCCTAGGAACTCATCATGAGATTCGAAGGCAAAAAGGGATGAACGTAAATGCTATGGGGAAGTGGAAAACACCATTGGCCAAACTTCAGGGAATAGTCAAGCAAAGAAGTTTTGTTTGATATAGGATTCAGTCTGACCATGGAGTCTACGAAGATCATAGAGGATGCTGGAGTATGTGAAACTGGAAGGTAGAGCTCTACCATGAAGGAGTTGGCAGAGGATCTTGGAGTGTGTCAGATTGGACCTACGGTGAAGGGAGTTGATAGAGGGAGTTGGGGAGAAGCCTAGAGATTCAAAATTTGGGGAAAAGGTTGGAGCAGATGGATCACACACGTGCATTAACCTCCATATTTCCTTTGGCTCCAAGCTTCAAAGTTCAAGCTCCCTCTCCCTCTACCCATTTGCACATTCGAGTCCAACCAAGATTCCACTCTAGACTTCCATGTGGCACTCTCCAACCCCCTCCCTCCACTCTAAGACTTCCCTCTCCATACAACATCTGGCATGCCTTCCCTTTTGCCATGTGTTTCTTCCTCCTTAAGAGATGACCAAAAAACAAAATCAAAGAAATTTCTACACCCATTGAAGGTGAAGTACACATGAATTTTTTTAGGAGCTATTTAGATTTTACTTCAAAAAAAATATTAGAATGGTTCCGATGATTTTGAAGAACGTGTGCATTAAGGCTAACACTTCATATTTATTGAGTAAAACTTCAAAGAAGTAGGACCGAACATGATGGACTAAGTTTAGGAGAGTCCTATTGATCCACTTTTCCTTGCATCCCAAAAACTTTGCTAAGCCATTCCCAAAATGGGCAAAAACATTTTGAAAAGAATCCTTCAAATATCTCATCGACCGAGCCATTATATTTGCATGTTCCTCTTAACCTTTACAGATAAATGTCAAAATCTGAGTGATATCTTCAAACACACAAAGCTGAAGTAGTAAAGTAATTGAGTTTTTGAATATGAGAGATTTGTGAAGAAGTCTTCTAACCTGTACAGATGGTTAGATGTGAAGAATGAATGCAGGAAATCAGACTAAAGGGCATAACTTATTGTAAGAAACTGAAGTTCGGCTTGCCAAGAAGGGATGCAAAAATTGCATATCTAGAAATGAAACTCACTCTAAAACCTAGGTAAAGGTGATTCAAATCCATATAATTATAAATAAGAGAGAAGGGCTCCTCTCCTTCATAAGTAGAGGAAATTCATTAAAATTTCTTCTCTTCACCTCCCCCTTCACTTTTTAAATAAACATTCCATCCATAATTTGACATTTTGCCTAGAATTTGACATAGTGGAACGTTTGCTCAAAATTCACTCTATTATCTATCCCATCTAAACTTCTCAACCTATTCATTCCACGCCATGGACTCTAAAAGTATAAGAAAGCAAAAAAAAAGGAATCCATGAGATAATCAACTTAATCCAATCCATGATCAACAAGGCCTCAGCTCTCGTCCTAGTCATATTTGCGTCATCAAGACATGCTGCCCAGTTTTCGTTGTGATAACATCACCGGCTCTTGCTTTTAGAGGTCCGAGATCTTCCTTCCATTTGCAAAATCTTAGCAAAGGCCATACCACACCTTCAACAATAGGAGACCATGCGTTTCTTCCTCCTCAAGAGATGACCGAAAAACAAAATCAAAGAAATTTCTACACCCATTGACTTTCTATGCTACGAAAGTTTATTTCACGATTATAAACCAAAAGCTTTAGCTTACCATTTGACTTTCAAAAACATTCATGCACATTAGAGAGTAGAGAATCGTGTGTTGATTACAATGACAACCACATTTCCACCATGTTTGCACTTATAAATTTGGCATTCATAGCCAATTTAGGTGGCATACCTCGTTATCAAAGTCTAGCAAGATCCGTGAGTGGTCCACTACTTGTGATTCAAACTCAACACTTTCACACAACATGTAAAGTTGAAGTACACATGAAATTTTTTAGGAGCTATTTAGATTTTACTTAAAAAATATATTAGAATGGTTCCAATGATTTTGAAGAAAGTGTGCATTAAGGCTAACACTTCGTATTTATTGAGTAAAACTTCAAGGAAGTAGGACCGAACATGATGGACTAAGTTTAGGAGAGTCCTATTGATCCACTTTTCCTTGGATCCCAAAAACTTTGCTAAGCCATTTCCAAAATGGGCAAAAACATTTCAAAAAGAATCCTTCAAATATCTCATAGACCAAGCCATTATATTTGCACGTTCTGTTGGTAAACTGAAAGGAAAGAGTAGAGTGGACACAAACTCAGAATACTTGCATTTAGAATGAAGAAGAGTGAGGTCCTTATGTAGGCACCTCTTACATGCTCACTGACATCACTGATGACTTCAGAGCTCCACAATCATCTCCTCAATCTACTCCTAGATTCTCTCAATCAACCTATGTGGCTTTCCACCACCTAACTGTGCTTATGGGCACCTAACTGTGCCTCTAGCACTCACACATAGAAACCAAGGTGTGCCTGAGGCGTACACCTTGAGATATCCCAACAAACCCCCCCTCAAGGGAATGCCTCAGGCTATGCCAATGATACAGCTAGCACAAGGTGTCTCATGCCATCTCATGGTGGTCATGGATCTATCAATGGCTAGGATCTCAAGCTAGCAAGGGTTCCCATGGGTGTAAGGTAAACAAAAGGGATACAAAAAGACCTTCCAATGGTTATCTCCCCTACATGTACATGCACACAATGTCTGCAGGAGGTACCATGGAGTAAAACATACACATGGCCTACATCATAAGGTGACCAGAGGTGTTTACAAAACACACAAAACACAATAGTTTATTTCATTCATTTTGGAGGACTATCTAGGCTGAGTACCTTGACTCAACATAAAAAGAGAGATCTAGAGCATACATAGAGATGATTTAAAATGCATAATCTTCAAAGGATGCCTCATCTTGTGGAGGCACATCAACTGAAAGTAGATTGGCATTTTCTATCTTTGAAGTTGCTTCCTTTTTGGCAACCATTATCTTGGCAATCTTCAACAAGGAAGCCATGTTGGCATTTTCTTCCTTTGTAGCATAACAAGACATTGCTTTATGTTTAGGCTTTTCACATATTTTGCATACGCAAGCCATGAGAGGGTCTAACCCAAGTATTGGGCAGTGTCTTCTCTCTTACAAGGCTAGAATAACAACTAAAAAGCTTCAAAATATAAGCATTTAATGTAGCAAAGTCTTGTGACCAAATTTTAATCAATGATGCTTCCACTTATATGCTTCACAGAGGTGGCTAAAATGAAAGCTTTCCAATCAAAACCAGGTATAGCAACTCAAAGCAAAGTTGAAGCCACAATTGTATTGATGTTATTGAAACTTCAAAAACTCAGAAATGCTAGAGTAGCATCTTATGTAGCATCATTTTCAAAAACTTGTCAAAACTGTCAAAATCAAAAGACTGAACTTGGAGGGCTAGTATCTCACTCTTCAGAGCAAAGGAAAAGGGGGTTTCTAAGGCAAAAGAGAGCTTATATAGCACAGAAGGTCCACTGAGGATAAGGGGTGCAAAATCATGTCAGGGCGCCATAGCTTGCCTCTCCATTTTCAATTGGTTTTTCTCTATTTTCAGCTTGAATATGTAGCCATTGTTGCTCAGATTTCAGCACAGGATAGCTCTAGGTATGAAGAACCTCCCTCTGAAAGGAATTAGAGAAGCATGGAGTATTCTCAGAGAAAATGCAAGAAGAAGGGTCGACGATCTGTGTGAAATGGCGATGAGCAGAGGCAATAATTCATTGATTCCTTGCAGCCAAGGGTTTGCCCCTTTGAGGTGGCAAGAAGGGCGTGGAGAATGGCAGAGAAACAGAGGAGAACAAGCTTAAGCAAAGTTTGGGAAGAAGAGGAAGAGATGGTGAAGAAGAAGATGGAGAAGAAGATGATGATGTGGCAGAAATGGGATCAATGGGGATCAAATGGCTTTGATACCATGTTGGTAAATTGAAAGGAAAGAGTAGAGTGGACACAAACTCAGAATACCTGCATTTGGAATGAAGAAGAGTGAAGTCCTTATGTAGGCACCTCTTACATGCTCACTGACATCACTGATGACTTCAGAGCTCCACAATCATCTCCTCAATCTGCTCCTAGATTCTCTCAATCATCCTATGTGGCTTTCCACCACCTAACTGTGCTTATGGGCACCTAAATGTGCCTCTAGCACTCACACATAGAAACCAAGGTGTGCCTGAGGCATACACCTTGAGATATCCCAACACGTTCCTCTTAATTTTTACAGATAAATGTCAAAATCTGAGTGATATCTTCAAACACACAAAGCTGAAGTAGTAAAGTAATTGAGTCTTTGAATATGAGAGATTTATCAAGGAGTCTTCTAACCTGTACTGTTGCTTAGATGTGAAGAATGAATGCAGGAAATCAGACTAAAGGGCATACCTTACTATAAGAAATTGAAGTTCGGCTTGCCAAGAAGAGATGCAAAAATTGCATATCCAGAAATGAAACTCACTCTAAAACCTAGGTAAAGGTGATTCAAATCCATATAATTATAAATAAGAGAGAAGGGCTCCTCTCCTTCATAAATAGAGGAAATTTGTCTCATTTAAATTTCTTCTCTTCACCTCCCCCTTCACTTTTTTGAAACCTTACGTTCATCAGTTCAGTGAGCATACTTCAAAGTTCAGAGGCATTGCAAATTGTTTCAATGGGTAGATAGCATTTGATTTCACACACACATGCCACCATTGTAAAGCCTATTCAGCTATCTCATGGCATCGTGCACATCATTTTAGCCTTGTAAAGCCTCTTGGCTATTCCCGGCATGATTGCCATAAGCCTTGTAATACAGATCAAATTTTATATATTGCAGTTCTATCTTCACCGATGGTACAGAAATTTCACTTGGCATAGTCAGTGTATTTCCAGTTGATTCATACAGAGATTTTCACAACAATTTTGAGTAGATTTCTTGCACCATATCTACGACTAGCAACCTCAATCTGGAGGCATCTGCTAAGTTAGACAACTCCAATTACGGTACATGGAAATACCAAATGGAGACCATTCTTATGCTTCAGGGTAAATGGGAGTATGTCGATGGGTCTACACCTAGACCATTGACCGATCTAGCCACAAGTAGCTCTACTCCATTTGTTGTCACAGCACCAGCAACGGGATCTACAATGGCATCTATAGCTACACAAATATTTTTCGCACCAGTAGCAGATTCTGCCATTGCCTGAGCTCAGGCAGAATGGGATAAGAAAGACAAGTATGCCTATCACCTGATCAAGCAGAATGTGCAAGATGTCATGCTAGGACAACTCAGTATAGTCAAGACATCAAAATAAGCATGGGATATGTTCGCAGCTCTCTATGAGTCCAAGAACACATCCAGGATTCTCACCCTGAGAAACCAAATCAACCAAAGTTTCTGCAACAGCAGTGAAACTATTCATGCTTATGTACTCTGCATAAAAGACTACAAGAATCAACTTGCAACAGCAGGAGAGACTATGAACCCCACAGAAATGGTTGAAGTCATTCTGAATGGACTAGGAGAGGGATACAAAAATCTAGTCCAGAGTATTGCCATCCAACAACAAATTTTGACACTAGAAGAACTTCAGTCAGTTCTACTTGGTGAAGAACTCAGGGCTCAGGCCATTCAAGCACGTAACGATCATTCTAATGATCAGGCATTCACAGCTTCAGATAGAAGCAGAGGCAGAGGCAGAGGCAGAGGCAGAGGTAGATCATACCAGAAAAGTGGTCATCATCCACAAAATCAAAGTCAGAATTAGCATCAGTATCAGCATCATCCTCAGCAACATCAGAATCAGCAAAGAGGAAATCATTCCAACCGAGGAAGATTTCAAGGACGAGGGAATGCATCCACCAATGTGTCAAACATCCAGTGCAACTACTGTCACAAGTTTGGACACTATGAAAGAGATTGCTGCAAGAAGCAATATGGCCAAGGCGGTCAATCCAGCAGTAATCTCTAGGGAATTCCCAATGCACAGGAAATCATCGAGGTGGACATTCTAGTCACAATCATTTTGCAAATGAACATGGAAATATGTTTCTTGCAAGCGAGGAATTGCATCAGACTGATATAGTGTACCTAGACATTGATTTCAATACCAAAGAGGATTACAGCTATCAAGTCGACCAAGTGGAACACTCGGCCTGACGCTGCCATTTGTTCCTAAAAACCCAACATCGCATCTAATAAAATAAGTTATGCTCAAGTACCTAGGGAGGAATCCAATGGTTGGCAAAGAAATCCAATGCTTGCGCCGCATGCACCATGTTCTCCCTTAATACCTACGAGTGACTCTTGGTGGGCAGCCCGATGATATTGATTATTTTTCTTTGTGAGGAGGGGATCTAAGGGAAATGGTTTTGCATGGGGTAGGCCCTATAGAGGTGAAGGAGGTGGAGGTGGAGGTAGAGGAATGATGGCTAATGTGGAACCAACCTTCTATTGCTCTATCTTTTGTGAGGGCTCGATATCGCCCTAATCTATTCTAGCCTCCCTCTACTCCTTTGGTGTAGCTTCCCCTTCCCATTGCTCTAGTGTCCCATTTACCTCTACTCATTTGGCAGCTTCTTTCTCCACATCCTCAGAGGTGCCCTCTCAACTATTCCCTTTCAATTGTCCTATTTTGGCTCCTCAGAGCTGCCCTCGACACTGTTATCCTCCAAGTTATTTTGTTGTTTCTCGGAGGTACCTTTAGTTTTGTTCCTCTCTAGCACTTTGTTATACTCCTTGGCTTGCTCTTCGTGCTCCTTCCTCTGCTTGGATTCCTCATCTTGTGCATATTACTCCTTGTGCGTGTTACTCCTTGGGCTCCATTGCCTTATCCTATGCTTTTTGCTTGGCATCTTGGTTAGTATTTGGCTTTTGGGCCTTTTTTTCATCACTGTTGTCCTAGTCTTTGTCTTCCTGGGTGCTTGGCCCTTGCTTGTCTTGACCCTGCCCATCCTTGTTTCTTGGCACGTCTCTTGTTGGTCATTCTTGGACCCATATGGTCTTGATCCAACTGGTAGAGGTAATGAGTTTGGCTAGGAAGACTAGGAAGGGTTGGATTCTATGGTTTCTCTAAAACATTTAAACCACCATGAGTATCTCCTAGTGCGATGATCCCTACCCCATGGTGGTGGGAACCCGGAAGTATTAGAAAAGTATTTGTCCCCAAGGGTCAAGATGATAGATCATTGTCCCTAAAAAGGTCTAGGAAGGATTAGATTTTGTAGTTTCTCTAAAACATTTACACCACCATGCGCATCGCTTAGTGTGATAACCTACCCCATGATGGTAGGAGCCTAGATGTATAGGAAAATTCTTTGTTGCCAAGGGTTGGGATAGAATTTTGTAGATAGATTGTTCTCCATAAAAAAGACTAGGAAGGGTGGATTGTATTGTTTCTCTAAGACATTTGAACCACCATGAGTATTGCCTAGTGCGATGACCCTTCTCTGACCCCTACCCTATGGTGGTGGGAACTGGGAAGTACCAAGAAAGTCTTGGTTCCCAAGGGTTGAGAAGTTTTTCATTGATGGATTGTTGTCCATCAAAAAGGCAATAAGGGTTGGATTGTGTGGTTGCTCTAAAAAATTTGAACCACTACGGGCATCACATAGTGTGATGCCCCTACCCCATGGTGGTGGGAATTCGGAAATACCAAGAAATTTTTTGTTCCCAAGGGTTGGGACAAGTTTCATTAATAGATCATTGTCCATCAAAAAGGTTAGGAAGGATTGAATTGTATGATTTCTCTAAAACATTTGAACCACAGTGTGCATCACCTAGTGCGATGACCCCTACCCCATGGTAGTGGGAACCCAAAAGTACTGGAAAAGTCTTGGTTCCCAAGGGTTGGGACGTGTTTGTTTGATAGATCATTGTCCATCAAAAAGGCTAGGAAGTGGTTTCTTTAGAACATTTGAACCACCATGGGCATTGCCCAATGCAATGTTGAGATATGGTGCCATGTGCACATGAATTAGAGGCAAAGGTATGTGCTAAGGAATGTATTAAAGTAGCCACCCTAGGATGTGGACTACAAGATGTGGAGATGTGGATTGAGGATATCCACAAGGAGAGATGTGGATGAGAGGATCCCACATGGTTGACTATTCAAAGGGCACTCTCTATAAGAGGCCTATCATGTATTGTTGTGAACACACATTGCAAGAGATATAGATTTGCTATCTCCCTCTCATGTCTTATTTAGTGTGCTTTGAGCTTCCTTAGTTGTTCCGTGGATTTTGTGTGCACTAGGCTTAGTGGCGATCACATGTTGGTTCTTTAACATGGTATCAGAGCATAGGTTTCCCACACGCCTAGGTAGTTTAGAGTGAGTGGCACACTCTTATCTTGATGTTGGGGAGAGATTTGTGAGAAAGAAAGATATGAAAGAGAGAGAAATATTTTGAGAGATAGAGGGCTTTCTTAGTCCTACCCCTCAACCTGCATATTTCGTCTTAGCGCTCTTTCCTAAATTTAGGGTCGGCCAAGAGAGACTACGTACTCTATTCTTTCCCCCTTCTCTGATAGTGGTTTATGAATGCAATATTTGTCCAACCCCACCTACCAACTAGAGTACTACTCTAGCCTTGCCTAGCAGTGATGAGTACAACCCATTCGATAGGCTTGGTGAAACTTGCTACTATCGAGCTTTTTTTTTGAAGCAAGACAAAACCCCATGATGCTGAAGAGGACCTGTGCCCCAACAACCTTTCCAAAGTATATAGTCATAGCACCTCTATAGCTTTAACGGTGCCCAAGCACCTCCTTAGACAGACAGATCACCAACTGCAGCACTTGCAAGCCGCAACATCTACAACATCGTGCATGCCAACTTTCTCCTGCTCACAAAGGCTCTGCTCCACCAGCCTAAGCTCCAAAGGGCCCTGCAATAGAGGCCTCACAACCCTCTACAAGGCACCATGAGCCATCCCATACTCAGGGCCAGCTCCAAAATTTGCATTGGCAAAAGATATATGCAATGATAGCTGCAAACAACCATTAGTAAACTACAGTCTTCCTCAACGATAGCTCTTCGATGACCTTGCTCCACCATCTTCAACAGCCATCAACTTCCAGTGCCCTATATCCCACTATGCGCATGACAGTTGCATTAAGCTGAAGAGCGAAGTTAGGCCGTAATCCATCCAATACACAAGCATCATACTCTCGGTGGAGGACATTAGACGACCTGATATCTCCGTGTGTAAATTTGGTACTCATTCCGTGTAGATGAGTGAGGCCTCCAATAACTACCATTGCAATTTGCAATCATATTTCCCAATCCAAGCCAGACTCTGTAGAAGTCTTAGTGCAATGAAGCGTAGCTGAGAGGCTCCCTGCAGCAAATATTCATGCGCCAGTAGCTCGCAAGAGCACCGATTTTTTTTGTGTCGCTGTGACTCCAACTCCATCATCGAAATCTAACCGCATCATCTGCAAAGAAGCTTCAAAGCTTCCACTTTTGCTAAGGTTCTCCAAAAAGCCATGTGGCAGGATAAGTGTTTAATATGGTTAGTTTGGTGTGGCTGGTCAACTTAACTTGTGTAGGATTAACCTTGGTCAACAAGTAGATAGGGTTGGTCAAGCCAAACCCTAGTCAGGTCAACACACTAAGCCATGGTTAGGGTTGGTTAATATGCCACCTAAGCACATAGCCCTTACTAAACACAATTTGGAATGCAGCATGTGAATCCCTGTGCCACATCATCAAAGGCCCTCTTCTTCACATAAGTTTCGACAAGGCGTAACTCCCAAGCTAGAAAGAATTTGCACACGCTCCAAAAAGGAAAAGTGATCTTCTTTTTGACCTCTACATGCTTGTTAGATCACAATCATTGTTAGCAATTAGACACTACCAATATTGAAAGAAATCAATCGGTAAGACCTTTGCAACAAATGGAAAAGCAACGCATGAACACAAAAAGCATGCTAGAAGCACAAGTGCATGAGATGACCATAGCCCAGAACATGGCATCCACACATAAGGTACATGGAAGAACAAAGCATCATAAATCAAGATACATCAAGCAAAGAAGAGAATGCCATCGACAACAAGTATTGAAAAGCAACATCCTTACCACCTTTAGCCCATATGTTTGTAAATCAAACCTGACCACCTGAGAGTAGTTATGAAAGCACCAGGGGAGGTATTGACATGTAAAAACCCACACTTGACCACCTTATGTAGCAATGTATGCATAAGGGGAGGTGATGGATTGTAGACTCACATCTGACCACCTTGCAGTAGCCTGCTCTTTCCCTCTCCTTCTCCCTCTCATGTGCCTTTGTTGTTGTTGCTCTGTCCCTCTCCTTCTCCCTCTTTTGTGCTTCTGTTGGAGCTGCTATGTCCCTCTCCTTCTCCCTCTCCTGTGCCTCTGTTGCTGCTACTCTGTCCCTCTCCTTCTCCCTCTTTTGTACCTCTGTTGGAGTTGCATTGCCTTGTGTAGAAGTCCCATTTTTGCTGTTGCAACCTCTGCAAGCATGGTGAGGAGAAAGGCTACAAGACCACGCAATGCTGTGACCTCTTGTGTCTTCCACAATACCATAAATGCATTGGATGAGTGGATCCCTTGCAGCTACAGCTTAAATGACTGGATAGTGATGAAAGGATTGACCAAAGGTCCACATAAGCTTCCCAAGAGCAAGAGAGGTGACATCTTGCATGAGTGGAAGGGGCACATCTTCAAGTTCAAGTTTGGGAAGAAATGATGGCTCGCAAAAGTGCAACATGTTTACATGGGAAAAGATATGCAGCTTCCTCCATCATTCAATCAATCTAGGAAACCATCATTCTATGAGACTTTCTATCTATGTACCTTTTTCACCTGTAAGTGTAATGAGTCCATTTGGAAATTTTGTGTTTGGTTTCTAAGAGCTCTTATTCATGGTGGCAGATGTTTCCCTTCGGACCTTGAGGAGTGGGAACCAGTTGAATCATTCATAGGCAAGTTCACTATGATTCTGCTACATCAACTCTTTGCTCTCCTATAGGAGCTTTTTCCCTCTTTCTTTTCCTTCTCATATAGGATACAACTACTCTTTCCTCTCCTACAACTATTGTTTTCCCAACAGGCATGGTCTAGAACACAGTGACACAAGGTGGTAATGCTATGAGCTCTAGTGTGTTCTGGAGGCATGGTCAGGAAGAAAGTGACACAAGCTAGCAATATTGTGAGCTCTAGTGTGTTGTAGAGGCATGTCAGGAAGAAAGTGACCAAAGTGGCCAAAGACATGGCAATATTGTGAGCTCTAGTGTGTTCTAGAGGCATGGTCAAGAAGAAAGTGATAGAAGTTGACAATATTGTAAGCTCTAGTGTGTTCTAGAACATGAAAAATGCATTGGATGACTTGAACTTATAGATTGACTAACTAGATAGTCATGGAAGGTTTTGCCAAGGGTCCAGATAAGCTTCCCAAGAGGAAGGATGTATTTCTTAGACTATGTACCTTCCTTGCCTATCTTCTTTACACATCCTATTTTAACATAGGAGTGGGAAGTAGTGGAATCTTTGATATAACTGACAATGGACTATCTGTAAGTTATGTGCAGGAATACATTTTAGTCATGGAAAACTAAATGTATATTCCTTAAAATTTACTTGAAATGGTGAAATAGCAGGCAAGAATCTAGAGAAATGCATGAAAATGTCCATTTTAACCCTTGTGCAACATCAAACAATGTGTTTGACTGGTACAAGCTCTCCATAAATTGTAGGTTGGGCATTTTGGAATTTGCATAGGTTTTCTTCATGACTTAGAGGACATTAAAAGCATTGATGAATTTTATTTTGATGGTTTTATTATGTGGTTTCGTGTCCAAAGTTTTTAGGTAATATGTATAAAGTTTTCATGCCCAAAGTTTTCATGTCTAAAGTTTACAGTTTATACCTATTTGCCTTGCTTGCATCATTAAAGGAGACAATGCCATGATGGTAAGCATCCTATGTATTGATTTATATTTTATGGTCTTTTAATGTAGTGTGCTTTGTTAGGTTTGCTAATGTAATGGTTGTTGAATTGATGCAAGAGGCATTTGAGATCTCTCATTGGTGCACTATATTAGTCGAGCAGGAGGATACGTTGTGGTCTTCCACATCCAATTTTTAGAATGGCCTACTTAACTACTAAAGTGTATCAAAGTATTGATAGCTTGATCATTGTGATCCACATCACATGGCTTTCCCTATTGCATTGTATCCCATTGGCAATGGTGTAAAAAACTTTGTACCCGGCTACCCTGAGAGGAGAGCCTTAATGGTATTAGTATTAGGATCTTACTTGGGGATTTGAAAAGCCTCTTTTTTCTATGTATTAGAGGTAGCAAAGAGGAGCTATAGGCTATGAAGAGTCTTTGTATTTTAATGGAGAGATTATAATACAAAAATGTACATTTTATCACATTCTCTTCCTTGCAAGATACCATGTCATAAGCAATAATTTTGATTGAGTCATGGTGGGAATTTTGAATGTGTTGTTAATTTGATATAAGGTAATGTCACCTTGAATTGTAGAGTATTGAATACACCACCTCCAAGTTTATTCTGTAGAGAGGTGAACCTTTTAGATGCAAACTTGTCCCTTTTCCTTCATTTCTATCCAAAGTAATTACATTTTTAAAGGTCTTCTACATTGAATTTGAACTTGTGACTGATTTTTGAAGGTCTTCTACATTGAATTTGAACATTCGAGTTCTAGTCAAATATCATAGAGCTGCTCATGCTCTCGATTTTGAACTAAAAAAATTTGCAATCGGAGTTATAGTGCAAAAGTTATAGCTAATTTACTATTCTCTTCATATTCCATGCAATTAAGTTCTATTACTTGTATATATATTTTTGTAAAATTAATTTAGGAAACTATTATGAATATTCCAAGTCAAAATAATACTCTCGACCAAGTTTGGTAATTTTGGCAACCATTTTTGGCAAATGTAGGAGGAATTTGACCACGGTGCAGAAGACAAAGTTGGTCCAAAAATGTACAAACCCGCCACGGTACGAATTTGGCCATTTGGAGGGTGTCCAGATGGTCGAATTCGCACTGTGGCGGGTTTGTGCATTTTTGGACACCCCATGATGTCCTAACCAACTTTGCCTTCTGCACTATGGTCAAATTCCTCCTTTATTTGCCAAAAATGGCATCAAAATGGCCGAAGTTGTCAAACAATCTATATTTCTTCATAGGAAATCATGAAGTGCATCAATCCTTTACAAGGTGATATAGTAGCCAACCTAAAAATTAAAATAAAAGATGCATGGACATAGCCAACCTCCATGACTAAGAAAACATAGAAAATGAAAATTTTAGATTCCTCTTCAAAACATATATTTTCTCATGTAATGCATCAAATTCTTTCAAGGTGATTTAGTGATATGGAATCAAATATTTCATTGACATAGCTAACCTAAAAGGTAGCTCCAAAGGCAAGATAAACAAAGAAAATGAAAATTTACGAGGTGATGTAGTGGAAGATCAAAGTCCTCTGGATTAAATTAAAAATTACATTGACATAGCCAACCTACAAGATTCCTCCAAAGCGCAAGAAATTATATAGAGAATATATTGCCTAAGGGTCTTACCAGAGCTATTCTACAAGGCACATAAGTTGTCATATTGACCAACCGTCATTTGCTAAGTTACTTTGTAAATATTTTCTTTTCCATGTTTATCTACGTTGAAGTTGATGCATCTATAAAGACACATGGATTTCAATTAGGTAGATGAAGGAATTTGACAATTTAGGCCATTCCAATGTCCATTTTTGGCAAATGTTGAAGGAATTTGACCACAGCACTGAAGACAAAGTTGGTCGGGATGTCATGGGGTGTCCAAAAATGCAAAAACCCACCACGGCACGAATTTGGCCATTTGGAGGGTCGGAGTGGTGGGTTTTTGCATTTTTGGACACCCCATGACATCCCGACAAACTTTACCTTCTCCGTTGTAATCAAACTCCTCCTACATTTGCCAAAAATTGACATTGAAATGGCCAAAGTTGTTAAATTTCTTCGTCTATCTCTTCAAAATCTATATTTCTTTGTAGAAAATCATGAAATGCATCAATCCTTTACAAGGTGATGTAGGAAAATCTCAAATTTTGGTTTTTAAACACTCCATCTAATCAATGTGGTGCCATGGTCAAATCCCTTCTACATATGTATTGGAATGGCCAAACTTGGCAAACAACATTTTATTGACTTGTAAGTTACATCAAAATGTGATATAACTTTTGTGTGCAAGGTTTTTAAACACTCCATCTAATCAATGTGGTGCTATGGTCAAATCCCTTCTACATATGTATTGGAATGGCCAAACTTGGCAAACAACATTTTATTGACTTGTAAGTTACATCAAAATGTGATATAAATTTTGTGTGCAAGCTGATATAAAAAAAGATGCAATATTAAAAACAACAAATAATTAAAATAGACATAACAAAATATTCACCATTTGGCCATAGATACATGAAATTCTTTTGCTTTAGATAGAAGAATATTATTAGAAATAGGTGTTTGTATTTTAAATTGTATTACAAAGAGGCTTCATAGCCTATTTCTCTTCTTCTTCAACTCTAATATACTAATAATAGGGTCTTTGAATCCTCAACTAAGTCCTTAGAAAGACCGCTATGCTATTTGGAATCTTGCATTCAACTCGTAAGTTCTTATAATCTCATGTACAACACATTGGAATGGATCACATAGGTTGCCTTGGGTCAATACTGTGAATTCTCCATGCCTTCTTGTTCCACATGGATAGATTCTCAATTCCTTCTTGCTACTACACACATGAAGAAATATCATTTTAGAATTTTAAATTTAAATAGATGTAATGCATCATGTGAATTCTTCTTCTTCAGTAAACTTTTGGACTTCAAGACATACATTAGCAGCATCACAAGCTCCATGCATCTCGTTTGCATCACCATTCCCTTCAAGTCCTACATCACCTCCAAAACAACTTGCTCATGCGTGACTTTGTGTCTTTCGATATGAACAGTCCATATCATCCATGCCCACCATTCTCATATCATCCTCCATGAAGGTCCCAAAAGGACAACTAAGGGAACCTTAGCAAAAGCAATGCACCACTGTGGATAATCCAAAGTAAGAAATTACATTGGAACACTACGAAATTCACATTTTATCTCATATTCTCCTCTTTAGAGCACCTACTGAGGTCCAAGATGCTTCTTTTCTTGAAAAAAACAATCATGGATCACATATTGATCCTGCAACTGTACGGTCACATGTTAACATGGGAGATCTCCTCAAATGGTGCCATCAATAGTCACAGAGTCTACAGAGATTGTGATAGGCCATGATAGAAGATAGGTGATGTTTGAGGTGGGATGAGAAAGACCATGAATGATTATGAGGGAGGAGAAGCAAGTGGAGGACTAGGTGTGAGGATGAAGGCAGACGAATACGCATGAATAGGAGGAGTAGAAGCAACAGGAGCACGCGTGAGCATGAGGAGTCAAGAGGAGCTTGCATGAGTAGGAGGAAGGAGGAGTAGGCATGATCATGAGGGAAGATGAGAATGGATGAGCATGAGGGAGGAGGAGGAGCAGGAAAAAGCAACAAGGGGGGAGGAGGAGGATGCATGTGGGAGGAGGGAGGAGGGGGAAAAAGCAGCAGGGGGAGGAGGAGGATGCATGTGGGAGGAGGGAGGAGGAGGCATGTGGAGAAAGGGAGGAGGAGGGAGGCAATGGGAGGGAGGAGGAGGAGGAGGAATGGGACATGTGGAAGAGGAGGAGGGAGGAGGGAGACGAGGAGGATGGGGGGAGGAGGAGGGACTTCAAATTCAGAATTCAAAATTCAAAAGTTTGACTCTAGAGGATGGGGGGAGGAGGGAGAGAGAGGGAATTCAAGTTCAAAATTCAAAATTTTCACTTTGGAAAAAGTGTCCCCTCCTTGGTGTAAGAGGTGTAAGAGGTGGCTCCCTCCTAGGTGTAAGAGGTGGGATCAACTGGGCTTAACCCACCTAGGTAGGAGGGGTTAGGACTCCCTTGGACCCCCACAATGCATTAGGCCTAATCCATTTCTTAACCCATTCCTTATGAGGCCCTTTTGAGACCGCATTTCTCCCCTAATGAACATTTGAATGGCCATGGGCATTGCCAAGTGTTTGGAACCCGAAAGTAGAGGGAAAGTCTGTGTTCCCAAGTGTTGGGATAAGTTTCGCTGATAGATGGTTCTTTATAAGAAAGTATTTTGAAAGGTTGGATTGAATTATTCCTCAAAAAATTTGAACCACCATGGGCATCACCTAGTGTGATGACCCCTACCCTGTGGTGGTGGGAACCTAGAAGTTTCAAGAAAGTCTTTGTTCTCAAGGATTGGGATGAGTTTCATCGATAGATCATCATTCATCAAAAAGGCTAAGAAGGGTTGGATTGTGTGGTTGCCTAAGACATTTGAACCATGAGGGAATTAACTAAATTTTAAATAAACATACTTATGGTTATGGGTAGGTTGGAGCTTGGTGGTCAAGAAGGGTGAGCGCGGGCAACAATGCTTGTCAAGGAAAGTCTAGCTCAAGATAGGTAAAGATCGATGTAATGTAAACAAGCTAATCTACTAACCTAAAATACTATAAATATATTTTAAATCTAATGTAAACTAAGCTAATCTAATGACTTATTTTATACTAACATAATCCTATATGTAAATTTATTTTAATTGAAATTAAATCTATTTTAGCATAATTAAGTATTACTACTAACTTGATACTAAGTATTATAAATACATTTTAAAGATAATGCAAAGCAAGCTACCTACTAATTGATTTTATAATAACCTAATTCTTAAAATCAAATATATTTTAAAATAACTATTAATACTAACCTAATACTAAGTAATGTAAAGAAAGGTAAAGTAAGGTAATCTGCCAACTAACTTAATACTACCCCACCAAAACTAAATAAATTAAATATATGCATAGATATACTTATTTTAATTAAAAATAAGTATATTTTAGCATAATTATCCTAGTTTTAAATCAATTTAATATGTTTTAAAATGAAATATAAGTTTGAATAAACTTATTTTAATTAGAATTAAATGTATTTTAATATAACTAACTATTAATACTAATCTAATACTAAGTGACGTAAACTAAGGTAAAGTAAGATAATCTCCTAATTTAATACTAACCTAACACTACATAAATTAAATATTCCTACTAAAAAACACTAAAATGGATAAAAATAAAGGAAAGAGAAAAAAGAGAGAAAAAGAGAAGGGAACAGAGAGCACATACTTCTCTCCTCTCCTCTCCCCTCGATCGCTTTCTCCCCACTTCTAGATGGACTGAACTCCATGGCCTAGCCTAGGGGGTTAGATCTCAGCTTAGAGTTCTTTACAAGTTGACCTCACTCAGTTTGATCTCTAGGAGGCTCCCTTTTGGTCGTCGTTCTGCTTTAGGTCAAAGTTTCTACTGGTCCAGATTGGTTTCCACACAGTCAAATAATTGACCATAACTTTTCCAGGTTTGCTCTGATCAGTTAAAAGTAAAAAGCAAGTTTATTATTTGGAAGATAAGCTATATTTTGGTCTTCTGGGACAAAGTGAGAATCATTTCCATTTCATTGTGGTGAAATTTGCAAGAAAAGGGGGTACTGGCAAACCGTTTTTTCTTTTATGGGGCACATGAAACAAGAGAAGTAGCCTTCATATGCTACAACAATAGCTTCACCTTTGCCTAACACTAGGAAAAATTAGGTCATTATTCTTCTACAATATCAAGTTCTTTTGCTCAAAATGAGCTGAAGCACAAGTTCCAAGAGCTAGAAGAGAGAGTATCAATGGTTGAGAGCAATCTAGAAAAGGCAAGTCCCATTGCATCTCTAAATGATCAAGCTGTCTTTAACCAAATGGAAGAGGTACATGAGAAGCTCAAGGGAGAGATCCAACAAAAGCTCAAAGGAGAAGTAAAGAGCTCCTTAGATACATAGATGTCCACTCGACTACTGAAGGAAGTTAAAGAGCAAGCTGATAGACTATGCAACTCAAGAATGCTCAGGATCAAAGGTTTTCCAGACAACTGGTACATAGCGGAAGACTGTTATAAAGGGACTCATCAGAAAATTAGCAAAGCTTTACCAGGAGTTGAATGGGAAGAATAAGAGTTCAATATTGGAAAAGAAAGAGCACATGCAATCCTTACCTTTGAGTCAAAAGCTAAGAGAACTCAGGTTCTCATACAATCGAATAAGCTAAAAGGATTAAGAGTGTGGATGGAGAAGGAACTCATAAAATCTCAGCTTAAGACTAAGACCTCAAGGCTTGCAAAGGTAAAGGCAGGCAGGAAAATTGAGTATGGTGTATAACTATATGTGCATTGTAATACAAGGATTGTGAGGAGGAATAGGGAGGACACAAGTATGGGTAGGGATTTCATGCAATACTTTGTGGGGGTAATAACTCAAAGCCTCACATGAGTAGAGCCATGTTGAATGGTTCTAGAGAGACACAGCCAGTGATACCAAAAGTATAAAGCAGATAGACATCCTATGTGAGGTTGATACTTCGTTTAACCAATGGGGTTATGAGAGCCTTTTCGCATCTACATTTGGTAGGATCCAAAAAGTAGACTTTAAAAATGTAGCTCTTGCTAAGGCTAGTGAATTCTCCAACTGTAGTTTGTGCAGTCGACGAATCAAGGCTCAATTGGTAGCCAAAAAATATCAAGAAGAGCTTAATTTGCTACTAAATAAAATAAAGAAGCACATGATACAGCAACAAAGTTGTAGTAACTTATGCTACACATGGCATAAGTACCTTGAAATGGATCTAAATAAATATGTATGCATCATCCATGATAAGATGGAACAAAATAAGATGGCTATTTCAAGACTTTAGGTGAGGTCGAAGGACACAGATTTTGCTTGGCAATTACAAGTGTCACTCATTGTAATGATTACTCATGGGCATGGACATGGCCATTATGGGAACTTCACTCGCAATGGTTTGTGGCCATCTAACACCAACCTTACAATTGGATCCCTTTCATTTTTTTGTGTAATATGGAGAGGGTGGAAACACATCACCTTGGATACCTTTCTATTTATGTGATTTTAAGAAGGAATATTTGACTTCTAAATGTTTTGTCCACAAGTATAAAGATAGTGGATTGTCATTATAGTTCATAAGGTAGAAGCTTTCCAATATGGGTGGCATGTGTGGCATTGATAACATAATCATAAATGCACATATAGAGACACTAGATGGTGGCCCAATATTTACCATGAATATCATGGCAACTTCTATAGTGGAGGCTACAACCAAATTCAAGAATAGATGCCATCACATAGACATGAAAATCTAGTCCCTTCAAATGGAAATGTCACTCTTGAGCCCCCATTCCAAAAGTCCATAGAACTTGCTACTCCAATTAGAAAACTATGCATCATAGAACAAGAACAAATACTTATTTGTATACCTTTCTCTACTATTGGCAACGAGAATTTTCAACACTATTAAATTGGATTCTTCATGGTAGGGGCACACACATGAGGATATTGATGCAATGTCCAACAAGTTCTCTAAGAGGTTGTGGGTGGGGCAAATATTCACTTTTTTCATTTGATGGATACATTTAAGAGATCTACATCATCCTCACCAACACCTTTCCTTCTTACATGGTTTCTAGACTTCAAGGATTATGTGGAAGGCTATCTATGTGATGGGCAAGACATGCTACTTGGTGATGCAAAACCATTACAATTTTGATTTTTCATATAGGGAGACACACTTATGATGCAATGCAAAGTGCATCCAAAATTGCAAAATTTGGATGTAAAGGGGGAATAGAACCATGGAATAAAGATTGCAAGATATGGCAATTTTTGCCAATAGGATTTCCATATATACTACCAATGGCTGAATTTGTGAGGGGCCACTTGCAAATAATACTAGGGATAAAGGATTACTTTAGGTTCTGGGAGAGGTATGCAAGGGGAAAGAATGCATCATATGAAACCTATATCAAACCAATGATAGATTATTGGAAAAACGTGATTTAAGGACTTTGACAAGCAAATGTCTCAAAGACAAGAGTCCACATAGAGTTTTGGGGAAGAACATAGTCACCTAATCAAGAGGATAATATAGATGCTCGCAGTAATGAGTTCCAACTCTATGAGAAATGGAATGATCAAAATTGTGGGCCTCTAAGATGTAATATGTCAACCCATCTCTAGGGTTAATCTATTGATCATCCATGTTAGATTCTAGCTAGGTATATGTGCACATTTTGTGGGGGTTAAAGGTCACTGTGCCTTAACCCCGGTTATGTACAATACTCAAACACATATATAAATGAATAAAAAAGAAGATTAGGGTGGTTCTGCACCCACCAAAACTTGTGTGGCTCTCTATCTCTCTCTCTCCTTCTTCTGTTCTTGCTTCCGTTGAGAGCACTCTCAACTGGTATCAGAGCCCGAGTGATCTAGCTGAGCGTGCGTGAATGCTTAGAAGCTCAGCAGCTCTGTGGGAGGAAGGAGAAGCTTTGTGGGAAGCTTTGTGGGTGACTTTACTTGCATCCGAGTGTGCAGAGACCTTGGAGGAACCTTTGGAAAAGTCACTTTGGCTTTGCGAAGTGGTTTTGAGAGCCTGTTAAGAGCTTTCAAAGAAAAAGTCGTTTTTTGAGCTTTTCCCTATTCCGTTCGATGACAGAGACTCCGTATTGACTTGTAGAGGCAACTATTGCTTGCTTTTAATGTCCACATTACTTCAGGAGCTTGGAAACACCTTCATTCTTGAATCTGGGATCATTTCATTGGATTTCTGACTCACTGTGTCAGTTTCTGCGTTTTTTGCCCGGGTGTTGGAACTCAAGTTTGGAGCAACCATTTGCAGATTTGTCAGTTCCGGTGGACTCAGGAGGTCCTAAAACTTCTATGTTGCTCATCATTCGCACTCCTGTGGAGTTTACAAATAGCTCTGTTTCCAAAAACGTTTTTCAGTCCGTGTGTTGGACCCAGTGATTGAGACTACGGTTTCCAAAACCGTCTGTCCATTGCATTCCGGACGCCCAAAAACCCCTACCTATCAGTTCTTGCGCGATTCGGTGGAGGATTTTCAGAGTTATAGATCTCTGTGTATTCGATTTCGTCTCTCTGTTATGCATTTTTCATTCTAAGGTTTTGATACCTTAGATTTATGCCACATGGCAGTGGATAAGTGTTGACTCCCATTTCTCACTCATCGGTTGGGATTTTGGAGTTCTGGCAGAAGAGAGATATTTGCAAATTTTCTTGCTGATTCCGATTATGCAATGGCGCCCATGTTTTGAAGCATCTCAAGTTCTATTTTCAGTAGCGCTCATTACCGTGGGACTATGATTTCTTGAGCATACCTTATGCAGATTACTCTGGTTGCATTTTGAGCAGTGTGCGCTCATTCGTGGTATGCATTGGGTTGCAATGGATGACTTATAGGCCATTTGGATGCATTGCGGTCCTTGTTGGATGCGCTGATAGGCCCAAATTGCCTTGTGGGATGCTATTTTTTATGGACGCTTTGCACATGGATGCTATTTTATGCTGAGGGACAGCTTTGAAACATTGCAGGTGATGCACTGATAGTGCTATGCTCTCTTGGATGAGACATTATTGATGCATATGCCAGTGGACAGTGTTTATGCTTGAGTCATTTGGCACTTATTGGCATTTTCTTTTGGGCCAGATTTGCTCATATGGATGCATAGTATATGCACATGAGTCAGATGCATCTTTTGATGCTTTGAGCTTTGAGTTTTGGTGATATTTCACTCTATTGTGGCATACACATTTGGGTGCACCTAGTATTTGGTGTGATTCTCTCTTGCAGGCACTAGCATTTGGGATTTTGTTTCATTTGCATCATGGCATCCTCTTCCACGTCTGAAAAGGAGTTTTTCAGCATTAAAAAGTTTGATGGGACAAACTTTTCTTTGTGGATGAATTTTGATGTGGAGACTAAGGCAATATTTCTCTTATGTTCATTGCCATCCTCATGGGATACCTTCCGTACAGCTGTCAGTAACTCTACACCTGGTGGAGTACTGAAATTTGATGATGTTGTGGGTAGCTTGTTGGCCGAGGAGATTAGACGAAAGTCTATGGATGGCAACAAGCAAGATGCAGCCTTAAATGTGCAAAGGGGCAGATCACAGTTCAGGGGGAAGTCCCAAGAAAGAGGCAAGTCTCGTAGCAAATCCAGGGCACGAAACATTGAGTGTTACCACTGTGGCAAGAAGGGCCATATGAAAAAGGATTGCTACAAGCTGAAAAGAGACCAAAAGGATAAGAAAAAGAATGCAAATTGGGGTGCAAATCAAAAGGAAGAGAGTCCAAGGGAGGACAAAGGAAAAGTGAAGATCGAGGAGATCAATGCAGTCACACATGATAGTGACAATGATGTTCTCTTCATGTCTAGTTTATCTGCAGAGTTGCTTACCACTTCAGATGATGCATATTCCCAGGATTGGATTTTGGATTCTGGTGCTTCATTCCATGTTACTCCCCATAGGGAATGGTTCTCCACTTATGATAGTGGAAAGACAGGTTGTGTGCATCTTGGAAATGACTATGCATGTGACATAGTGGGAGTAGGTGACATAAAGTTTTCTTTTGCAAATGGGTCTGCATTTGTTTTGAAACATGTGAGACATGTGCCTAAGTTGACCAAGAGTCTTATTTCAGTGGGTCAACTAGATGATGCTGGTTTTCACACCACTTTTGGCTTTCAAAGTTGGAAAATTCAAAAGGGCTCTATGCTTTTGGCTAGGGGTGCCAAGTGTGGGACTTTGTATCCCTTACATGTATCAGGGGTATTTGATCATGTTGTTGCAATAACCGAGCAGCCAAGCACTTCTTTGTGGCATTGCAGGTTGGGGCACATGAGCCAGAATGGAATGAAACTCTTATGCCGTTTGGGTTATGTACCGCATTTGAGTTTCTCTGATTTTGAATTTTGTGAGCATTGTCTCTATGGGAAGCAGACTAAATCAGCCCATAAAAGAAGGGGAAAGAAAGAGTTTGAAAAGCTTGATTTGGTGCATTCAGATGTATGCGGTCCCATGCCTACACGCTCATTAGGCAGGGCTAAATACTATGTGACATTCATTGATGATGCAACTAGGAAAGTGTGGGCTTATGCTATAGCTCGGAAGAGTGATGTGTTCCAAGTATTTCAAAAATGGCTAGCCTTGGTTGAGAATCAGTCAGGTAGAACGCTTAAATGCCTACGGACTGATAATGGTGGAGAGTATCTCTCTCATGACTTTCAGCATTTCTGTGATACACGTGGGATTAAGAGGGAGCTCACATCCCCTCGTACTCCAGAGCAAAATCCAGTTGCAGAAAAGATGAACTGTACCATTCAAGAAAGGTTGCAATGCATGCTTTCCAATGCAAGTCTTTCTGGTGGTTTTTGGGCTGAGGCAATGAAGACTGCAGTGCATGTGATCAATAGATCACCTAGTAAGAGTTTGGATGGTGGTATTCCTGAAGAGGCATGGAGTGGAAAGAAGCCCTCTTACTCTCATTTGCGTATATTTGGGTGTGAGGCATATGCACATGTGCCAAAAGAGCTTCGAAAGAAGCTAGATCCTAAGTCTAGGAAATGCATCTTTCTAGGTTATGGTGAAAGTGGAGAGATGGGCTATCGTCTCTGGGATCCAGAAGCAAAGAAGATCATACGCAGCCATGATGTGGTCTTCAATGAGAAGAAGATGCATAAGGCACCCATGAGGGATGTGGAAATGAGGAGAATCACTTTCCAGGATGTGAATCCACCTGCCTATGTTGATAGACAGCAAGCTGTCCATGCACCAAATGTGCAAGAAATGGTACCACCAAGTACTCCCACAGGTATACAATCAAGGGTAGATGATGGATCATCTATTGGTGGAAATGATGAGCCAAATGTGGCTGATATGCAAGTGGTACAGCAAGCTGAAATGCCCTTGAGAAGATCTTCTAGAGTGTCTAGACCACCTAATAAGTGTATTCCATGGATAGACTATGTGATGCTTACTGATTGCGGGGAGCTTTCTTGCTACAATAAGGCTATGATGAGCGAGGATCAACGCAAGTGGGAGTATGCTATGCAATCAGAGATGAGTTCACTTATGAAGAATAAGACTTGGGACTTGGTTTCTTTGCCACATGGAAAGAAAGCATTGCCATGTAAATGGGTCTACAAAATGAAGGTCACAGGTGATGATGTGCCTAGGTATAAGGCCTGTTTGGTTGCTAAAGGGTTCAAGCAAGAGAAGGGTGTGGACTTTGATGAGATATTCTCTCCGGTTGTGAAGATGACCACACTTAGATGCATGCTTGGACTAGTGGCATCAGAGGATATGGAGCTTATGCAGATGGATGTCAAGACAGCTTTCTTGCATGGGGATTTGCATGAGGAAATTTACATGGTGCAGCCGGAAGGCTTTGAAGAAAAGGGCAAAGAGCATTTAGTTTGCAAGCTAAAGAAGAGTCTCTATGGTCTTAAGCAAGCACCTAGAGAATGGTATCAGAAGTTTGATGCTTTCATTTGGTCCCAGGGTTTTAGGAGGAGTGAAATTGATCACTGCCTCTACATTAAAGGGCTAAGGATAATAGCCTGATAATCTTGGCACTATATGTGGATGATATGCTATTGGCTAGCAAGAATGCTTATGAGCTAGATGCATTAAAGGCCAAGTTGCATGAGGCCTTTGATATGAAGGATTTGGGACTTGCAGGTCATATTCTTGGTATGCGCATCACGCGTGATCGGAGTAGGAAACTCCTTTGGCTTTCACAAAAAGAGTATGTTACAAAAGTATTACAGCGTTTCAATATGGAGGGGGGGAAGGTAGTGAGTACTACATTGCCTCCATATGTGAAACTGAGTCATACAGACAGTCCCAAATCAGATGAGGAAAGGGCCATGATGGCCAAGGTTCCTTATGCATCAGTAGTTGGGAGTCTTATGTATGCTATGATAGCTACTAGACCAGACATTGCATTTGTAGTGGGAGTTGTTAGCCGGTATATGGCTAATCCAGGAAAGAGGCATTGGGAGGCAGTTAAGTGCATCATGAGGTACATGAAGGGTACCAAGGAGATGTGCATCTGCTTTGGTAAAGGAGACATGCGTTTACTTGGGTACACAGATTCAGACGATGCAGGGCATGTGGATAGTAGGAGATCCACTTCTGGTTATGTGTTCACCTTTGCAGGTGGTGCAGTGTCGTGGATGTCTCATGCACAGAAGTGCGTGGCTTTGTCTACCACAGAGGCTGAGTATGTTGCAGCCACAGAGGGTTGCAAGGAGGCTATATGGCTTGATCGGCTAGTGGGAGAATTGGGGATTCATACAGGTGTACCGACATTGCATATTGATTCATGAGTGCTATTCAGCTAGCATGGAATCCGGTCTTTCATGCAAAGACCAAACACATTGAGGTCAGGTACCATTTCATCAGGGAGGTACTTGAGGACAAGTGCATAGAGCTTGTCAAGGTTCATACAGATGATAACCCTGCAGATATGCTGATGAAGAGTCTACCTAGTCAGCGGTTCGAGTATTGTCGTGTATTGATGGGCATTGGATATTATGCTCACTGGTTGTTCTCCCTTAAAGGCACATTGTCCTTTAAGTGGGAGGTTGTGGGGGTTAAAGGTCACTGTGCCTTAACCTCGGTTATGTACAATACTCAAACACATATATAAATGAATAAAAAAGAAGATTAGGGTGGTTCTGCACCCACCAAAACTTGTGTGGCTCTCTATCTCTCTCTCTCCTTCTTCTGTTCTTGCTTCCGTTGAGAGCACTCTCACATTTTGCACTATATTTGTATTACATTAAAGTGTGCATATATGATATGGTTTGGACCATAGAGTAAGAGGATAAGATGCACCTCCACATCCTATTCAGGTTGCAATCCATTCAACCTCTCATTGTATGATGCATGGTAAAGGGGTTAGCCTCTTCTATGTATATATTAAGAGCATGGTGGGAGGAGTCCTCATTCCTCTAGCCCTAGATTGGAATCCACTCATGTGTGTTCTCCTTGAGTTCTTGTCTCCTTATTCTTATGAGTCTTATGTATGTGAGTTTCTTTGAGTGTGAGAGGCTTGAGGTTTGTTTCATGCATCAAGCCTTGGTTGAGGATCCTCTCATGATGCAATACATTCTTGCGTATGGGTTAGAGTAGAAGAGTGTTGTGTGATCACTAGAGTGGCATTCCTTTCTTCTTGTCTTAGAGGTTCGTCATGTGTGGCATACCTTGATTTAGATCTTATTGGAGACTTGATTTACCCCATTTCATACATGTTTAAATGGCTAGAGCTTGTGTTGTTAATATGGCAGAACCCCATGATGATGCTCATGCCTTATGTGTGGTTAGAGTGGGAAATGATGTGTTAAAAGTGATGTGGAGGTTGAGTTTAGAGAGAGAGTTGTACTTTTCCTTCTTTTCCTATTTTGTTGTTATATTTAGGTTAGGTTAGGTTGTAGGTTATTTTCCTTGTAGGATATATTATTTTTATAGATCTAATGTATAGTTTCCGTTTAGCCTCCTACGTGACTTCCATCGTCACGTGGACGCCCAGTGGATTTGGCTTAACAACCTTGGTCCATTGTCAAGATGAGTTCACAAGGAGGCCATGAAGAAGAGAGAGACTAGAACCAGTTCGTTGTGGCTACCAAATCAAGGACGAGTTCACAAGGAGGCTACAAAGAGGAGCAACAAATGATTAGGAGCAAACAAGAAGACTCAATCTGAAAGTACGTATCAACAGAAGTAAGACTAGTTCGAAGGATTGTGTGTTGCAACAACAGCAAGAGTATCTCCCAAGGCAATAAGAACTTTATGCAAGCATGGAAATGGTGAAGAAAAATAGCCAATCTACAAGAGATCTATGCAAAGAAGGCAGATTAGTTCTCAAAGAGGTAGTAAGTGACAAGTTTGTAAAGAGACATTGTGAAGGAAAAATCTCCTTCAAAAAAACTTGACAAGAAGCACATGAATGTTGATAAAGAGATTGTGATGTAAGGAGTTATGTTCTTTTATGCTGCCAAAATTTACTATTTGCAAGATGCTACAACTAAATATAAGATGTGCCACAAATTTCTAGTTAAAATGTATAGGATATCTTTCTTTTGTGGAGTACAAGTAGGATTATGTATAGATAATAAAAGAATTGTACATTGATTGGAATGCCAATACATGGATTGAATTTCATTTTTCTCTTTGAATGAGTAATTGAATATCTATAATAGACACCATGACATCTGAAGACAAGATCTTCAAACAGTCCCTAGATTGATCCACCTACCAATTGTATATGAAGTTGTATCTAATGCTTATATATTATGGGTGGGGGCCCTTTTTATTTTTTCCCAATATTGAATTTAAGTTAGGGGGGCCATGCCATATTTAAGAGGGGGGGACATAGTATAGGCTACCTTGGGTAACTAGTCCAAACAAGTTTGGTTTTGTGCACGGTTTTAAATATTCATAGGGAAAGTAATCAAAATTTGCTTATTGTGTGATATAAATGCTTGAGAAAGAACATAGATTTAAGGAAAGGGGGGGACATAATAGAAATTTGGTGTATCTTATAAGCTTAAATAGGGGTGTTTTATCATCCTACATGGATCTTAAATAGGGGGTTTTCTTGAAGTTCATGCACGCAGGTGATGTCCCCCTTTAATGAAGAGTGAATCCCTCGAGGCTATAAAGAAGACTATTTTAGTATACAGATATTTGGAACACTATGTATGCTATATGGCACATTGTTTGAGGTATTTATGCCACCGAATCTTCTATATAGCACAATCTTTCATTAAGGCTATTTACTGTAGCAGCCCGCAAATTGGTGCGACAAGCTAAAGTCAAGCTCTTTAGGTCATTTCGCAAATCGACGGGATAGCAGCAAAAGTCAAGAATTCATTAGTCTATGCATGCGCAATGCTCAAGATAGCCTTTTGAATGGTCATTTGACGTTCTTGTTCTCATCCGTGAGTCCAGCCTTGTAACGTGAGCTCCTACTCATAGCCGTTTCAGGTGGCATAACTTGGGAGTTGCAAACTTCAACGTACGTGAACCAGCAAGTTCTCGGGAGGTAAGTCGCAATTGTGTGCAGGGCACATAGCTGCTCTTCTCTCAAATCTGCAGATGTGAGTGAAGCTGGAGCGATGGCGTAGAGGTTTCGTCGACAAAAGTAGAGCAGCGTACGATGACTTGAAGTTACTTTGGGGGCATTGCGAGAACTACGATGTGAAGAAGCAGCCTAATATGCATTAGGCAAGTCGAGTCGACTTCTCCGAAGAAGAATTGGGTATCTTCATCGACCTGCAAAGTGAGAAGATAGCCATCTCATTTTTTCTAAAGATTTATTAGCCTCGCCGATTTCAAGTAAAAGATTTACAATCGAATCGAGACATTCGAGATCGAGGGAAGCAAGAAGAGCGGGATCGGCACAAGAGATCAAGAATTAAAAGCAAGAGAGGATGTGTCAACTTCAAAGACAAATTCAAGACCATCGAACAAATACCAGGAAAGTGGGCATCATATTTTTTCTATCTAATATAAAGCGCTTTGCTTTACATTTTCTGGAAAATATACATTTTTAAAATGACAACTCTAGAAAGGGATGGTATGATTAGAGAAGCCGAGGAAAGGGCTAGAAAAGGAAAAGCAATAGTTAGAGAGGAAATACATGAGGAGGTACAAAGTGAAACTCAAGAGGATAACGTAGAAATGGAGGATATTGATTACGGTGATTATGGAATTTCGTATGCCGAATTCACTAAACTTGAAACTCGAATGCAAAATATAGAAACACGGTTAGGGGTTATCAGTGAAACATTAAAAACCCTAGTTGAAGCTATAACAAAGATAGCCTATTCTCAATCGGTATCTATTATTGAAAAATCACCGATTCCTCCTAATCAAGTTGAGAGATCTACCTCTCGACTTAGAGAAACCTCAAACATCCTTAAGGACTTAAAACTGCCAATTTTCAATGGGGAAGAAAAGGAGCGTAATAAAGATGCGATTAATACGTTCTTGCAAAAATGGCAAGACTTTCATCGACTCAAGAATACACCTCCTGAAAATCAAGTCGTGGAAGCAAGTCTTTCCCTTGGAAATAAAGCCTATAAATGGTGGATGAGCCTCAGGGAGAGTAATAAAATTCCTAGATATTGGACTGAGTTTGAACAAGCCTTCCTAAAAGAGTTTTTACCGGAAAATGAATTAGAAAGAGCGTGGGAGGCTTGGGACATTTGCACTATGGGTAAAAACACTCTAGTCCAGTACATAGCAAATTATAGGGAGGCAGTCCTTAAGCTGAAGGGAATTGATGAATTCCAAAAGATAAGGGGTTTCGTGAGAGATCTCAAAGAACTTATAAGGTTGAAGTGAAAAGAAATTCTCCAAAAACCTTTGAAGAAGCCATTAAGTATGCCCAAATATATGATGATACGACGGGGAAATTCAAAATTGGAACTTCGGAGCAAACAGGTTTTGTTCCAAATTTCAATAAATTTTTCAATTTGAAAAGGAAGGGGCACTTTAAGAAGGAGGTTCCTCAGGTACCACCTAAGAAACCTCAAACTCAAAATTATCCTCTCTTTAAAAAAGAGGATTATGAAAGGGCCAAGCAAGAAAATCTTTGCTTCAAATGTCTGGGCAAAGACCATGCTGCTTGGAACTGTCTTACAAATAAACCAGTAGGAGCTAAAGCCCCAAATAGACCTCCACAAAAACAAGTGCATGCGGTGCAAGTGTTACTGCACAATGGTACTGAAAAGTACACTGAGGTAGAGGTCTATCATGAGGATAGCACCCACATGTGCTATCTATCATTGGCAATGTGGTAGCCCACCTTTGGTCCTCATGATTTAATGAGGATGCATGGAAAAATTAAGGGGCAAAGAGTAAGAGTGATGGTCGATGATAGTGCAACACATAATTTCTTAAACTACTCGTTAGTTAAGAAATTAAAATTGCCTGAGAGTCCCAGTGCCCATAAATATGTGGTCTCTTTGGCGAAGGGCAGTGATAAAAAAGTTTGGGACACCATGATATATTGTGTAGAGATGGATATTCAAGGCTATCAGGATGCCTTGGATTTCCAAATCATGCATCTCGACCGAACAGATGTAGTGCTTGGTCAAGAATGGCTGTATAGTCTTGGGCATAGCTTACAGAGGAGTTATCTTAATAACTCCATAATGTTTGAAAAAGAGGGTAGAGTCTTTCAGATTCAAGGAGAACATGATGTGCCTAACTCTCCTCTTATTTGTTCGATGGAATTGGAACGACTACTACACCAAGAACAATGCGAGGTATATCTTTGTGAACTTACTTTTATTGGTGATTTTATGTCTTCTGCATCGGAAAGAAGTAATGTTTTTTTTTGTAATGTTAAAAAGTATAAATCTTCTTTCAATGATTTAATGTTTGAATTTAAAGATGTTTTTCCGCTCGACTTACCTGATGGTTTACCTCTTAAGAGAGCACTAGATCATAAAATAGATTTAATTCCTGGATCTACCCCTGTTTGTAAACCCCCATATAGGCTTAGTCAAACAAAGGAACGTGAGGTCGAAAGACAGTTAACAGAATATCTTAGAAAGGGCCAAATCCAAACAAGTAGTTCACCTTGGTCTACACCAGTTTTACTGGTAAAGAAAAAGGATGGTACTATGCATTTATGCATAGATTACTGAGCACTAAATAAAATCACCATAAAAAATAAGTATCCTATGCCTCGCATTGATGAGCTCTTTGATCAATTGCAAGGGGCAAAATACTTTACTAAAATTGATTTAAGATTAGGATATCATCAAGTACGAATTAGGGAAGAAGATGTTCCTAAGACATCATTTCATACTAGGTATGGGCATTATCAATTTAAAGTAATGCCATTTGGATTAACAAATGCTCCAGCAACTTTCATGACACTTATGAATAGTGTCTTAAGGCCATATCTAGGGAAATTTGCTGTAGTATTTCTAGACGATATCTTTATTTATAGTAAAACTAGAAAAAAACATTTGGAACATTTGCAAAAAGTGTTCCAACTGCTTAGAGATAATTCACTCTTTGCAAAAGAATCCAAATGTGAATTCTTTGCAAAAGAAGTGAAATACTTGGGACATATAATATCCCAAGAAGGGGTTCATATGGACCCTGACAAAGTAAGGGCCATATTGGAATGGCCACATCCTACAAATCTAGAAGAATTATAGATATTCTTACGTTTATCAAGATTCTATAGGAGATTCATCCAAGATTATGCTAAGATTGCTATTCCGATGACAGACCAGCTTAAGGGGAAGGGAAGCACCTTCATATGGGATGAACCTCAAAAGAGAAGTTTTGAAAAATTAAAGGTAGCTATAGCAGCAACTCCTGTCTTAAAAGTAGTGGATCCCAATGAACCATTCGTGGTTGAGACAGATGCCAGTGATTTTGCTATTGGGGCACTACTTATACAAAAAGGTCGACCAGTAGCTTTTGAAAGCAAAAAGCTAGATCGTGCCCAATGGAATTACTCAGCATATGAGAAGGAACTATATGCTATAGTCTATGCTTTAAAGAAGTGGAGGCACTATTTATATGGTGCAAAATTTGAGATCATCTTTGATCAAGAAAGCATTAAATGGATTTGTAATCAACCAGAGCTTAAAGGTAGAAAAGCTAGATGGGCTGAGTTAATGCAAGAGTTTGATATACAATTGACATATAGGAAAGGGAAGTTTAATGTGGTAGCAGACTCTCTTAGCTGAATGCCGATTGTTAATGAATTGAGTTTTACTCAATTTTAGAATGATTTCCTAGAGTCCTTAAAAGGGATATGTGAATTTGATCCTCACTTCTCTAAAATATGGAAAGCAATTAATAACAGGGATCCAACTAATCGAGAGGCTTTCACTGAGGAGTTGCATGGAAATGGTGACACACCACAGGTTGGTGATAAAGGACTCAAGTGGAGAAAATATACTATTGAAGATGGCTACCTACTCTAGAAGGGCAAAGTATGTGTCCCCGGATGATAATGACATTAGGCACCAAATCCTTTTTGAATGTCATGATAGTCCGAGTGCTGGACACCCGGGAATTCAGAAGACATGTACTTCTGAAAAGACAATTTTTTTGGCCTGGAATAGGTAAGGACGTCCAAGATTATATATTGAAGTGCCAAAAATGACAGGTCAATAAGGCTGAATGCCTTAAGGTAGGAGGTCTCCTACACCCATTGGAGATTCCATCTGGCAAATGGGAAAGCATCTCCATGGATTTTATTGTGGGACTACCTAGGACACAAAGGGGGCACAACTCTGTGTGGGTAATTGTGGATCGGTTGACCAAGATGGCTCATTTTGTTCCTGTCAATGAAGATGTTAAAACTCCAGACTTAGCTCGACTATTTGTGGAGCATATCTATAGACTGTATGGGCTACCCGCCGGTATTGTTAGTGACCGGGATAGCAAATTTAACAGCCATTTTTGGAGGGCTATGTTTAAGAGGTTGGAAACTTCATTGAATATGAGCACTGCGGATCATCCACAGAGTGGTGGTCAAACTGAAAGGGTCAATCAAATCATTGAGGATATGCTTCGAGCATATGTAAATAAACAGCAAACTAATTGGGAATAGTATTTGCCCATATTAGAATTTGCATATAACAGTACCAAACATTCAGCTATAGGTTTTAGTCCATTCATGATGATGTATGGATTTCAACCTAGAGCCCCAATGATAGTGGGACTTGAAAAAGAGAAGGTTCAAGCGGCCAAAGACTTTCTTGAGGATATGAATCAAATGCTTAAGTTAGCTAAAGATAGCATAAGAAGAGATCAAGATAGAGCACAAAGTTATGCAAACCCCCATCGTAGAAAGTTGGAGTTTGAAGTAAATGAGAAAGTCTATCTTAAGGTACCTGAATCTTCAGAATCTCTAAAAACAAGTAAATGTCCAAAGTTATCTTCTAGGTATTGTGGACCATTCACAATACTTAAGAGGATTGGAGAACTTGCTTACAAATTAGCCTTACCTGAGGGATGTAGAGTACATCCAGTTTTTCATGTTAGTAGGCTTAAAAAAAAAATTAGGAGATGATGATAATCTCGTTGGAAATGAAGTCCTAGTTGAACTTATTGAACCCGCATCTTTACCACATGAACCAGAAAGAATTTTAGATACACAAGAAAAAAGAACGTGACATACTATATGGAAAGAATGTCTGATTAAGTGGAAAGATAGATCTGAAGAGAGTTCAACATGGGAAAAGGTAAGCAATCTCCAGAGGAGGTTTCCCAATTTGTTTTCGAGGGCGTAAACAATTCTTAGGGGGAGGGAATGTTACATCAACTGTAATACCGTGACATTAGTGTAACGGGGAAACCATGAGGGCTTGACAATACTTACCCATGTGGCTAATGAGGGCTAGGGTCTAGGGGGAAATCCTAGGCCTAGGCAATTAATGGAAGGGTGCATTAGTTGAACCTAAAGAGGGATTTAATGGTAAGGTCCACTTGGACACATGGCACCATGAGGGTTGGCCACTTGGGAGGTATTGAGCAAGGGGGAGGATTCTAGAAAGAGAGCTCCACATGGTAAGTAGCAAAAGGGGAACTTGATAGGGGGTTCACAAAAAGAAGGAGGAGCTCACGGGAGTCCACGGTTGGGTGGAAAAAGAGCAGAAGCCCTCGAGGATACAGGTTTTATATCAGATTGGTATATGCCAGCAGTTAGCATCCCTTCAAAGGGAAGAGCAGAAGAGGCCCACAGATGCTTGGATTCAGGAGCGCCTTGCTGCAGCAAGGGCTCATTTGCAGACATTATTGGATCAAAGAGCAGAATATGCCTTTCATGCACGAGAATCCTTTTGGATTCAAATGGGTGCTCGGGGGGGTCACTATGTATAAACCCTCTATATCACGTGCGTTTCAAGGCCTATTTATAAAATCCCTTATTTGTAAATTTTTCATTAATAAAATGTACCCTTTTTCTATACAAATTTGTAAATTTTTTCCATTCACAATACTTAAGAGGATTGGAGAACTTGCTTACAAATTAGCCTTACCTGAGGGATGTAGAGTACATCCAGTTTTTCATGTTAGTAGGCTTAAAAAAAAAATTAGGAGATGATGATAATCTCGTTGGAAATGAAGTCCTAGTTGAACTTATTGAACCCGCATCTTTACCACATGAACCAGAAAGAATTTTAGATACACAAGAAAAAAGAACGTGACATACTATATGGAAAGAATGTCTGATTAAGTGGAAAGATAGATCTGAAGAGAGTTCAACATGGGAAAAGGTAAGCAATCTCCAGAGGAGGTTTCCCAATTTGTTTTCGAGGGCGTAAACAATTCTTAGGGGGAGGGAATGTTACATCAACTGTAATACCGTGACATTAGTGTAACGGGGAAACCATGAGGGCTTGACAATACTTACCCATGTGGCTAATGAGGGCTAGGGTCTAGGGGGAAATCCTAGGCCTAGGCAATTAATGGAAGGGTGCATTAGTTGAACCTAAAGAGGGATTTAATGGTAAGGTCCACTTGGACACATGGCACCATGAGGGTTGGCCACTTGGGAGGTATTGAGCAAGGGGGAGGATTCTAGAAAGAGAGCTCCACATGGTAAGTAGCAAAAGGGGAACTTGATAGGGGGTTCACAAAAAGAAGGAGGAGCTCACGGGAGTCCACGGTTGGGTGGAAAAAGAGCAGAAGCCCTCGAGGATACAGGTTTTATATCAGATTGGTATATGCCAGCAGTTAGCATCCCTTCAAAGGGAAGAGCAGAAGAGGCCCACAGATGCTTGGATTCAGGAGCGCCTTGCTGCAGCAAGGGCTCATTTGCAGACATTATTGGATCAAAGAGCAGAATATGCCTTTCATGCACGAGAATCCTTTTGGATTCAAATGGGTGCTCGGGGGGGTCACTATGTATAAACCCTCTATATCACGTGCGTTTCAAGGCCTATTTATAAAATCCCTTATTTGTAAATTTTTCATTAATAAAATGTACCCTTTTTCTATACAAATTTGTAAATTTTTTCCAAAATTGTTTTAAATACTCCCTTATATAAATTCATTTTTGTAAATTCTAAATATAAAAAATGTCCTGTAGAACTCACGTGATAGGGTTACATATGATGAGTGAACCCCCCGAGGATGGGTGGTAGGGTCAACAAACACTTTTTCTCTGCTCATGGGTTCAGACATAGTAGAGATAGTGTTTCACAACTTGTTGACTCAGACGGGGTGTTACAATCAGATCCTGATGTTGTGATGCATGTAGCTTCAGATTTGTTTGCATCCCTTCTTACTGCAGATCCAGACACACATGCCATTGAAGATGCCAGAGAGGTTATTTGGTAGTGTATCCCTGTATTGGTGAAGGATGAGATGTATGTTTCTCTAGATGCACCTTTCACCAATGCAGAATTCAAGACTGCATTACTTGCCCTTCACAAGGGCAAGTGCCCAGGTTCAGATGGACTTACCCCCTCCTTTTTTATTACTTTTTGGGAGCAAATTGGTGATCACATTACATCAACTCTATAGGGCATGTGGGACTCTGGTGAGATGTCGGACTCACTTACAAATGGTCTCATTCATCTCATCCCAAAGGGGGGTAATAGGAATCTTGTGTCTCAATGGAGACCCATCACTCTATTGGGCACTTTTTACAAGATTTTGGCAAAAGCCATCAGTCTGCGGCTACAAGTTTTTCTTCCAAATTTGATTCATGACATGCAGACAGGGTTTGTGCATGGCAGATGTATTTTTGATAATATTTTCTCATTTTGGGAGGCCTCAGAATGGGCCATGCAGAGCCGCAAGAGATTGACCATTCTACTCTTGGACTTTGAGAAATCTTATGACAGAGTAGACTGGGATTTTTTAGAGGGTACTATATCTCACTTTGGTTTTTTAGATGCATGGATTAGAGGAGTATCCTCTCTCTACAGATCAGCCCATATCCAGTTGTTCATTGGGGGGGTAAGAGGGGACAAGTTTTAGATTTCCAGATCCATTTGCCAGGGATGTCCTCTTGCCCCATTTCTTTTTCTATTTGTGGTGGAAGCTATGAGTATCTACATTACATCTCAAGCTGATATTTATGGGATAAGGCTTCCTATCCATTGGGAAGAAGAGCTCTTGGATAGTGAGTTGGTAGATGACACGACTGTTTTTTTGGACGCCTCCCCCAGGACACTCACTTCCTTCCAGACAGCCTTGGATTTGTTTTACACGGCTGTAGGTGCACACATTAATTGGCATAAATCTAGTGGTTTTTGGATTTGCAAGGATGACACCCCGGATTGGGTTAATGATATTGGCTTCACTTGCGTACAGAGGGGCATCTCTATCAGATATTTGGGCTGCCAAGTTGGGGTGGGCATCTCTCCTTCACAATAGTTTGCTTCGCTGTTGGAAAGCATCAGAAGAAAGCTCCTTTTCTGGAGCTCAGCCAAACTTGACTCGGCCTCCAGGGTGGTGGTGGTTAACCAGGTTCTTCTAGCCACAGCATGGTTTGTATGCTCTTGTTGGTGCCACTCTAGGGATTGTATCACTCAGCTTAAGAGGCCTATACAAAATATTTTATGGAGTGGTCTAGATGGCACAACTGATGTTACAACTAGGGTGGCTTGGGAGACCTTGATTCTTCCTACAAGAGAAGGGGGTTTGAATATCATCGACCCAAATCTATAGTGCAAAACTTTACTCTAGTATCACTTAGCTTAAGAGGCCTATATGAAATATTTTATGGAGTGGTCTAGATGGCACAATTGATGTTACAACTAGGGTGGCTTGGGAGACCTTGATTCTTCCTACAAGAGAAGGGGGTTTGAATATCATCGACCCAGATCTACAGTGCAGAACTTTACTCTACAAGTTCATTGTGACAAGGATTATGCCAGGTTAAGAGACTTGGAAGGAATTTATAGGCCATTTGGATGCATTACGGTACTTATTGGATGCACTGATAAGCCTAAATTGCCTTGTGGGATGCTATTTTTTATGGACGCTTTGCACATGGATGCTATTTTATGCTGAGGGACAGCTTTGACACATTGCAGGTGATGCACTAATAGTGCTATGCTCTCTTGATGAGATATTATTGATGCATATGCCAGTGGACGGTGTTTATGCTTGAGTCATTTGTTGGCATTTTCTTTTGGGCGAGATTTGCTCATATGGATGCATAGTATATGCACATGAGTCAGATGCATCTTTTGATGCTTTGAGCTTTGAGATTTGGTGATATTTCACTCTATTGTGGCATACACATTTGGGCGCACCTAGTATTTGGTGTGATTCTCTCTTGCAAGTACTAGCATTTGGGATTTTGTTTCATTTGCATCATGGCATCCTCTTCCATGTCTGAAAAGGAGTTTTTCAGCATTAAAAAGTTTGATGGGACAAACTTTTCTTTGTGGAAAGAACAAATAAGGGATGTGCTTATTCAAAAGAAGGAGATTAAACCCTTGGCAGGGATTGAAGCTAAGCCTGCAATTATGTCTGAGGATGATTGGAATGAGTTGGATGCATTAGCAAAGTCTACTATTAGACTCTATCTTGCAGAGTCAGTTTATTTCACAGTAGTAAATGAGCAGACTACGGAAGATTTGTGGAAGAAACTGTGTGCCACTTATGAGAAGGAAACTGCCTCTAATAAAGTTTACCTCATGAAGAGGTTGTTTGAGCTACAGATGAAGGAAGGGGTCTCCATTGCTTGTCACTTGAATGAATTCAATATTATTTTCAGCCAGCTTCACGCTCAGAAGATGAATTTTGATGTGGAGACTAAGGCAATATTTCTCTTATGTTCATTGCCATCCTCATGGGATACCTTCCGTACAGCTATCAATAACTCTACACCTGGTGGAGTACTGAAATTTGATGATGTTGTGGGTAGGTTGTTGGCTGAGGAGATTAGACGGAAGTCTATGGATGGCAACAAGCAGGATGCAGCCTTAAATGTACAAAGGGGCAGATCACAGTTCAGGGGGAAGTCCCAAGAAAGAGGGAAGTCTCGTAGCAAATCTAGGGCATGGAACATTGAGTGTTACAACTGTGGCAAGAAGGGCCATATGAAAAAGGATTGCTACAAGCTAAAAAGACAGCAAAAGGATAAGAAAAAGAATGCAAATTGGGGTGCAAATCAAAAGAAAGCGAGTCCAAGGGAGGACAAAGGAAAAGTGAAGATCGAGGAGATCAATGCAGTCACACATGATAGTGACAATGACGTTCTTTTCATGTCTAGTTTATCTGCAGACTTGCTTACCACTTCAGATGATGCATATTCCCATGATTGGATTTTGGATTATGGTGCTTCATTCCATGTTACTCCCCATAGGGAATGGTTCTCCACTTATGACAATGGAAAGACAGGTTGTGTGCATCTTGGAAATGACTATGCATGTGACATAGTGGGAGCAGGTGACATAAAGTTTTCTTTTGCAAATGGGTCTGCATTTGTTTTGAAACATGTGAGACATGTGCCTAAGCTGACCAAGAGTCTTATTTCAGTGGGTCAGCTAGATGATGCTGGTTTTCACACCACCTTTGGCTTTCAGAGTTGGAAAATTTAGAAGGGCTCTTTGCTTTTGGCCAGGGGTGCCAAGTGTGGGACTTTGTATCCCTTACATGTATCAGGGGTATTTGATCATGTTGTTGCAATAACTGAGTAGTCAAGCACTTCTTTGTGGCATTGCAGGTCGGGGCACATGAGCCAGAATGGAATGAAACTCTTATGCCATTTGGGTTATGTACCGCATTTGAGTTTCTTTGATTTTCAATTTTGTGAGCATTGTCTCTATGGGAAGCAAACTAAATCAGCCCATAAAAGAAGGGGAAAGAAAGAGTTTGAAATGCTTGATTTGGTGCATTCAGACGTATGTGGTCCCATGCCTACACGGTCATTAGGTGGGGCTGAATACTATGTGACATTCATTGATGATGCAACTAGGAAAGTGTGGGCTTATGCTATAGCTTGGAAGAGTGATGTGTTCCAGGTCTTTCAAAAATGGATGGTAGAACGCTTAAATTCCTACGGACTGACAATGGTGTAGAGTATCTCTGTCATGACTTTCAGCATTTCTATGATACACGTGGGATTAAGAGGGAGCTCACATCCCCTCGTACTCTAGAGCAAAATCCAGTTGCAGAAAAGATGAACCGTACCATTCAAGAAAGGCTGCAATGCATGCTTTCCAATGCAAGTCTTTCTGGTGGTTTTTGGGCTGAGGCAATGAAGACTGCAGTGCATGTGATCAATAGATCACCTAGTAAGAGTTTGGATGGTGGTATTCCTGAAGAGGCATGGAGTGGCAAGAAGCCCTCTTACTCTCATTTGCGTATATTTGGGTGTGAGGCATATGCACATGTGCCAAAAGAGCTTCGAAAGAAGCTAGATACTAAGTCTAGGAAATGCATCTTTCTAGGTTATGGTGAAAGTGGAGAGATGGGCTATCGTCTTTGAGATCCAGAAGCAAAGAAGATCATACGCAACCATGATGTAGTCTTCAATGAAAAGAAGATGCATAAGGCACCCATGAGGGATGTGGAAATGAGGAAAATCACTTTCCAGGATGTGAATCCACCTGCATATGTTGATAGACAACAAGTTGTCCATGCAATAAATGTGCAAGAAATGTACCACCAAGTACTCCCACAGGTATACAATCAAGGGTAGATGATGGATCATCTATTGGTGGAAATGATGAGCCAAATGTGGCTGATATGCAGGTGGGATAGCAAGCTGAAATGCCCTTGAGAAGATCTTCTAGAGTGTCTAGACCGCCTGATAAGTGTATTCCATGGATAGACTATGTGATGCTTACTGATTGCGGGGAGCTTTCTTGCTACAATAAGGCTATGATGCGTGAGGATCAACGCAAGTGGGAGTATGCTATGCAATCAGAGATGAGTTCACTTATGAAGAATAAGACTTGGGACTTGGTTTCTTTGCCACATGGAAAGAAAGCATTGCCATGTAAATGGGTCTACAAAATGAAGGTCACAGGTGATGATGTGCCTAGGTACAAGGCCCATTTGGTTGCTAAAGGGTTCAAGAAAGAGAAGGGTGTGGACTTTGATGAGATATTCTCTCCAGTTGTGAAGATGACCACACTTAGATGCATGCTTGGACTAGTTGCATGAGAGGATATGGAGCTTATGCACATGGAGTCAAGACAGCTTTCTTGCATGGGGATTTGCATGAGGAAATTTACATGGTGCAGCCAGAAGGCTTTGAAGAAAAGGGCAAAGAGCATTTAGTTTGCAAGCTGAAGAAGAGTTTCTATGGTCTTAAGCAAGCGCCTAGAGAATGGTATCAGAAGTTTGATGCTTTCATTTGGTCCCAGGGTTTTAGAAGGAGTGAAATTGATCACTGCCTCTACACTAAAAGGGCTAAGGATAATAGCCTCATAATCCTAGCACTATATGTGGATGATATGCTAATGGCTAGCAAGAATACTTATGAGCTAGATGCATTAAAGGCCAAGTTGCATGAGGCCTTTGATATGAAGGATTTGGGACTTGCAGGTCATAGGCTTTCACAGAAGGAGTATGTTACAAAAGTATTACAGCATTTCAATATGGAGGGGGGGAAGGCAGTGAGTACTACATTGCCTCCATATGTGAAACTGAGTCATATAGATAGTCCCAAATCAGATGAGGAAAGGGCCATGATGGCCAAGGTTCCTTATGCATCAGCAGTTGGGAGTCTTATGTATGCTATGATAGCTACTAGACTAGACATTGCATTTGGAGTGGGAGTTGTTAGCCGGTATATGGCTAATCTAGGAAAGAGGCATTGGTAGGTAGTTAAGTGCATCATGAGGTACATGAAGAGTACCAAGGAGATGTGCATCTGCTTTGGTAGAGGAGACATGCGTGTACTTGGGTACACAAATTCAGACTATGCAGGGCATGTGGATAGTAGGAGATCCACTTCTAGTTATGTTTTCACCTTTGTAGGTGGTGCAGTGTCTTGGATGTCTCACGCACAGAAGTGCATTGCTTTGTCTACCACAGAGGCTGAGTATGTTGCAGCCACAGAGGGTTGCAAGGAGGCTATATGGCTTGATCGGCTAGTGGGAGATTTGGGGATTCATATAGGTGTACCGACATTGCATAGTGATTCCATGAGTGCTATTCAGGTAGCACGGAATCTGGTCTTTCATGCAAAGACCAAACACATGGAGGTCAGGTACCATTTCATTAGGGAGGTACTTGAGGACAAGCGCATAGAGCTTGTCAAGGTTCATACAGATGATAACCCTGTAGATATGCTAATGAAGAGTCTACCTAGTCAACAGTTTGAGTATTTTCGTGTATTGATGGGCATTGGATAGTATGCTCACTACTTGTTCTCCCTTAAAGGCACATTGTCCTTTAAGTGGGAGGTTGTGGGGGTTAAAGGTCACTGTGCCTTTACCCCGGTTATGTACAATACTCAAACACATATATAAATGAATGAAAAAGAAGATTAGGGTGGTTCTGCACCCACCAAAACTTGTGGCTCTTTGTCTCTCTCTCTCTCTCTCTCTCTCTCTCCTTCTTCCATTCTTGCTTCCGTTGAGAGCACTCTCATACACATGGGAATCACCTTTGCCAAATGACATGCAACATGATGGACCTCTCAAATGAAGTGGGGGCATGGCTGTTCTTTTTTGCTCTCACCTATGGGGGATTGTCAAGGTGTTGAAGTGTGATAACAATGCATGGTTTCATTGTTAAAGCCCGCGGTTGACACCTTCAAATTTTTTGAATAGTGCAGTTGCTATTTCCTACTAGAAACATTGGAATATGCAATATTCTATGTCTGAAATGAAGGCTTCAATCTTACCTTACCCACTTCCCTTGAAGTATTATTTTCCTAGCAACATGGTAAAGTACACTCCTAGTATCTGTTTCTCTATTTCCATACAGCCACCCAACCATAGGCACCTCCTCATTTTCTATATCTACATCTCCCAATGGAGGCTATTTATAGGCCAACAGGCCATCCAAAACTAGAGAACTTTAGCCTACCAATCTGGATACAATGGCCTACTGCTATTGCTATCCACCATCTTCCAATCTCAGCATGTATGTTGGGCTCTTATCTATGGTTCTGATGCTACCACAAGCTTTCAAGCCATAAACCAAATTTGAAGACACACTATCTAGTTGCATCTTGGTAAAACAGTTTAGTATTTCCTTACAAAGTCCATGCTCAACATATCCTCCAATTATTGCAGTCCATGAGACTACATTGTGAGCATAACCCTATTAAATACATTGCTTGATTTCACAAGGAATCCAAATATGGCATACACATCAGCCAAGGTACTGCCACAAGCTTTTAATATGGATTGTCTGGCAATTTCAGCGCGTATTTGTGACCTCTTTTTGCTACTTTCAGCCTAGCACAAACCTTCAAAAGGGTCACAAATATGTAGATGCTAGATAAAGATAAATATGTGAGTTTCTTCTACTCAAGACATTTAGTGCTTCATTAGCAAGCCGATTTTCTGCATTTCCTGCCAATCTCCTTGCTTTGCACATCCTCCCACACATCCCACCCATCTTGACAAGTGTAGTTCCCAAAGCCATGTGTTGGAGACATCCATTCCAAGTAATCCTCATTAGGTCAATTGACGGTTCCAACATAAATTGCAATATGCTTTGCTATGTGGCCATATGAAATGTTTGCTTCCAGCTTACTTGTGGCAATCCTGGAGACCAACATAAATTGCCATATGCTTTGCTGTGTGACCATATGCCATGTTTGTTGTTAGCTTGCATGTGAGCTTTTGTGTGGTACAATACCACATCATTGTTGATGTTTGTTGTAGTTGTACACTTCTAACATGGAACATTGAATTCTTGGTAAATAGCTATACAACATTGGCTATCAATGATTTTAGAATGGTTGAATCATCTTGTCTAGAACCAATACCATCCAAGATCCATTTTCTTTGCATGTGAACATTCTTGTCTAGAACCAATATCATCCAAGATCCGTTCTCAGGGGAACGCTATTCCAAAGGCTTGATACTCCAAAGACTCAGACAACACAGGAATATTAAAACACAAATTAGCAGGAATACTAGAACACGAAGTAGGTGTGGAGGTGGAGACGCTTAGAACACGAAGTAGGTGTGGAGGTAGAGATGCTTTTCTATGATGATAGAGTCTTGAACGGTAGTATTCAGCTACAGGGCATGACTAGCGGTGCCACGAATGAGGTAATACTCTAGAACACAAAGTAGGTGTGGAGGTGGATATGCTTTCCTATGATGATGGGTCCTTGAGTAGCAGCATTTAGCTACTGGGCATGCCCAATGGTGCCATGAATGACGTCTCGGTGGTGGGTGAAACTAGGGGATTCTGGGGAGTACGAGGGTACGCCATCATCTCCACTATGAACCACACTATACTACTCAATCTCTACCACCAAAGTCTACATTTCTTCTAGATTAGATGTTTGTGGATGTTCTGCCATTACTATATTCAATTTGTGCACCAGTTGGAAAAAAATAAACAGGAGTACCTGTAAAGATTTGCACCAGAATTTGTTGTTCTCAAACTACCAAATCTCGTCCTTCTTACAAAATGATTGCCCGGTGGTCTGCAAAGATTTTCACAAGGAGTGGTAGGAGTTGCTATTAAAGCATTCTTTCAATGCTTGCATTTCAAAGTATTGCTGAGGGAAAATCGATGACGAAACTCTCAAAAAAGGGCACGCAGATTGAAAGGACTAATCTGTGTTGAGATATCGAGCTCCACTTGTGATATGCCAGGGTGACCGTTGTGCATTTATGTCACCGACTTGTTAGCTACAGATGCGGTTGGTACACTACCCATGAATAATAGCTGGATGACAGCTATCCTTATGTACTCTAGTTTGTGGCTCAGTTAGTATGCCACCTTAGTTAGTTGAGTTTGGTTTGAGACCCACATATAGGGTTCTTCTATTTCTTTGTACTAGAGTTCTTTTGGCTTTCACAACTAAGAAGAGGAAAACTATTTTCAGCCTCCATCTGTGTGTGTATTCCCCCATTGTGCATGTGAGAAAGCCGCAAGTGAGGCTCCTTCCCTCTCTCCCACTATCTTCACATGGTATCAGAGCCTTGTTCATGGTAAGGAGCTCAAGAAAGCAAACCAAGTTTGCGGTGTCCTGGTAAGAGGACCAGTGTTGCTTTCCTATTTTGAGTTTGGGAGCAAATCTCTGCAGGTAGCACAACCAGAAGTGCAAGAGTGCACTGTCTCAGATTGAGACGCCCTTCGCGGTGTGGCGAGAGGGCAATATATGCTGCGGGTTAGGCAAAGCCCTCAGTGACTTTATTTTTCTGATTCGAGGCCATTTCGGGGCCCATTTTGAAGGCGGAAGTTCTTCGCAAGTACTCAAAAAATGGCCCTATTTTTGCTATGCGACCACTACTCGACTGGTCGGTGAAAAGTTGCCGCAAAAATTGCATCGTATGCCTGTGTGCAGAGATATTGGGAGTTGCAAAATCATGCTTGTTACTTGTTGATGCAAAATCGTCACTAGGAAGTGACTGTGTGGTCAAATACCACCTTCGTTAGTTTTGCAGATCTGCCCGTGTGAGTTAAAAGTTGTGTTTTTCACAGTGACAGAATATTTTGCATTGTTCTGTAATGGCGTCTGATTCTCTTTCACATGTTGTCACAGAAAAGCTTGACAAGAATAACTTCCAGGCATGGAAGTTTAGAATGACGAATTTCCTTATGGGAAAAGGCTATTGGGAGTTCATTACAGGAAATGAAGAAGAACCAACTCTTCCTAATGTTCCCAATCAACAGGAAATGTAGGCGTTTAAAGGATGGCATGAGAGAGCCAGAAAAGTTATGTATTGGTTGTCTATCAGTATTTCGGATTCTATGATTGTGCATATTCAGGATGCAAGTACGCCAAAGGAGGCATGGGATACTTTGGCAAAAATGTACAGCACAAATACGCAAGCCAGGAAAATGCAGCTCAAACAGGAGTTGCACTACGTGCAGAGAGAAAATTTGAGCATCAATGACTACCACATGAAGGTGAAGAAAATTGCAGATGCACTTGCTTCCATTGGGTCGCCAGTGGAAGATGATGATCTAGTTTCTGTGACCTTGAATGATCCAGGAAAGGATTATGCACAGTTCCGGACATCCATTGCCGTCCATGAAAAATTTCCTGATTTTGAAGAGTTGTTTGCTCTTCTAATTTTTGAAGAGCAGAGAAATGGGGGTGCATCTTCTTCAGGAGAAACTTCAAAAGAAACTATCTTCTACTCAAATGCTGGAAGAGGTAGAGGCAGAGGTAGAGGAGGCCGATCTGCAAGCCATGGTAGAAATCAGAATATGCAGCAAACTCAAGAAAACCAATCTTATGCAGGAGGACGTGGCAACTCTAGAGGCAGTGGGAGCCAAAGAGGCCGTGGTGGATGGGAGAGAGGCCAAAATGCAAACAACAATGTTGAATGCTACTACTGTGGTAAAATGGGTCATATGGCTAATGACTGCTACAAAAAGCAGAATGACATTATGAATGGAAAATTGCAGCAAGGCAATTATGCATCTTCTAGTAGATAGGGCGATGACAGAAATGAGCATCTATTTATGGTGCAGCACATGACCAATTCTGTGACAAGTGCAGAAGAATGAAATGATGTGTGGTATGTTGACTCAGGTGCATCAAACCACATGACAGGTCATGCAGAGTGGATGCAAGATGCAAGGAAAATGGAAAAACCAAGATTTGTGGAGACTGGTGATGATACTACACATCCTATTGTGCAAATTGGTAAAATGCCTTTGTCTATGCAGGATGGGAAAAAGAAATACCTGTATGATGTATTTCATGTCCCGAACATCACCAAGAACCTGGTTTCTATTGGTCAAATGGTTGAGCAGTGCTTGCAGGTCAGATTTAATCCTCATGGATGCTTTGTTGAGGATATGAAAAATAACGGTCGCTTGATAGCAAAAGGGAAGAAGAAGGGCAAGATGTTTACGTTGGATGCGGACATGCCCGAATTGAGTGCAGCAATGTTTGCACATGGGACCGGTGTAGTTGCAGATATTGATATCTGGCATAAACGCATTGGTCATGTTAATATACAGCGACTTAAATCAATGCAAGCCCAAAATATTGTTGTAGGATTGCCTAAATTCAAGGTTGCAGAAATGCATAAGGTTTGTGAAGCCTATCAATTTGGAAAACAGGCAAGGAAACCATTTCCTAGGCATGTTCAAGAGAGTAAAAAGCCATTGGAATTAATCCACTCTGATGTGTGGACTACTAAAGCTGCATCTATTGGAGGCTGTCACTATTTTGTCACTTTTATTGATGACTTCAGCAGAAAATTTGGGTGTATTTTATGAAAAAGAAAAGTGAAATGTTTGGGCACTTCAAAGCTTTTAAAGCTATGGTTGAAAAAGAAACAAGCCTGCAAATAAAATGCCTAAGGTCAGATGGAGGGGGAGAGTACCTCTCAAATGAGTTTGCAAGGTTCCTGCAAGAGCATGGCATAAAGCAACAATATTCATGCAGTCATACCCCACAGCAAAATGGACTTGCAAAAAGGAAAAATAGGCATATTGGAGAGGTATCTCGGGCCATGCTAAATGAAAAAGATCTACCAGATTATTATTGGGCTGAAGCAGTTGCTACAGCAGTTTACATAATGAACAAGACTCCCACTGTAGCAATACATGGCATGATGCCAGAGGAGATGTATACTGGTAGGAAACCAAACATTTCTCATTTGAAAATTTTTGGTTGCATTGCCTATGTTCATGTGCCAGATGAGTTGAGGTCCAAGTTGGATCCAAAAGGTGAGAAGTGCATCTTTATTGGTTATTCTTTGCAGTAGAAAGGGTATAGATGCTATAAATCTTCTACTCGTAAGTTTACAGTGAGCAAAGATGTTGTTTTTGATGAGATGAGTAGCTGGTATAAACCAATAAATGTGATGATTGATGTAGATGCACAAAATGGTAATGCTACACAGAATTCAATGCAACAGTCATAAAATATCAGTGGACCTATAGTGTCCTCTAGCAGTGGTTCACATACTTCGCCATGGATAGGTAGATTGAGATCAGGAGAATCTCCTCAAAGCAATGCAGATAGTGGTATGCAGGTATCACGAAAAGGAAAAGAGAAGGTAGATCAGCCCATGTTTGATGTGAATGCAGGTCACTCTTATGTGGATGGTGAATCCAGTGGCTCAGAACAGAGCATTGATGATGAGTTGGGTATTCCTTCTGTTGTTACACCTGGAGTAAGGAAGACCAGGGATGTTTTGAGAGCACCTAGAAGTGAGCCTATTTTGCGCAGGTCTACCAGAGCTAGGTATCCTATGGATAGGCTGAAATATGATGGATTTACAACCATTCACTATGCCTATATGGTCAAAGTGATACAGGAACCAGAACCCACTTCTTTTGAGCAAGCCATGGGAAATGAAAAATGGGAGAAAGCCATGGATGAAGAAATGGATGCCTTGGAAGCAAATGCTACATGGGAATTGGTGCCTTTGCCTAAAGACAAGAATGCAATTGGCTATAAGTGGGTTTATAAGATCAAGCACAATGCAGATGGTTCTGTGAATAGATACAAGGCAAGATTAGTTGTCAAGGGGTATGCAAAGACATATGGCATTGATTATGAAGAAACATTCAGTCCGGTTGCACGGATGGCAACTGTAAGAGCAGTCATTGCTATGGCTGCATCAAAGGGATGGTCTTTACATCAGATGGATGTAAAGAATGCCTTCTTGCATGGTGATTTGCAAGAAGAGGTCTTTATGGAGCAACCACCAGGTTATGTTCATGCTATTCATCCTGAGTTTGTTTGCAGGTTGAAGAAAGCCTTGTATGGCTTGAAGCAAGCACCTAGAGCATGGTCTGACAAGATAGGACAGTATCTTGTCACTATTGGCTTTCAGATTTCCAAGGCAGATTTCTCACTCTATGTGAGAAAAATAGAGAAAGGTATTATGCTGCTTGTCATTTATGTTGATGATTTGATCATCACAGGTGATAGTGATGAAGATATCCTTCATGTGAAAATGCTATTGAAGCAGAAGTTTGAGATGAAGGATTTAAGATAGCTGCATTATTTCTTGGCCATTGAGGTGATTAGATCACCAAGTGGGATACAGCTCTTGCAGAGGCAGTATGGATTGGACATGCTATCCAAATATGGGATGACAAGCTGTAAGCCTATTTCAGTTCTTTTGGAGCAAAATGTGAAGCTGAGCACAGATGCAGGTGAGCTTCTGGAAGACCCTATTGTGTACAGACGCATAGTAGGAAGTTTGATTTATATGACTATTACTAGGCCAGATTTAAGCTATGCTGTTGGATTGGTAAGTCAGTTTATGCAGGCTCCAAGGAAACCGCATTTGGATGCGGCTAGATGCATACTCAGGTATGTGAAGTCCACATTGCAGTATGGACTATTTTATGAAGCTGGGGTTCAGATACAGTTGCATGGATACACTGATGCTGATTGGGCTGGTAGTACTTCTGATAGACGATCTACCAGTGGATATGTGTTCTCTTTTAGGAGTGCTGCAGTCACCTGGAGCAGCAAGAAATAGCCTACAGTTGCCTTGTCGAGCACAGAGGCTGAGTACGGGGGTGCAGCAATCGCTGCATGTGAGGTAGCTTGGTTGCATAAGCTACTTTATGATATGCATCAATCTACGGATGGGCCAGTTGTCATTTATTGTGACAACATGAGCAGTATACACTTGGCAAATAACCTAGTCTATCATGCTAGAGCAAAGCACATTGAGGTGCATTATCACTATGTGCGGGAGAAGGTTTTTTATGTCACTGACTTGTTAGCTGCAGATGCGGTTGGTACATCGCCCACGAATAATAGCTGGATGAAAGCTATCCTTATGTACTCTAGTTTGTGGCTCAGTTAGTATGCCACCTTAGTTAGTTGAGTTTGGTTTGAGACCCACATATAGGGTTCTTCTATTTCTTTGTACTAGAGTTCTTTTGGCTTTCACAACTAAGAAGAGGAAAACTTTTTTTAGCCTCCACCTATGTGTGTATTCCCCCATTGTGCATGTGAGAAAGCCGCAAGTGAGACTCCTTCCCTCTCTCCCACTATCTTCACAATCTGTGGTGAGGAAAGACAAGAGTGGAATTTCAATCTAATTTGGATGAGCAAGAACGAGGAAGTTAGACGTTGGAAAAATGGCACGCAGATTGAAAGGACTAATATGCGATGAGGAAAGACAAGAGTGGAATCTCAATCTAATCTAGGATGAGGGAGAACGAGGACGTTAGACATTAGAAAAAAGGGCACGCAGATTGAAAGGACCAATCTGCGATGAGGAAAGACAAGATTGGAATTTCAATCTAATCTGCAATGAGGAAAGACAAGATTGGAATTTCAATCTAATTTGCAATGAGGAAAGACAAGAGTGGAAGACAAGGAAGAACGAGGAAGTTAGACATTGGAAGAATTACGAGGAAGAATAAGGAAGTTAGACATTGGAAGAATTATGTTTGAAGTTGGAAGTTGGAAGAATTTCTTGCCAATAATACATCGTTTCATGAAATGACACGTGGCTTCATGAGAGGCCAGATTTCCCTTTTATGTCACAATGCTACCTGCCTAAACACTAGGATTATTAAATCCTCAGATCAACCCAATGGCTCAATTTGGTGCTAGCTAGCCATCTTGGCCATCTTAACTACCAATGGGGCAGAATCCCACTATATTAATGTGAGTGGTAAACACATAGTATCAGCTAAGATGTTCACACTGGACCCCCTTTGATCCAAGATTACCTAGTGAAGGGGGGAATCGGTTGTCCATTGATCTACATAGGAGAGGGAGATGGCCGATTTGGGAGAGAAGTAACAAACGGTAGCAAAGAGAAGGAAGGGAGAGGCTCTGAGAGGGAGGGGGGCAAGGAATATGGGGAATGCAAGGGGGCAAGGAGTGATAGAGGGGGTCACTAGCATGCGCACACACATAGGAAGAAAGAATGAGGGGGCAGATACGGTAGTGGGAGGCTGAAGGGGACATAGAGAGAGAGAGAGAGAGAGAGAGAGAGAGAGGTCATTAGGTTGTTAAGAGACTGAAAGGTTGGGTGAGCAACAACACGAGAGGAGTAGTAGAATGAGAGGGGGTTGCATTGAGCACTGGAGAGGGGCTACAAGTAGTGTTTAGAGAGGAGGGGTGTTGAGAGAGAGAGCATTGAGCATGGATGAGGGGCTGGATGGCAATGGTTGTCAGCAGGCTCTATGTGGGGAGGCATTATGGAGGGTCTTGGTGGAATGCTGAGAGGGGGGTTTGGGCACAAAGCAGCTATGAGGGGGCTAAGAACAACATGGGAGAGGGGGGGTTGTTTCAAAGGGGATGGGAAGTGAGAGACACCCATGAGGGGGTGCTGATCGAAGAGGAATGGGCTTGGTGATGGAGCAACTTGGAGAGGCAATGTGAGGGGGCAAGCACCACGGAGACAAGAGGAAGCGAATGAGAATTAGAAGTGAGGAAGGGGGGTTTGCCACAATGGAGTGGAGTGAGAGAATTGATGGGGAGAGATAGAAGTGAAGAAGGGGGGGTTGCCCCAATGGACTGGAATAAGAGAAGTGAGGAAGAGGGGAGAAGGGGAAAAGGGGGGGGGGGAGCAACGAAGTGGGGTGAGAGAAGTAATGGAGGAGTTGTTGGGTAATGAGATAGATAGGGGATGGGGAGGAGTGGTACTAAGAGGAGAGAGGGAGGTTTTCAAGCATCCATAGGGATGTGCATGTGTGCATGCATGCGTGCACGCACATGCATGTGTGTGTGTGTGTGTGTGTGTGTGTGTGTGTGTGTGTGTGTGTGTGTGTGTGTGTGTGTGTGTGTGTGTGTGTGTGTGTGTGTGTGTGTGTGTGTGTGTGTGTGTGTGTGTGTGTGTGTGTGTGTGTGTGTGTGTGTGTGTGTGTGTGTGTGTGAGAGAGAGAGAGAGAGAGATGAGGGGGACCACTAGTTGAGAGAATGAGATGAGTCAAAAGGGGGTCCAAGGATCAATTTGAATTGGAGATAGGGAATGAGGGAATTCAATGGATAAAACTCTATTTGTCTTTCTTGACGACACTCTTAATTTTTCTAATAATCTAGCACAACATGCTCTTCATGTCCAACAAAGATTTCTAAAGAAAACATTGTCCTATAGAGATGTAATGGCATCCCCTTCCAAGGCTCATGTTGGAGTATTTTAGGAAATAAAAACGAGTGATGTGAGTAGAGATAAAAAAGAGTCATGACCATTACATTGAGTTTTAAGGTTCTAAGTTCATGATATAATGACTCTAAGAACCAAGAATTTATCATGCCTTTGTAGTGCTTGTATAGAGCAACTTCAAAGAGATGTAACATTCAATCACATGTAGCCAATTTGAGTTACATTAAGCTTGAACCCTTTGTATATGGTAGCCTTTCTGATATTTTTGAATTTTCTCTTCCTCTTACGGAAGAAGTCTAACAAATCCTTACCAAACAGAAAATCTAGAGATGTAGGAAATATGATTGGCCAAATGGACCATGATCTACTTATAAATGATTGGTGAGCTGTCGGCCAATAACTCTCCACTATGTGCATGTCGATCACAATCACATAACATCCCAAAACAAATGGTTAACATAAACAAACTCCACATGCCTCTAGCTTCAATCATCTAGCCCCGCCCCCACCTACGACTCTCTTCCCCCCTCTACTGCCACCTGCTTTCACCTCCCTGCCTTGCTCTCCTTCCTCTCTGTCTCTGTCTCGCCGGTGTCCCCTACACCCCCACCATCTCATATCACCCTCACTACTGGGCCTTGATCATCCCTCTCCCTCCCCTCCACACACCCCCCCTACCGCAACCTCTTCCTCCCACCTTGCCAACATCGCCCACCTCTACCTAAGCCTCATGGCCAAAGCTTGGCTTCTTCATCTCAGTCCCAACTTGCCTTCTCACAAGCTAGCCTCCTCCAGGGATGATTCAAGTCTTTCCCCTTCTCTCGAACTCTGAGGGCAAATCCTCATCTAGGATGGCCCCTTCTATTTGATTTTGGGTGGTTGGGGCTATGGAACTATCTTCAAGTTTCACTTGACTACCCCATGACACGTGAGTTTTATAGCCCTAGAAAGGGAGTTCCCTTGGTGCACGTGGGAGACCCTCCCATACTTTTTTTGGATTCAACTCTACATCCACAAGAGAGAAATAGTAGAACCCCATACTCTTTAACTTGATGGTGAGGAAATACATCTTTAGGATGATTGAGGAGTGGTTGGGATAACAAGGGTAGTGCACATAGCTACTTTCCAACTAGCTTTCTCTCGACAAACGATTCTTGGGTCTTGCAGTGGCAATGATCAACTTAAGACCAAAGCAATAGCTCAAACAAGCCACACACTAGTGGCTGATCTAGTACGACAACCATCTAGGTGTGGAGACACCTTTTCTCATACAATGGGTGCTAAAGGTGGATATTGAAGCCAGTCATGCCTTTGGTGCGCCACTGCATGAACATGGAGTATTCGTTGTCCAAAGTTTCATTGAAATCATGATATTCCACAAATGTTACACAAGCTTCCATGCATAGGAAGGCCTTGTCTACCCACCTCTACCTCTCGATCAGTTGGACTGTGGTGAGTTGAAACGTGCAAGACCCTCGTGATGACTATGCATGTCGACCACCACGATAGCTGATTCTTTGACATGAGTTATGGAGGCCTATGGTGGGGGACGATCAGTAAATATCCTCTTCATTTAAGAGCACATGTTTTCAATAGCAATGGACATTAGACAACAATGCCACTCCCTTAGAGGACCAAAGGTTTGGGTCTCTAAGAAGGGAATTGTATTTCACTAGCCCAATATTTGGCCCTGAATTTGTTTGATCACGAAAATCTTATAGGAGGGAGGCTAGTTTGGATTGGCCTATGGACTCTTACACTAGAATGGTCATTTATGCCCATGTTTGTCGACAGCAATGACCCCTCTATCTAGAGGCGATGGCTTACATTGAGCCTCTCGGATATGGACTCTTGGATTGCACCACACAGATTGTTGGTTTGTATGGCTAATTTTTCCAAGCATTAATTAAAATTTTTCATCTCTGACAAACATAAATAAATAAATATGCCAACTCAAAACAATTTAATGTTGAAAAACATATGACTTGCTTAACACATCTACCTACATGTGGAACATACCTGTATGCATGTTTATGTTTGTATTAGTGGTCTGAAAGTTTTTAACATTTTCAACAAAGTTATACTCTGAGCTCTAAAGTTTTTTGAAAATCACCATATATCTTAATTGTTTTAGCTTCCATTCTTATTTTTATATTCTTAAAAATTATGAAACTGCACTTTTTTGGTAAGGCATGGGGATGGAGAAATAAAGCAAGGTTTGGGTAGCAGCAACACGACAGGGAAGGTATAGCACTATGGGGGAGAGAAAGGTAGTGGGATAAAACAAATACAGGAGTAGCGTGACAAGGGGGCTTATCAAAAGCAAGATAGAAAGGGATCAAAACTTGCTTTTGGAGGGTGCGGGCAGTGAACACAGGGAACAACAACCTACAAGACAGATAGTAGCAACAAAGTATGGGAGGTAACCATCAACAGCTAGATGGCAGCACAAAGTTAGGGAGGCATGAAGTAGGGTAAGGAGTTGTGGGATAGGATAAAGGTAAAAAGATGCATCTTAGGAGAATAAAGTTGATGCACTGAAAGCAACCTGAGACTCTTTCTACCATGTTTGGTATGCCAGAAGATTTCCATTATGGTCGACATGAAAGAAGCAAGATTTGCCTTGGCGAACAGGACCAATGGCAAATAAAATTGAATATAAGCCACAAGGATGGACTACACTATCTGAAGCCAAACATGCAAAGGCCAGGTTGCCAATTTCCAATACTCTAGCTTTTTTCAAAGCTTGACCATCACCCAATCAGTTTGTTGATGGCATGTGAGACACCACCCCAAAGGGTAACCAAGATGACGAACAATCTGAGTGGGTGGAATGATTTCCTCGGGCCATAAAAGACTGTGCCAGTCTTTAGAATGCAATGGGAGTAGCTTAGACTTTTGAAAATTTACATGAAGACCAGCTGCCAAACCATAAATAGAGAGAGCCTGCATCAAAGCCGAAAGATCATTCTGCGTATTCTTTGGGGTAAAGAAAGAATCATCGGCATAGGCTTGAGCAACCATGCTACAATTTGCATCCAATTCCAAACCATGAAGGGAGCATGTAGCCATGAGGTGATCAATATATTGCAGCATAGGATGGGTAGCAATGGCATACAATAAAGCACTAAGGGGACTTCCTTGATGGACCGAACAACGAAGAGTCCACTCATCATAGAGATCTCCAGAAAGAATGCAAGCTGCATTGATGTCCTTGTAAAGCCAGTAAATAATCTGCTACATTTTTGTTCCAAACCCCAAAGCTCGCATTGTTTGCAAGATGAATTCCCATTGAACTATATCAAAGGCTTTTGCAATATCCACTTGTAAGATCAGAACATCCTGTTGCGTGTATTTGGCATATTTATTCCCAATATAAGCATTAGCAATATTATATGTGATATGCCTACGAAGTACGAAACCATATTCCGAAGGATGCAACCCATCATGCAAATAACCTTTAATATGGATCAACAACCATTTTGGTTATGATCTTGTAAATGACTAGCATGCGAGTTATTAGTCTCCAATCAGTGAGAGCGAATCACTTAGCTGCTTTTTTGGAAGGAGCTTAACAAGTCATTTTTTCCATGACATAGGCATTTGTTGGTTTTCCCATGCTGGATTAACCATTCATAGCAAAGTAGTCTTGAGGATATCCCAGAAGGCAATAAAAAATTCCACAGACCATCCCATCCTGGAGATCTCCATCTACCACAAGATTTAACAGCATCTTTCAGTGAAAGGAATTTCCAATTCCAAAGCCTGAGCATTAGAGAGAATGGGATGGACATGCTGTAAAAGAAGCTAGTGGGCAGACAGGACCTGAGGAGAAAGAATGTCCACATGCCCTGCACACAAAAAGTAGCAAGCTCTGAGCAAGATGAGGACCAAGAACCATGAGGCATCTTGATTCGACAAATATTAGCAGCCTGTCTTTTGTAATGCAAACTTTTAAAGAATTGCTTGGAAGAGCAACTGTTATTCAAAAAAGCCCTTTGCCGAGATCCGGTTTCCCATTTAGCAAGCTTTCTTCAGTCATTTGATTGGAGACAAAATTTGGCCTAACATAATAGCATGCTTTCTTCTGAAGACAAAGGTCGAAGATGACTGAGTTGAGTCAAACTTTGGCAAGTGTTTTTGGCATGCTTCACGGTCTCCCGTGTGGCTTGCATGTAGGATTTACCATAATCCCGAATAACTGCTTGCATTCTTGCAACAAAAGCCTACCATGCATAATCCATATCAATGTGCATTTGATGAGAAAGAGGCTGAATGGCATCACAAACCATGGCTTTAAAATCAACATGGTCAAAGTACCCATTATTTATCAGCAAAAGGTGTCTACAAGCCAATCTATCATCTGGAAAGTCATGCAATAAGAGCCTCAACCAAGAGCCTCAGCCAAAGAGGTGCATGATCCGAATATGTGAAAGCATGGTCAATCCAAAGCTGACAAGTGAAGGCATCAGAATGCTACGGATCAACCTGATACCATCTATCCAAGTTTGCCTGATATGAAGATTGAGCATTATGCTGAAAGGTATAGCCCGTAAGCATGGGCTGCAATTCCTTCCAGAGACAACTGAAGCAAAAAATTAGACCATGCCTGCTTTTCAGAAGCCATGTGAGTGTGGCCTGAGGTATTATCTCCCGATTGTGGGGCATTAAAGAGAAGCCAGCAACTTCCACCTAGACAGGGCATCTATGTTTGATCAAAGCCTGATAATCTCTGGTAGGCGACCAGGGCAACACATGAACCATCTGCTGCCCATAGAAGAGAGGAGAGTGCTCCAATAAAATCTGTCTATGCTCTTCATCTGCCATGATCACTTCAAAAAAGCCCCTTGCTGCATAATGAACTTTTTTGACATAGCACCCACCCAGGGTTCTAGTCAACCAGTTACCAACATCTATAGCAGCAGCAGGCATACGTCCTGGAAAAAAGATAATAATGGCATGCTTGGCATATTCCTTAACAAGGTCAAAAATATCATCCACCTCCACCATGATGCCCATGGTGGAAACTAGATCCTTCCAACTCTTTTGAGTGTCTTCAAAATCCTCATGCATCACCTCATAGACAAGTTGAGCCATGAAGAGGGCCATCCTAACCCATAACCTGCTTTTGTTTTTTGTGTTGCACTGATCTATCTTTCTGAAAAGTTTTTTCATAAGGACAAACCGCCATTTAAAGGTGAGAGGAAGCTTGAAAATACGGAGAGGTCTTATAGTATGGAAGCTATATGGTGCAAAAGGACAAAAAGTGTACAGTAACGTTCTCTTCCTGTACGGATTTTTGCATGCGTGTATAGAGTTCTTGAATGCAAGTATAGAGTCCCTGCGTGTAAGTAAGGAATCCTTGTGTGGACAGCAAAACACAAACAGAACAGAGAGACTACGCAGGGAATGTACGGGAGGGCCCACGTGAAGCAAAGCAAAAGTACGGAAGATCCATACAAACTCTACGGCAAAAAACAACAGGTGATGGAGCTGTACGGCTGATGACAAACAGCAAAACACAAACAAAACGGAAGGGCTACGCTGAGAATGTACGGAGGGACAACTTGACATAAGCAAACGTATCGATGATCTATACAAACTGTACGGCCAAAAATAAGTGTAGGAGACTCGTCTATACGACTGATGAACAAGAGGTTGTATGGCTTGTAGGAGCGAAGTATCGCCTACGTGAAGAACCAAGGAGGCTAGATCACCACACCCTCTCTCTCTCACGACCACCAACACTCACCACACACATGCCTCACACACACTTTTTTTAGTGAAATCTTTTATTTCTGTGTGGGAAACCCACCAATAATTACAAAGGAAAAATTTACAAGTAAAGCCTCAGAGCAAAAGTCATGAGGCAACCAAGCAAAAAGTTATAAGATCAAACTGAAGGAGGATCAAACACAACATCCTCCAGTTTCAGATTGTTGCTTTGTAAAAATTGATGCAGTGAAGAAACTACACCGTCAATAAAAACCACCTGTTTTTTGCCCTTGTGATTCTTCTTAATATAAGCGGGGAGCCTGAATTTTTGAATCACAGGGTCCAAAACCTGTTGCAACATAGTATGAAAAGGCTCCAGAGAAAAAGAAACATCTGCATCGTGAACAAAAAGAGACTCTGGCATAGTCTTCACAAGCATAAGAACTAGATCAATTTCTGTGCTCTTTGAAGGAGCATCTGACGAAAGAGCTGCATCAAATATGTCATGACTCATCATGTCAGCTTCAGTCGGGGTATTAACCAGAGAGAGCATGTGCAACATCCTATAAGATCCCCTTTGCAAGGGGCACATCCATATCCTAAGGAGAAGGAGGCTAATGGTGCTCACGAAGGATGCAATCCTAAGCTTCTTTAGCAAGAGATAGATTGGCCTGTGATTAATCTACCTTAATCCACTAGTGCTTCAGAGCAGTAGAAGATAGCAAAACCCGGAGGAAAAGGAAGAGTAACCTTGACAGCTGAAGAAGGAGCAGGAGGAGTGGTCCTAGATGCAAAAGGACAATTACATGCAAAATGACCAACCTGGTAGTACCGATAACATGCTGTTGGAAAAGAGACAAAATGCAATTTGATGCGCATCGGATGAGCAAAACCCAAATCAAGATCCAAAGTAGAGGGCACAGGCTGCATCATATCCCATAAAATACAAAGTCGAACATCTCAGGTAGCCTACAAAAACTCCTATCTCGGAACATAAAGAGGCCTCCCTAAAAGCGCTGCAAGAGTAGGAAGATGCTGAAGAAGAGGCACAGGCAACGCTTTGAGGGTAATCCAAATTGGACAGTGAGTCAGACAAGAGGTTGACGGATCAAAAAGCGGATCCCAAGGCATCACCTAAGCGAAAAAACCAACCCCATGAATACTAGCACAAGTAACAAGTCTCTCCACCACATCAAACGAAGAGCAGTGGGCATAATAAAAACATTTGCCCAGAAAGACAAAATCATCGACCATTTGCTAGCTTGATTCAAGTGGAGGAATGCCTTGTGCATTTCAAATTCAACTTCTTCATGATATGGGGCACCATGATATTACATGTAGCTCCCCCATCAACACACACACTTTTGACATGGCAGTTATCTATGATGACAGCTACTGTATGCGGGTGCCCGATCAATTTCTTTAGAGATAGAAGAAACCTCTCGTACCTTTCCCTTTTTCTTGCTCCTCCTTGTTGAGAGCCCTTGCTGCAGCTCATGTCTCACCTTAGGGGTTAATGCTATTAGTTGAGGAAGCGTGATGCTCAAAGACTGATGAGCAAGGTCCTGAACGATCGAATAGCCTTCTTGACCTGAGCCACCGATAGGGAAATCCCAACGACGAAGTTGAGCTGTAGATAAAACCCTACCCATAAAATAGAGAAAGAACCCAAACTGTTGAGCCTGTCGAAGACCGAAAACCAGAAGGACAGGATCCAAAGAACAAACCGAAGGGGAAGCCGATGGAGGAATATCTATGCAAGAAGCAGAACACAACTGGCGAAGAAGGCCCAGCTGGAGTGAAGGACCATCCGTAATATCGAGCTTCTCAGATTTGACAAAATGCGAGGGAACCAAACTACCACGCTTCCTCCGAATAAAGACACGTGCAAGAGGAGGAGAGGCAGAAGGAGGAACTGATGCAGAGAACACAAAAGATCCATGAAGGACAAATTGATGTAATGGATCATACCAAGGTCTATGGTTGTGAGTGATCATGTGAGTGAGTGTGTGAACACGTGTGTGTGTAGGTGTGCTTGAGTTAGGTGTGACTGATGATGTGTCAGTCAGTAGGTGTGATTGAGGGAATATAGGAGTGTGGTGTATGATTGAGAGATTCTAGGAGACATTGGTGGCCATCCTGATTGAGATGATTGTGGATCTAGATTCCACCTACTCATTGCCAGTTGCCTATATGTACTCCATTCTATGAATGAATCAATTGCTCATTGCCTTCATACTTGGGCCATTGTCTCTACCTCTTGTCTATCTCCATCATGCTTCCATGCTTGCACCAACATGTGGTATCAGAGCCTTTCCACCCTCCTTGAGCCTCCACCCATGTCCTAGTGCCACCTCCTCATCTTCTTCAACCTTCTTCCATGTCTATCCCATTTTCCTCAATTTTGCCCGAATCTTGCAACATCGATTTCTCCACATCCGACCGTTAACTTTCAAAATCCTTCCGACTCTAGCTTTCACACACTAGGGCGCACCTTTTCACCGTTGGAATCGACAAAATTATACTCTGAGCTACCGTGCCGCCCTATTCTTTGATCGCTGAAATTCCTCAAATTTTCGCCTTTACAGTCACAATTTCGACTTACCCTATTAGCTGCACTTGGACAACACTTAGGTCTAGCTACTGCCAAAATTTAAGCTCAATGTCACCATAGACGAGGGAGATATCACTGTTTCTTTGGCCAACTTTCCTGATGTAATGCCAGATTACTGTGCACACTATTTCGCCCATCCTTTGTGTTGCTAGTAGGCCTCAGTAAGGGCTTTCATTTCCACCCAAAAGCCCCTTGGATGCTACTCAGGATAGGTCAAATTTCTGTTTGCTCGATTTGGGGATTTCTCTCAAATCTCCTTCATGGCTGAAGCATTGCAAGTGGTTAGATGCTCAAAAGTTTCAATATTTTAATGTTTTTTCTTGGCATTGATGGGTGTTGGTCATACAAGTAGATGGATGAAGTATTTAATGCTCCAAAGTTGGTCTATCACTATGCAAATCATGTTTTTCAAGACATATGCTTAGATGAAAGGTTATATTGGTCACAAGAATGCATCATTCATGATGTTTCAAATTGGTTCAGTGATGTATGCAACCCCTTTGCTTTTCTATGCGGATGATATGCTCTATGCATACTACAAAAGTTTGACGTTAATTATGTATGGTTTATGTTTCATACACTATGCTATGCGACATTGAAGCATATGATGGATACTCTTCATAAGTTCTCTACCTTGGCTTTGCCTAAAATGCATGTAATGGTGAAAGGTTATATGCTTCACTTGAGTAGTGATTTGATGAGCATAGATCTGAAGATCAAGTAAGACATTATGTGCCTCAATGGTGATATACTAGCTATACTAGCTAGTGATTCTTTTATGAAGAAGAAGGATGCAAGCAAGATCAATGGGCAAAGGCATTAACTACAAGAAGGGCTACACCAAGAACCTCTCCAATGACAATGTACCTCACACTATGATAGCTTGGAAGAGGAGGAAAATAATAAGATATGCCATCAAAGGAAAAAATTTCCCCACATCTTCATTTAGAATTTTTTTTTGTGTGATCAATAAGGGTTCTCTGCCTTGGGATGTCCCCCTCAAATGATTATTAGTCTTATGTTTTACTTTGTTAGACCTATGGAAACTTCCCATGCATAGTCATTGTCCAGTCTTCCAAATTGTAAACCAAGAGACCAAAGTCAGAGTGAGATCATGTTGAGGTGAGAATGCCCAAATGAGTTTACTGCTGATGCAACTAGAGTGAGTACCAGGTTGTGGATCATGTGTGTTGTCACGAAAGGTGGGCAAGCCATGAGGTTTCCCATGGACTACTGCAAGGGTTGAGGTCATCAATTTATGGAGAGATATGAAGGACAAATTGATGTAATGGATCATACCAAGGTGTATGGTTGTGAGTGATCATGTGAATGAGTGTGTCAACACATGTATGTGTATAGGTGTACCTGAGTTAGGTGTGACTGATGATGTGTCAATCAATAGGTGTGACTGAGCGAATATAGTAGTGTGGTGTGTGATTGAGAGATTCTAAAAGACATTGGTGGTCTTCCTGATTGAGATGATTGTGAATCTAGATTCCACCTACTCATGGTCAGTTGCCTATATGTACCCCATTCTATGAATGAATCAATTGCTCATTACCTTCATACTTGTGCCATTGTCTCTTCCTCTTGTCTACCTCTCCATGCTTGCACCAACAATCCATCAGTCGGAGCAACGAAAAAAAGGAGAGGAGATAAGACATGTACGAACGTCCGTACAGATTGTACAGACGACCGTATAACAGATACAAATGTTGCAACAGACTGGATAGAATTGGTGAAACTAAAGACAGACTGTGCAGAGAGTACGAGTTGTACAACCCCAGGCTGTACAAACAGGTTAGAAAAAAGCAAATGGACGGTGAAGGTAAGTACAAAAGATACAACTAACGCAACCTATGTGAACAGAGCAGAAAAGAACAAAGGTACAGACGCGAGGATATCAAGCTGTACGAACAGTAGGAAGGAGAGCAAAGGTACGATTGAGAACAAAGGTACAGACAGAAGAGGGCAACAGAAACCTCCATCTCCACTCACACACACATACTTTAATTTTTTATGAAATCTTTGATCGATTATATTATATGAGTAGCAATCTCAAAATAAGGTGCTACAACTATATCAAATGAAAATTTTAGTATATGCCAAAAAGACCTCATGATCTATGCAACGAGTCTGCAAGCAATCAAAGAACGATTGCTGCAAAGAACGCCTGAAAAAGCCAAACAGAGAGAAAGTAAAATCACCAAAGACTTTACAATTCCTATATGTCCATAAAGTCCATAGTGCCCAGTAGCAAACCCAAACGAAGAAAAGATGAAACTCCAGTTTGGATGAATGAAACCCAAATAGCCAAAAGAACTTCCGAAACGGAACAGATGGGAATCTCGCTTGCAGGCGCTGTCAAAGCAAATCAAAAAACTCATGAGCACGGACAATGCAAAAACAAGTGATGAACAGTCTCCGAAGAAGAACAGATGTGACAAAGTACATGAGCAATGTGTCAATGAGCTAATACCTGTCCAGATGAAAACACTCCCAAAAGAACTCGCCAAAAGAAAACCTGTTACCAAAGCGGTACTTTATAGGCCCAAAGTTACTGTAATCTTTTCCTCCACTACTTGACTAGGCGATGCATTCGCCAAACAAAATCACCGAAACCCAAGGTTGAGGCAAAAGGATTTTATACAATGCAAGTACAGTAATCTGAGATAGTCTCAAAGAACAAGAAGAGGACCCTGAAGAAGTCAAAGTCCAATCTTCCAACGATCCTCGAATTCCAAAGGAGGAATCGGAACAAAAGACGAAAAGATGGAAATAATTTGTCGCCACAAAGGACGATAATGAGAGCCCAATCCATATGTAGTGGCTACTAGAGAAAAGGGAAGCACAGTACCAACATCATCTATAACATCAACAACCGAGGTGATGCCTTTAAACGAGACAAAGTAAAAACGTCGAGGTTCCTGTAAAGCCAAGGGAGACTAAAAGACTTTCGACCAGTGAATGCTTTCAGCTCTCAAAGAATTCCCAAGCAACGATTACCGTCTATTCCATTTCAGATGAGAAAGAACATGCTTCCAGTCAAGAAGCAAGCGGAAGACAAAAGAGCATCTAGGCAAAGTGCCATCAATGCAACCAAATAAGAAATCCCAATGATCGAGTTGCCAATGACCAAACGCAAAAATACTAATATGAGTGACCTCTCACACACACATAAAAAGCCCTACACACCTCACACACACACACACACTCTCTCTCTCTCTCACACACACTTAACACTTTCATTTTTTGGGTGAAACCACTGAAATTATAATAAGAAAAACTTCTTACAATGACAATAGCCTAGAAAACAGACTATTCTGAAAAATCAAAAGCAGTGGGAATCTCTCTCTCTCTCTCTCTCACACACACACACTTTTTCAATGAAAGCCATGATTGTTTATATTACAAGAAAAGCCACCTCAAAGCGAGGAGCTAAAAATTACATCAGCTGAAATCTCTGTATATGCTAAATATACATCGTGATCGATGTAGCGAGTCTACAAGCAGTCAAAAAAAGATTGCTACAGAGAACGCTTGAAGAAAGCAAATAAAGAAAATGCTGGATCACCAAAGACTTTAAGTTTCCTGTTTATTCACAAAGTCCAAAGTGCCCAATAACGAACCCAAATAAAGAAAAGATCAAACTCCTGAGTGCGTGGATGAAAACCAAAGAGCCAAATACAATTTCCCAAAAGCAAGAGTCGAGAATCTCCCTCTCTCTCTCTCTCACTCTCTCACACACACACACACACAAGCATGCGCTTCCAGCACGCAAACAGAGGCACATCCACATGCACTGCACGTGCACAGAGAGAGAGAGAGAGAGAGAGAGAGAGAGAGTCTCATTACAATAAAGTGCATACAATTCAAATTCCACTGCATTTAAAACAGCTCATATTCTGATCTGCTCGAAATGTCCTTCAGAATCAGTAAAATGGGCTTTGCTTGTTTTCCTCTCTGTCTGAATCAAAGTGTTGAACTACCATGTTGCTGCAGTGATACATAAAATCTAGTACTCCCGTGCACAGCCTGTGCAACACAGAGTTGTGTTGCTGACATGAAGAACCAATTCGTAACATAGGGGCTGCTTCGGGCACAATCCAAGTATGACATGTGACATACATGACCAATATTTTCGAATAGAGTAGATTGAAACCCTTTTAACGAACAATGATACTCAAGCATTGGTTAACTGGTACTTCAGATACTGTTCTACACTGTCCAGGCCACAGAGATTCTTCACCTTCTCCATTGTGGCTGGTGTATCTAGCCTCAAGTACCTCCCTGTAGCGTACCTCTCACCAGTAAAAGGATCTTCCCATGTTGCTTCTATTGCACGTTTTATGGCAGAATGGACTGAACCAGCAAGGAGTAGAGGAGGTTCTCCAGAGGCTATAACATCAAGCAGAGTATTAGAACCAGTGTGCCACAACCTTAAGAAAGACGACTAAGAACTTCCCAATTTAGTCCAAAAATAAAAGTCCGTGAAAATTTACAAGAGGTATCTTATGATGAGCATGCAAAGCCTGTTAAGAGTTATTGCGAGGAACCTGAGAGTGGTGTAGCTAGTTAATTGTGTTTGTAGTTAATTAGTTAGTCTATACCTCGCCCTGAGCATGCATTGGCCAGCTTAGAACGTTGTGAGTATTTTGAGGTTCTCACCGACCTTCATGGAGCTCCTGCACCATAGACCACTTCTCCAGATACCTTGACGGGCATGGTGGTTCTTCAAAGCTTGGAAGAGCTATGGCAGTGGCAGACTATGGTGACTGGTCACCGTGCTTTCAACAGTAATGTGTGTTGTATTTCCTTTAAAGACCATGTAGATGAGAGACAATGCTGAAGACCTTTTGTACATGAGCAACAACAGAGTATTAAGCATGAACTCAAATACTCTATATGTCTCATGCTCAACAACTGTTCTTTTGCATTTGTTTTTTATACATCAATGCTGATATCTGAGTGAGTATATCAACATTTGTGTCATGTATTGGTATAATTCTTGAGAAGTTTTGCTCCACAATTGGTATCAGGGTAAATTGGGTTCTACATCTGCTTGCCTTTGATTGTGTATGAGGCACACTATGGAATCTTCAACAGAGATTTTGATAAAGAAAATTCAATGGCCATGAATACCCAAGATGGGCTTGTAGTACTCTCATGTCACATCACAGTAGAAGCCAAGTAAAATTACACACAAAGAAGAGGAAGCATACTTGACGGGTCAGTGCAGGGATCTCAAGAGTTTCTCAACACAAGTTAAAGTAAAACCTTTAAATATCGGGAGAAGAAGCATCCTTGCTTCGCATGTGCTCCATTAATCTGAAAGACACCTGACTACCACATTCTTACAAAGACATTAACTTTCAGTCTCTGTAGAACATAGACGCATAGCACTGCCCGCTCCGCTTCCTCCCTTGCTAGGCTGTCCCCCCCTTCCTGCCTCTCTTCCCCTCCCATGCCCCTCTCTTCCCCACGCCTCCCTCTTCCAGCTCGCCCCTTTTCTCCTCTGTCCCCCTCCCCTCCCAGGCTCTGTCAGGCAGGATCTCAGCCCATTTGTGAGCCCACACCAGTTTGTTTTTGGTCTGTTCTTTTTCCTATACTGCCCCCGCCTTCTCACAAGGGACTGGTCTTGTTCTTATACCACCCTCTCCATCTCACAAGGGGCTCTTGCCTTCTGCCCCTTGGTTTCACTTCCTCGAACCCCTCTTAGGGTTTTCTGGCAGCGAGACGGGCATTCAAAACCTTTTTTAGGGCTGCAGCAGCTCCTATTTTAACCTGTTTTAGGGCCCTCGTCTGAGATTTTGGTCATTCTGCCATCCCACTCAACCACAAACAGCTTTGGCAAGGAAGCAACTTTTCTTCCTTTCCTCTTTCTTTCTCCCCCTTCGTTTTTCCTTTTCCCTCTTCTTTCTCTTGCTAGGAGGCGGTGGTTTTGTTAAATAAACGGGTAAGGATTCAAAAGGTGACCTTTCGAGGGCTCAGATAGCAGCACCTTGAACATTCTCAACCAACCGGATCTCCCTCTCGCTAGGGGACAAACAACATGTACATAAAGTTATTCTCTCCCTTTGTTACGTCAACCATAATTACGGAAGCCCCTTGGCTTGCTTATGGTAAGGTGGGAAACCAGAGGGGTCGATAGTGCTTGTAAAGATAGGGCCTTGAGAGCTTGGGTCTAGGGTCACCCTAGGCCTAGGCATTTTCGAAAGAGGTGCAAAGAATTGCTCAAGAGGGGGCTAAATGGAAGGAGTCCATAGCGGACACATGGCAACAAGAGGGGAGGACACTTGGCAAGCACTAGGCTAGGAAGAGAGCTCTAGAGAGAATTCTCCAGGGTGCAAAAGAGGTAGAGATATCTCTATGGAATCGGGGAGATTCATCATCAGGAACTCGTGACTGGGTGGTAAACAGCCGAGAGATCCCTCTTGTTTAGGAATTTACACATTGGTATCAGAGTGGGTGAAAAGAAGGCTGAGAACTTGTTGATTACGAATGGAAGCTGCTGGTGAAAATAGTCGTTACCTTCTACTCCATCGACAATAACAAAGACACGCCCGCTGATGAAGCTGTTCAAAGCGTCGTTTCTGTTGGCTGAAAGGATCGTCTAAACTAATAGCGTGTATTAACCCTCTGAAAATTGTTACAATCAACGGCATATCGGATTCTTAAACCGGGCGACGATTGCAAATTTGACGACCTTTGTAACTGGCAAGTGAGCACCCTGTTGACAAGATCGACTTCCACACAGCATTTTATGAAGGCTGCGACCTCATCTGCAACTTGACGTACAAAGATAAATCAGTCACGTCGTGCAACGTGATCTTTGTATAGAAGCAGACCTCACATGGTTTGCAAGGAGACAAATGCTTTCAAAGGAAAGCAAAGAAGAGGCCATTGATGACCACTTTGCAACCGTGCTCATAGCATGCATCAAAGAGGGATTAGGAGCTATAGTAAGCTCTAAAAAAAAAGCAAAGTGATCCTTTGTAGCAACTGCGACTCGACCTGCACAGAAAAAGATGAACTCCACGTCACGACAACCTACAGACAATAGAAGATAGATTGCCATGTCATTTAAAGGTTTGAAACGTTTCTTGAGCGTTTCCTTCATGCTTTATGTCCTCTCTTTTTTTCCTTCATCAACGCAGCATCACTCTTGACATAGCCCATTGGATACAGAGGTTGAGGAGACCACGCCCTCCGCCACAACGAGAGACAACTTGACAGACGCAGATCCGAGATGTCTTTGCAGCCCACCGGAGAGCCACCACGGTGTTGGGTTTTGGCTTCTAAGTTTCAATCTTTTTCCAGCTCCAGTTTTGTTTGAGCTCTTAAGCTCTTTAGCCTAGCGTAGCATAGCAGCCAGCAAGCACCCTAGCGTGCCCTTTGCTCCAGCCCATTAAGGCTTGTATCCTTCTCATTGGTGAACTTTGTCCCATAGGCCCGTGAGGACTCCCGCAAACGTTAATACATCTTTCTTTCTTTCTTTCTTTCTTTCTTTCTCTATTCAATAGGGCTTCCCCTTGGCCCCCATTTTGTTTCTTTTCGTGGCAAAGATTGGTGAATAATTTTCTTTGGGCAGACTTGGACAGCACACGAAACACTCAGGTTAAGGTAATAGGGAAGGCAGTGGATCTTCACCAAGAAGAGGGAGGGTTGGGTATCATCGATCCAGAGATGTAGAGTAGAGCCATATTAGGGAAGCTTATTGTCAGGGGTCTAGCTCCAAGCTCTAACCTTGGAAGCTCTTGCTCTGGCAAGGGCTCATAAGAAACACTCCATACATAGAAGGACAGTGACAACAATCTCACAAATGGATCTTAAAGGCGTCCTCTCTTACAAAGGGTTGCCATTAATGTGGAGCTTCATGAGAATGTGCCAGCATCTCTCAGGTAGCCTCATCCAAGCCACCCCCTAGGGCAAAGATGAGTTTGAGAGACAACCCCTAATTTGGCACCCAAACTTTCAAGACCAAGAGGCTCATATGCTTGGGCAACGTAGGCATATTAGGTGGGCACAGAGGGACAACCCGGTGCTGCAATCCCTAGGTGCATGGAGTCACCTTTCCAATAAGCCTAAGGAGAGGCTAAGCACACTTGCAAGGGCCAACTAGCAAGATGCAAGAGATCAAGGAGGCCATTCTAAAGACATGCAGGGGATTTTGACATCCCCCCAAATGTCACAGAACCTCTAGGCTGGTACAGGTAGTTCTCCAAGACATCAATTCCTTCTACCTACACCAAGAGCATGACAACCCCTACCCGATTTTCTTCATATTGACTTGACTGGATTACTCTAGATGGAGAGCGAGGGATCAACCCGGGTGATGGGCCATAGACTCTATCATGGTTGTAAGACACGTTAAGACACGACACGTTAGACACGCTTCAGACACGAGTGTCTAAAGTGTCTTAAAGATAAGACATGTAAGACACGTCATTGTAATAATAAATATTTAATTAATATATGTATAAGTATACAAGTGTACAACTTGCTAGCATAGCTAGCTGCTTGATTTTAGAAGTACAATAAGCTACACTTAAACAATGCAAGAAGTAACAATGCAAGACTCACTACTCAAGAGCTTGCAAGTTAAGAGTCCCGGCTCAAGAGCTTGCAAGTCATGACTCACAATTTTAAAGATTTAACAACATATTAATCAATACACATAAATATCATGGCAACACTCTACGATTGATGTAACTGCCAACAAACTCGGTAGCGTTGAGGCAATCCAATCTAGTCATGTGTCGTCTTCTTCATATGTTCAATATGACGTCTTGTGATATCAACAAAGTTGCAATTCTTTTTTGTGAGTTGATAATTCGAGGGAGGTGTTTTAAAGTCGTGCAAAAATTTGGTTTCCCTGCAACTGCATCAATTTATGGATGCATGCACTTGCACTAAAATCCTACAATTGGTATCAAAGCAAACGAGAGGGCTTGTGAGCATATCTGGTTGAGAGGGTCTGAGATGTGCCAAAATTGTTGGTTTCCAAATAAAATCCTCGAAGAAAGACAAAGCATATGCTTCAGCTCTCAGATTCGACGGCAAGAACTATGATGCATAGCAGTTGCGGGCACACGTCTATACCTCCTGCAGAAAGGTTTGTGGGGCGTCATCTCAGGCACAAACAAGAAACCAAAGGATAGTGAGTCAAACAAACTCATTCTCTAGAAACAACACAAGGAAAAAGCAATCGGCATCTTAGGTAAGGCACTCGAGCCGTACTATTTTCATCATTTGGATGTCACCAAGAACACCTCTGACAACTAGACCATCTTGGAGAATCTCTTCACAACAAAAATAAAGCAGGGATTTTCAGTTTTCCAATGGGTGAAAGTAAGAGTATGGGTGCCCATTTGAATCGTTTGCAATCTATCCTGAAGCAATTGTTTGCTGTGGGATCTAAGGTGGATGATGAGGACGCGAAAACTATACTTGTCTCTGCTATCTCTCAAAGATTTCCTGATCTAGTGCAAATCCTGCGAGTCAGCTCAGACAAAATGGATTTTGTCGACATGGTTGCTCTTTTACTGAGCGAGGAGAGAAGGCTAAGTTTACAATCTCCAATTGGGGAGCCCGCATATATAGCGTCCAGCAACAAAGGACAGAAAAAGAAGGATTATAGCAAAGGGAAAGAGTCTACGGCATGTTCATACTATGGGAAAGAAGGCCATGATGATCGTCACTGCTATAAGAAAGCATATGACCTGAAGTCCAAGAAGGAAAAGGTGTTAGCAGCCGAGGAAACTCCCCCAAGTGGAGATTTTGCAGGACTTACTTATTGCAGCCAACAAGGAACCAGTATACGATGGCTTTTATTTATGGGTTGTGCCCTGTGTGGGTAACCTAGTCGGTACATTGTGCCCTGTATGGGTGATGTTTCATCACTGTGCCCTGTGTGGGTGGTGACTTTTTTCTTTTTGTGTTCTGGTTCTGAGTTCTCTATGTTACCTCCTCAGCTCACAAGGGGAATTGTTGGGTGATGTGGCAGCTCTCCATGCTTATAACAGCTCGATGTGCATATGATTGGGTGCTTTATGTGTTGCATGGCGGTGCTGAGCATGGAACAATCAAGGTCGCAGCATGGGGCGGTGCAAGATTCACTGGCGGTTCACAATTCTTCTACAAAGATCAATGGCGAGGCAGTTTTCCTTCTCTTTGTCGAAAGTTAATATCTAGTATTATTCTATGTATGGAGCAGCTTCTCTTAGGGTCCTTAGAGAGTCTTTTGAGTCATCATGATTGATGCAACTGCCAATAAACTCGGTAGAGTTGAGGCGATCCAATCTAGGTTTGTGTAGTCTTCTTCATACGTTCAATGTGGAGTCTTTTGTCGTATCAACAATGTTGCAATTCTATTTCTGAGTTGATCATTCAAACATTGAGTTGGAATCCTCAGAAACAGGTAACATAGCAGCCAGCTTCCCCTCTCGCTTGGTCAAACATCCCATGGATTGCTGATCTGTGTTGTTTTCTCAATTCTCTAAAATAGAAGACTCTTTTCTTTGGAAAAAACCTTCCCGTCTACATATTAGAACTTCAGATTTGGTGTGCTTTTGCTCGTCATGTTTGTCTTCTTCATTATCTATAGGCATGGAGCTTTGGTGTGCTAGGGATTAGTCCCCCTAAATTTATGTCACTTAGTATGACTCTAAATTATGCCTTCATACCTATGCCACAATATGTCCAAGCATGATCATCCAAAGACGTTGGGGACAAAGATATTCATTAACAATCAGCAATGATTTATCAGGTCCCTTGGCAAAGCGACTCATAGAATTACTAAAACCTGTACACAACTTAGTGTATGCCAAAATGAGCCCAAAAGTAGTAAGGTAGGCAATGTCAATCCTAGTTCATCATAAACTGCAGCCTGAAATCCAGCATGAGTTTTCTCATTTAGACAAAATTACACAAAGAGAATAATGTGCTTGCATGAGTGTGTTTGTTTATGTGTATAATATTGACAAAGACACACCCACCACAAGCACACGCATACACATATACATACATAGATACATATGTATGTATATATACACACATACATATGTATCTATGCATACCATTTTCATATATTACATTTGTGTGCACACGTGGGTGTTGAATGCATGTGTGTGCATGTGCATGTGCGCCCATTGATGCATGTACTTTTGCCTACATGCGTGGTTTTTTTAAAGAGAGGGGGACACACACTCACACACCTTTGGATGAAAGTATACGATTCTGATGAGCAACTCCATTCAAGATCTCCACTGAGAAATGTTGTGGTATATTATCTATTGCTGGAGGCTTGTATGTCCAAGTGCCATTCGTGATTACTTTTCCATCGCTATCCACTTCATGTTCCTCGGTCATGAAAAATCCAATTCCTTGCACAAAGGATCCTTCAATCTACACATAAATTTGTCATTAGTTAATCTACAAGTCTAGCAAACTTGGATGCCACATAAACCTTTAAAAATCCATGACTTGACTAGGAGAAGTGCTTTGTTGCAAACATAAGCCAATTAACGAGCCAAAATACCATTGCATAATTATCCCAAGGAAAGTGATTTTCAATGGAAAAAGAGGAATTTTATGATTTTTTTGGCTAGCCCCCTTCCTCCCTCATATACTATCTACTTAGTATATTGTCTATGTTGGTATATTGTGTAAATGCTCTACTTTAAGCAAACAAACTTTTTTTATTGCCCTTATTTAAGAACATGTTATCCATGCTTTTATTTGCTTAATTGTGATTGAGCATATTTACCTATCTCAATTTTCTAGACACTTTATACTATCGTAGATTGTAGATTGAAGGGATGCCATATTCCAATCGGGAATGAAGCTGCTTTATATTTATCAAGAGAAGTGGTGGCATTGGCTACAACCATGACAAGTTAGAAGTTACTTTTTTCAAGGTGCTCACTCCACAACTATTTTTAGTCCTCAAAATTGAAGCTTGCAATCTACACTTGTAAATAACATTGATTTCATGAGTTGTTGCCGTTAACAATGCTACTGGAATATGTGACGTGCATTATTGTTCTACTGTTGATTCATGGCTGTGGCTCTTTGTAGAAAACGGAGAGGGAAAACTTAGAGAAGGGGGACAGAATAGTAGCATATAGGAGTCAAAGGAAGGGGAAAAGGGGGGGGAGGGGGGGGGGGAGAGAGAGAGAGAGAGAGAGAGAGAGAGAGAGAGAGAGAGAGAGATTGCATCATCGTCATGTGTCAAAGACGAAGAAGTCTATAATGTTGTTAAAATTGTCCCTTTTAGCAAACTTGCTAACCCATAGAGAGCATTTCTTGTTGTATATCTAGATGAGCATACCCAAAGTCATCCAAACGACACATAGTGATATGATGTATATAATTAATTACATAAAATATACTATATATAAATATATAAGTAGCTAAGCATGTACATATACATATAAACTATATGCACATAAATTAGCATTGTATTGGCAGTACGCACAAGGAAGGTGGGGTCTTGGTAGAAGAGGAGGGAGAGGAATACGAAGAATAGGCGAAGTAAAAGAAGGAGAAGGTGGTCATGGTCTGGTGGGAGCGGCGGCGGTGAAAATGGGAAAAGTGGAGAAGATAGCGGTGATGGTGGAGAAGACAGAGGTGGAAATGGTAATGGTGGTGGTGGTAGTCATGTTGGTGAGAGTGAGAAGGTGGGGTAGTGATGACAAAGAAGGTGGCGATGATGGTGGTAGTGGTGATGGCCTAGAAGGTGGAAGTGGAGGTGAGATGGAGAAGGTGATGGAGGTGAATCTGGAAGCAAAAGTGGACGAGGAGGAGGACGATGACAACGACAACAACTAGAAGATAAATACATGATGTATGATATGGCATAGTATATGTCAATAAATGAAGTTGGTGTATTGATATAGACAGTGAAACATGAGCACAAGGTCTTGGATTCAAGTCCTCAAAGTGCAATAGACAAGGTGTGCAACTTTGCAAAAAAAGCATGGCTACTTGTAGCTGCCCTTTCCCTCCTACTCAGAATAGGTGGCCTAGAAATGCTGCATTTTATCGGGAAAGGATAACCCTAAACAGTTGCCCCATAAAGCAAAGCGGTCTCTAAAGGGCAGCTAGCTAGGCCACCCTACATATCGTCTTAAGGGATGGGTATAATACCATGATTCTTGTAGTAAAACCTACATCAGTCGAGGGCCATCCCGATTCCTCTTGCAGGTGGTAGATGTATTTAAAGTATCTAGGTTTCTGAATAAAGCATCCCTCTCATCTGGAAAAATTGGCAGCGCATAGGTGTAATGATAGATAGGGCATCTGCTCAATGGAGCATCTTACTTTGGTAAAATATCTAGAAACTTCTGAAACACTTTCCGTATGTTTATTGCAAGCAATGTTGTGAGGCATATTATGAAATGCATTCCAAAATTCGGGTCATTAAACATTTATTCCTGCTGCAGAAGAACATTTGCACGGAGCCCGAATATAAAACACTGATTCAATGGATGATAAAGAAAAATAAGACAACCTGTCCAATGTCAACTGCAGGATTTAAGCTTTTTCCACAGTCATAAATAAGATCGGTTTGGATTAGCCTTGTTTCTCCTGTAAGAACATTGATTTCAACCTGCAGCAGAAATTCCACATTTATAAACTAATGCAGCATCTTGAATACCATTTTGATAATATCCGACCTTTTACCTCACTTGCTGCTGCACCATAGTTAAGATATCTTTTCGTGCTTTCATCTGGAAACCAGTGAATCTGTGCTGACAAATCAATTTGATCGAACTTTGCCTGCAAAATAAAGAAATATAACATCAACAATTTCTTAGGTTCTGTATAAATGAGCTATAAATACAAATAAAAAACAGTGCAGTTTGAATCTGATGATAGTCACTCACAAAGTTGAAAAGCATTAAACTCTTTCACACATAGCAGGGACTAGCAAAACGACAAGATTCCCATCAGCATCATTAGTACCAATGATGTTTCACTTATAGCATTTCAGGAAGGAAGATAATCCTATCTCATTAACACATTCAATATCACAAGCCTTTAGCTAAGTGTTTGTGCTCTAAGCCTTTGATTAATCTGTTTCGAATTCTGACCATTTTTAGAAAAGCAATTGAGGATGAACCACTCAGGGAAGAGATATGAGAGACAGGTCAACAATCAATCATGGACATTGTCATTCGTCTTAGAAAAAACAAAGATATCCCATAGGATAAATATGGACATACCTCACAAGTTTGGTCTTTCAAACTCCATATTATTTACGTCGCCTAAACGCCAGACATTCATCTCGTTTTTATCAAAGCAAAGAACATGGAATATGGTTGCCATTGCTAGTTTTCTTATAGTGATACAAATTCATCCTAAAAGTTGCTCCTATTTGATTTGAATTATAATTATACACCAACGAATGTGGGCAATAAGCAGGGGGATTGGGAGTGGCATCAAGACACCAGGATGTTCTATATATAGGTAGCCTCTCCATGATTCCCCTCTTTCCTTAATCCTTGATGGGAGATCCACAAGATCTGATAGGACTCCCACACACCCCTTTCTTTGCAACAAAGAAAGACACTAGGGTATTTCCTTCGTCGAAGGCGAAACCTAGTTGGGATGAACCGCCGGATCTGGCAGAAGTGTTGAGATTAAGGGGCCCTGCGGGGGCAGTTACCCATTTGGTCAAGGAGCCTCTGGTGGGCAGCAGTTTAAGCAGCAGGAGGTCTCAATGATACAGCCTCACCTTTGGCTGCAAAAACGGAAGCACCAAGGAGGTCAAGGACTAGGGTACAAATAGTGTCTCACCATTGGCTGTCCACCGAAGCAGCAAAGTCTGTTTGTACGGCATCACTACGCAGCCCACTGAAGCTTTAGGAGGGCATGCAAGCTGACAGAGATTGCAGGGTGCAGCCAGAAGGTAGATGACAGTTATGAGTGGTCAGGGGTCCACATCTAGGCAGAACCCTATCTGGTAGATGGTGGCACACTAAACACATTCGTTTGTGTCAGGTTTTGTCTATTTGTTTGAAACATTCTATAATGCATGATCTACTATTCAACTCTGTTGTTGTACTGTTCAAAGATGTAAGTCTGCATCTCTCTCTGTCCAATTGTGTACACATTAAGGAAAGATTTGAAATAGCTTAGTGTGATTTCTGGGCATACTTTTTCATAATATTCCACTGCTTGATTGTTTGCTGTAGTAGCAAGCAACCTCCACCTCTGTTTTTTTAACAAGGAGTACTTGTTGGATTCAGAATTCACAAATGACAGGGCCCTGTTTTTGGAGGTTCATCCAAGAATCTAGAAAGGATTCGGCTCTCACGAGAGTGCCAAAATCACCTGGAACAAATCAGTGGGCTTTCCCACAAGGATTAAGATGATCCAAGATTGGAGGACAGACCTAGATTTCCATTGGATCCCCCAGGGACAAACCACGTCATACTGTTGTCAAGGTGGGTCTCGACATTTTAGTAGAGCAGCAGATTTCCCTAGTGCTAGAGAGGGTTCTGCATACTTTCCTTGGCATTAAGAGCCCTAGAAGTAAACCACATTCTTTGGCTATGCCCTGTGTATCACCTCTTCTGGTGCTTTCATAGGGGATGTCTTGGCTGCAAAGGGCATAAAGCATCAATGCACTGTACATTACACTTCAAAGCGAAATGGTATGGCTGAACATAAAATCAGTCACTTGTGGAGATGGCCAGATGCATCATTAATGCAGAGGGGCTGCCACACAAATTTTGGATGGAAGCAATCATGCGCGCCAATCGTGTGTTGAACCGCTAAGCTTGGTGTGGCACCTTGGGTGCGGGGAGCAATGGAATGCAAATAGAATGCGAACGAGCAGACAAGAACTGAGAGAACACGAAGTACTTGTAAATGGATAATGATAAAGTACAAGTGGTGGCCAATATAGGCCCCAAAGTCAACCATAAGTGTTGACTAATTCATTCAACCTAATGGCTGATTGATCCTAACTCAACTACAAGGCCATACCAGGGCTAAGTGCTAACATACCCCCCTCCATGGTATGGTTTAAGTATCTTGGATACATCTCGAGTATACCTGGAAACTATATCATAGTTGCACATATTTGTCCAAGATGAGCTGATGATGGTACAGCAAGATCAACATCATGTAATAAATGGTGCCAAGTGAAAGGCATGTCAAAAAACCTCAAACTTAGGTCGTGGTAGAGCCTTCCTGAAGAAATCTACTAAGTTATCATGTAGGACCACTGAATACTCCGGCTAACACGCGCTCTGATAGTGCACCTCCATGTGCTTCATATGTGCATCAAACACTGGATTACGTGCAACGGCTAAAGTACTTTGGCAGTTAGTGTAGATGATCGCAGAAGTGTCCTGGCTGACATGAAGTTATGAGAGTAACTTACGGAGCCAAACACACTCTACTATAGCTGTGAAGGCTGCCCTGTACTCAGCTTCACAACAAGAATTAGCAATTGTAGGCTGCTTCTTGTTGAACCAAGAGATGCATGAAGAGCCAAGCATGAAACAGTTGTCAATGTGTGACACCCTCATGTCGCAACAACTGGCAACAATCATTGTCCGTGAATGTATGCAAATCTAGTGAAGACTAATCACTATAGAACAATCCCAAATGATGTGTGGCCTTCGAGTAATAGAAGACTCGCTTCACTACCTGCCAATGCTACGGAATGTACCTACTTAGCTGGAAGACTGCAAATTAGGCTGGGCATGACATAAGTAAATAACACAGCCCACAGCCTGCTGATAAAGAGTGGCATCAAATGGGGTCCCATCTTCGGAGGAGAAACGGAAGACAAGTTCCAATGGAGTAGAAACCGTCTTGCAATCGTCGAATTGGAAGCACAGCAAGAGCTATTTGGACTGACTCATCACTATGCCCCCCTCAACATTAGCAAACTGGATGCCCAAATGGTAGTGCAACCTGCCCACATCTGACATTGCAAATTATTTCTGCAAATCTGCCTTGAAATCTGCAATTTTCTGCGTGTCTCTTCCGGACATAAAGAGTGGCCCTTGTAGGGCTGTTTTGGAACCCAAGAAATATACAAAAAAGTATGTATCTTGGCATACAATGCCTACAGTGCCTGCTGCAAACCATAAAGGGCCTTTTTCAGCCCACATACCTTAATTTCAGAACCTGCCATTTCAAATCCTGGAGGCTGATTGACTTACACCTCTTCCAATAATCCACATGAAGGAAAGCAGCCTTATTATCCAGCTAGTATACCTTCCAATGCCTATGCATGCAAGAGCAATGACACACCGAATGGTCATAATATGTGACATGGGAGTATACACAGTCAATGCCATGTTGTTGAGCATAGCCTTTCGCAACAAGGTGGGCTTTGTAGCAGTCAACAATGCCATCAGCATTACGATTCAATTTGTACACCCACTTAGTGCCTATGGCATGCTTGCCTACTAGCAAGTCATACAACTCCCATGTGCCCTTTGCATGAATGGAATTAAGTTCAGCTTTGATGTCATCCATCCATTCTCTGCTATCAAATGCATCCTTATGACAGAGAGGTTCCTCGTTACAAGCAATAGCAATCAAAGCAACATGAAGAAAATTGCCCTGCATTTGTTTTTGTGCACCTCTGTTGCGGGCAGCCAAGGGCTATCCCATTGAGTATCCAAGATCCACCTTGGAACTCTTTTCTGTTGTCTAATGACAGCTTGCTCCTCATCAACTGCCTAATCAATGCCATGATTATCAATTGGCTGCAAAAGGAGGCTGTGAGCTGCTAGAAGCATTTGGAGCATCGGCTCTTCTGTAGCCATGATGGTAGTCATAAGAGCATAGTTGGTAGTTTCAACCTGAATTGCTTTGCCTTTCTGAGCATATGTCAATCTGGCTGGTGGTCTGCTTTCCCTAGTAGACCGTCTAAGTTGCTGTGGTTCTGCTTGGGGTGCTTTAGGCAATTCTTTCTCTTTTTAATCAACCTTTTCTGTAGATGACTGAGTAATCGGTGCACCTATCTCCTATGTGTTTGAGGTTTTCCATTTATCCATTGGAAGCACCACTTCAGCAGCAGATTGAGCAGCATACAAACCTTCATCCACGATACTTGGAGCATAGGAGGCTGATTGTTGCAGACAAAGACCTTAGAAGAAGTCTTCATCCTGGGCTAGCATTTAAGGCAACAAGGACGGATCAAAGGGGAAGCTTGGCCGTTACCATTGGGGTGTGGTTCAAAGAAGCAAGGAGGACAAGCAACCAATGTCAAGCACATGCCTTACCAGTCCTTGTCCCTCATCTAACCACACCTCAATGTCAGACATCCTGATTGTGACAGTGAGATCTGCATACCTTACCTCAGCAACATCTAGAGATGTCACCACGAAAAACTCTCCATTGATTACGACATTAGCCATATCCTTTGAATGTGAGTTGGACCCCTTCTTGTTCTTCTTATCAGCCTTCTTCTTTCTACAATCCTTTGCAAAATGTCCCGGCGTATAACATTTGAAACAATTCTTCTTCTTCTTTCTTTTCTTCTTGTTTTCCTCATCTGAAGAGTCCCCTCCATCATTGGTCCTTCTTGGGCCTGCAACTGCTAGCCTTACCCTTTTCCTTGCCTTTGCTCCTGTCCTGAGTTGTAAGGGCACCTTCACACTGTTAGGAAATGGAGTCAAGATGAGTAAGTTTGGTGTGTTCCAGGATGAATTCTAGTCTAGTGTGTCCTATGGATGCCAAGTGTCACATTGGGAGTTATCCCATATGCATTGGTGTTCATATGTGTGTGTGTTCTATATAAGAGCTATACTTGTCTAGTGTCAAATCAATTAAGTATCAAGCCTACAACCTCTCTGGTCTACATGTGAGTACTTTCATTTTGTTCATTGCAAGTCTAGTGTGTCCTATGACGCCACGTGTCACATTGGGAGTTATCCCATATGCATTGGTGTTCGTATGTGTGTGTGTGTTCTATATAAGAGCTGTACTTGTCTAGTGTCAAATCAATCAAGTATCAAGCCTACAACCTCTCTGGTCTACATGTAAGTACTTTCATTTTATTCATTGCTCTTGCTATTTTATTTCCATTGAATTATGTCTCTCTTTGAGTATTATTATCTCTCTCCCTAGCCCACCCTCTCTCTCTCCCTCTCCACCATGCACCTTCATGTGGTATCAGAGCCTCCTTTCCTACCTTTCCCTTATCCATGCTCAATCTAGAGGATGAGGGAAGCCCACAAATGGAAGCCATCCTCTCCTCCATGATTGAGCTACCTATGTGAAAAGGAGCAACTCGGTCACCATTCTTGTGGGTATTTCTGGGCGTCTTCGTAGAAGAAAAAGACAACCTGTTTTTCTCTCAAAACCACTCGTTTTTGACATTTTGGGGGGGCATTTTTGTAAAGGAAATAGTTACTTACTGTTGTGGAGATGTTTCTACTACTGCTCACCCTAAAAATGATCTCATTTGGAACCCATTTTTGAAGAAACTACCTACTTGAAGAAAGCTAATGCTACATCGACCATTGGCGTCATTATGCGTGCCATTGCTGCTCATTGCCTCTTCTCCTTCACATGAACTGAGCTATCCTCATTTTGCCCACAAATTGCTGCTCCATCTCTCGCATGATGACATCTCTATCCTCTGCCTCTTCTGCTTTCAGTTCCAACTCTCAGTTTCGTCTCTTTTCCCGCTCCTAAAGTGCTGAAGACTAAAGTTGCCATTTTTCGAGGTAAACAATGAGTTCTCTCTCTTCAAACTCATTGCTCCCGGAGAAGTTCAAGGAGGAAGGATTCTCTACTTGGCAAACTAAGGTTCAGTTGCTCCTCATGAAAGAAAATGTATGGAATGCTATTGAGGATGACGCTCCCACAACAGATCCTACATAACTCAAGACATGGAAGCAACACAACACAAAAGCTATTGCTATCATTGGACTTTGCCCCGATGATACATTGATTCATTACATCGACTTGAAATCAACGGCAAAGGCGATATGAACAAAATCACAAACTCCAAGGTTTTCTTGAAGTTTCAATTTTATAATTCGAAAATGAAGGATAGTGATACCTTGAGTGCACATTTAGAAAAAATTAAATTTCTTGTGCAACAACTTTCCAATCTGAAGTGTCCCCTAGACGACGAGGACAAAATGGTTGTCCTCATGAAGAGTACAGAAGGAGTTGCTCGCTTTGAGCATACTCTTGAAATACTTAGGCTTGCCACGACTACCTTTGATGGTATGGTGGCTCTTCTACTCGAATAAGATCGTCAAATAAAGATTCTCCAATCTCTTCTTCAAATACTACAAAGGCTCTTGCCTCCACTATCAGATGGAAAACCAGGCCAACACCAGCACATGGAAAGTCAAAGCCATTCAAGCCTCTCAAGTGCACCTTTTGTAACAAGCTTGGTCATATAGAAGACAGATGCTACCAGAAGCTTGCCAAACAGCAATCTAAGGACCATGCCAGTTGGGTTGCAACCGCCACAAGTGACAATGAAGATGATGGCCCTCCAATACAAGGTCACGCTCTTACTGCTGAAAACCCACATCTCTCTTTCCCTCTAGAGGAGGACGATGGAGATGATGATCCATATATTTTCTAAGCATGGTCTATTTTGGGTACTCTGCCTTGAGTTGTTTCAAAAAATGAATGGAATAAATTATGTGTGTTGAGTCAATAAGGTTCTCTATCTTGGATAGTCCTTCTAAAATGATTATTGCTTTTATATTTATGGTGTTTGGCTCCATGTCCCGAATTAGTCCCTAGAGCCAAGACGGCGATGTATTATGGGAGCCAGGTATTGGCTTTGATAGGTCTATTTATCAAGCCCGGCATGTAAGTTCCAAGATCTTGGAGCATTAGTCTCCTACACCTCCAAGTTAGCCATGCATCCATGCATGATGAACGTCTGAGCCATGTCAGTTAAGCCTCTGAGTCTATACCATGCTCACTAGCCTCTGAGCCATGCTCACTTGCCTCTGAGTTAGCATGGGATCCATGTCCAGTTCTAGACCGTCATTGCACAGTTTGATGACCGTCATTTCCCTGCTCTGTTCTTGGTTCCATTCCAATAGTCATTCACCTTTCCTCCATTGGGGGGTGTTATGAAATGGAGTCAAGATGAGTCAGTTTGGTGTATTCTAGTGTGAGTTCTAGTCTAAGGTGTCCTATGGTTGCCACATGTCACATTGGGAGTTATCCCATATGCATTGGTGTTCATATGTGTGTGTGCGCTCTATATAGGAGTAGTACTTGTTTAGTGTCAAATCAATCAAGTATCAAGGCTACAAGCCCTTTGGTCTACAAGTGAGTACTTTCATTTTGTTCATTGCTCTTGCTATTTCATTTCCATTTCATTATGTCTCTCTTTGAGTATTATTCTCTCTCCCTAGCCTACCCTCTCTCTCTCTCCCTCTCCACCATGCACCGTCATGTGGTAACAGAGTCTCCTTTCCTACCTTTCCCTTCTCCATGCTCAATCTAGAAACCGAGGAAAGCCCGCAAATGGAAGCCATCATATCCTCCATGATTGAGCTCCCTTCCACTCCTTTCTCCCCATCTTGTTCTATTGTCCTACCCTGGCCTCATCTTCGGAAGCTATGGAGCTTGGTTTGTTGCCCACGTGAAAAGAAGCAACTCGATCACCCTTGTGGGCATTTGTGGGCGTCTTCATAGAGGAAAAAGACAACCCATTTTTTGCTAAAAACACTCGTTTTTGCCGTTTTGGGGGCATTTTTGTGAAGGAAATAGTTGCTTACTATTGTGGAGATGTTTCTACTACTGGTCGCTCTAAAAACGACCTCATTTGGAACCCGTTTATAAAGAAACGACCTACTTGAAAAGAGTTGTTGCTACATCGACCATATGCATCACTATGCCTGCCATTGCTGCTCATTGCCTCTTCTCCTTCACATAAGCTGACCCACAATTTGCTGCTCCATCTCCCGCATGATGAAATCTCTATCCTCAGCTCCAGTCCTCAATTTCATCTTTTTCCCGCTCCTAAAGTGCTGAACGCTGAAGTTGCATTTTGCCAAGGTAAACAATGAGATCTCTCTCTTCAAACTCATTGCTCGTGGAGAAGTTCAAGGGGGAAGGATTCCCTACTTGGCAAACTAAGGTTCAGTTGCTCCTCATGAAAGAAAATGTATGGAATGCTATTGAGGATGACGCTCACACAACAGATCCTCAACAACTCAAGACATGGAAGCAACACAACTCAAGCATTATTGCTATCATCAGAGTTTGCCTCGATGATACTTTGATTCATCACATCGACTTGAAATCAACAGCCAAGGCGATATGGGCGCATCTCGAGAATCTTTTTGGTAACAAAATCACAAACTCCAAGGTTTTCTTAAAGTTCCAATTTTATAAATTGAAAACAGACAATAGTGATACCTTGAGTGCACATTTAGCAAAAATGCAATCTCTTGTGCCTGAAGTGTCCCCCAGACAACGAGGACAAAATGGTTGTCCTCATGAAGAGTATAGAAGGAGTCACTCGCCTTGAGCATACTCTTGAAATACTTAGAATTGCCACAACTACGTTTGATGATATGGTGACTCCTCTTCTTCAAAAAGATTGTTGGAACAAAGATTCTCCGATCTCTTCTTTAGATAATACAGAGGCTCTTGCCTCCACTAGCCCAAGCCTGCACCAGCACATGGAAAGTCATAGCCATTCAAGCCTCTCAAGTGCACCTTTTGTAACAAGCTTGGTCATACGAAGGATAGATGCTACTAGAAGCTTGCCAAACAGCAAACTAAGGGCCATGCCAGTTGGGTTGCAGCCGCCACAAAGTGACGATGAATCCATGTCCCTAATTAGTCCCTCCAGCCAAGAGGGGGATGTATTGTGGGAGCTAGGCATTGACTTTGATAGGTCTATTTATTAGGCCCGGCATGTGAGTTCCAAAATGTTGGTACATTAGTCTCCTAGACCTCTGAGTTGGCCATGCATCCATGCATGATGAACCTCTAAGCCATGTTAGTTAAGCCTCTGAATCTATGCCATGCTCACTTGCCTCTAAGTTAGCATGGTATCCATGTCTAGTTCTACACCGTCACTGCACAGTTTGATGACCGTCATTGCCATGTTTTGTTCTTGGTTCCATTCCAATAGTCACTCACCTTTCCTCCATGGGGGGGTGTTAGGAAATGGAGTCAAGATGAGTCAGTTTGGTGTGTTCTAGTGTGAGTTCTAGTCTAGTGTGTCTTATGGATGCCACGTGTCACATTGGGAGTTATCCCATATGCATTGGTGGTCATGTGTGTGTGTGCTCTATATAAGACCTGTACTTGTATAATCAAGTATCAAGCCTACAAGGCTTTTTTTTCTTTCTTTCTTTCTTTCTTTTTTTTGGCAAAGAAAGGAACCTTCTATTAACGCTCGAAAGACTTCATACAAAACAGCAGCCCCAAAGGTACTGAGTATGGAAAAAACGATAAAAGGCTTAAAGAAAAGACCGGCCTGTTCCAGAGAAACCCAGCTCACTGCCTAGGGGATCTCTAGTATTAGGGCTAACAACCAAGTAGAGAGAATATACAACTAGCGAATCCCTCGCGGAGTGAAGATGTAGAAAACTCCTGCAGGCCAAGCCTTATAGAATCGAGCACGCCTCTCGATAGTCACCTTAGAGCCTGGAGTCCCACGCTCCCAGGTGGAGCATAGTGTGTAGATGATATCCTACCAAATGGCGACCAAGGTAGCCCAAGGTGGAGCCGGGTGCTCACCCATCACAAGACTGCAACGAGCCACCAAAATGTTCCACGCAGTGATACTGGTTACCACCTCCCAAACACTATCCTCCGGAGGAGGAGAAGCTAGGCTATCAGGAGGATTTGCCTCATGGAGAGCTATCCTCTGAATGCTCTGGCCTTGTATCCGGTAGGCTGGGGAGATCTCATCAATCTGGAATGCGTGTCCTCCCTCAGTCAACTAGGCCACAATCCCCAAGGTGTAGTCCCTCTGAAGACTACATATGGGTCATGACCCTGAGGGCTTCCAGATCCTCGCTGCGCTACAACAGTTCCAAAGGTAGTGCGGGATCGTCTCCAGGAGACGAGCAAAGCAACAATGGCACTGCCTCTCCACTCACATCTGCTCCAACCATAGTCCGATAGGCAAGCCTCTGTGGACGGCCAGCCAGAAGAAGTGGGATATCTTCCTCAACCGCAAGCTGGACCATAACTGCGTCCAAAACTTGGAACGGACATCCCGAGGCACTCTCTAGGCCACCAATGCCTCTCCCTCGAGGGGGTCCACCTCAAAGACTCCATCTGAAGCCTCCTATCAATCCGTGTGATGTAGGAAAAGAAGGCACCTCGTCCACCTGCTCGGATAGGCCACCCCTCTAGGGCCAGAACCACTCTCCCGAATCCCACTGGACCTCCTTCAAGGGTCTACCCTCCCACAGCCAGAGGCGCCATCTGGGGGCATCCTGCTCTGAGATACCGGGAGGGTCAATGTGCCACTCCTTCCCTAAACGTCCCACCACTCTGACCATCTACCATTGAATCCCATCAAGACTCCCATCCATCTCAGGGTCTCTCTCAGTGAGTGGCTGAAGTAGGCCTCCAGGTCCTACACGGAAGAAGCCGAGGTGCGTGCTGCCTCGCTGCATCATCATCCTTAAGGGAACACCAGTCCGAGAAAACTGCCCCAACCATCTGCTGTCCCTCCATACGCGAAGTCCCTCCCACGAGGACTCAGGGATGGCTAGGTCAATCTCTCCCATCCACTGCCCTGTCCCTCGGAGATGCACTACGGTGTCAAGTCTCGCCTCTGCCTTCATGGATCATCTGCTCCATCTACCAAAAGACCCGGCCGGACCACTATCCCACTGTGCGCAATCAATGTGAGTCCGTTGTTCGAGCATACGCCCCTCTTGATCTCTGATCTCTGGGTGCCACATAAGGGGCTCCTCTCTGCATCTAGACGGAGCACGAATGACACCTCCTACTAGTCTCTGCCAGACCCTGTGAAGGCTCCTCATTAAGGAGGAACCCTTCCCCGTAAGCAAGGCCTCTAAGAAGATCCATCTGTGTGAAAGCTGCCACTGCCCCCAGTGTGTGGGGTGTTCTTGAGAAGCCCTCGCTATAAGAGGAGCTTCCAAGGCTCTGCACCTGGGGTGAGGCCGCAAACAACCAACTTGCCCAGGAGGGCTCTGGTCTACATCTCCGGATCAATGATACCCAAGCCTCCCATTGCCAACGGCATGATCACCGTCCACCAAGCAACCCGAGCTCTAGTATTCCTCGTGCCGTCCGAACCTGCCCAAAGGAAGTTCCGAACCAACCATCGAAGCTACCCAATGCATCCTCTGTGAAAGCACCAGCAGGAGGCGATATACCACGCCGTGGCAAGAAAGACCTGGTTTGCCACTAAGGCACGACTTGCTAGGGAGAGTTTGGCCAAGCTCCAGTAGAGAAGCTTGTGCCGAACACTCAAGAACCGGGGCAATCTGTTGCTCTACTATAATGTCAATACCAACCTAGCATCTGAGGTATCTCGCTGTTTGGCCCCTCGGTATCCATTTGAAGCCAAAGTCACTCCCCCAATTAGGAATCTCATGTGCCTCCTCATAGCCTATGAAGAAACCTATGGACTTTATCCACTTGATCCGTGCACCCAAGACCTTGCTGTAAATAGCAAGGACGCCCCTGACTCTCTCCAAATTCACTGTGGTACCCTCAACATACAAGGCCATGTCATCTGCAACTCCCAATCAAGCAACTCCTTCTCCTGTCTGATTCGAAGCCTCAACCCTGTGAGGCCCGCCCCCTCTGATCTGAAGCAATAACCCAAAGCCTCCGCCACGAACAAGAAGAGGAAGGGAGCGAGTGGGCAGCCTTGGCAGACTGAGCGAGAGAGAGGAAAGGCCTCACCTGTGTGTCCTCCGATAAGCATCTGACTAGAGCTCCCCACATAAAGCGCAGAAACTCCTCTGCCCCGTGTGTCTAAGAAACCCAATCTCCACATAGTATCCTCCAAGAAGGACCACTCCACCATGTCGTAGGCCTTCTCAAAATCCAAAAGGACAGCCAGCGGCTATGACTCCTCCCTAGACCAATCCACTTCCTCCCAGAACGTGAAGATGTCCACGATGCTGCACTCCTGGACAAACCCGGTCTGCGTGTCGTGGATGATGTCAGTAAGATGGGGCCGTAACCGCAAGCTCAAGACATTGGCAAGGATCTTGTATGCAGTATCAAGCAGAGTGATCGGTCTCCACTGCCGAATGTCTGACCTATCTCCCTCTTTCGGGATCAAACAAACCCACCCCCTGCTCAAGGACAGAGGAAGGGAGCCCGTGTCAAATATCTCCTGGCAAGCTAGTCGGAAAGGGGTGGAGATAATCTCCCAGAAGTTCCGGAAGAATGCCAGAGTCAAACCATCCTCGCCAAGACACTTCTGGGTCGGGAGAGCCTTGAGGGCTTCCCAGAGCTCCTCATCTGTGAAAGGCTCCTCCAATCTGCTGCAAAATCCTGCGAGACTACTGTTGGAACGTGATTCTAAGCTACCTCTCGGGCCACAAGACCAACTGGAGTCATCCTCTCTGTCTGAAAGAGCTAGCTGTAAAAACCTGTGGTCAAGTCTAAAATCTCCTGCGAGTCAGTGTGCATCATGCCCTGCGGATCTCGGAGACGCTGCAGCCGTGTGCCTGCCGATTGGACCCCAGTGGTCTGAAAAAACTACGTCATCCTGTCCCCCTGCGGTACCCACCTGGCCCGGGAAGAGTGATAGGAGAACTCAACCCGCCAAATCTCTGTGTCCTGAAGCTCAAGGCGAGCACTCTCGAACCTATCGCTAAGCCACTGAAAAGAAGCAACTCGGTCACCATAGTTGTGGGCATTTGTGGGAGTCTTCATAGAGGAAAAGGACAGCCCATTTTTTGCTTAAATCGTTGCTTACTATCGTGGAGATGTTTCTACTACTGGCCATCCTAAAAACGACCTCATTTGGAACCCGTTTTTGAAGAAACAACCTACTTGAAGAGAGCTGCTTCTACATCGACCATTGGCATCATTATGCGTGCCATTGCTGTTCATTCCCTCTTCTCCTTCACATGACGTCATTTTGCCCACAAATTGCTGCTCCATATCCTGCATGATGACATCTCTATCCTCCGCCTCTTCTGCCTTCAGTTCCAGTCCTCAGTCTAGAGATAGCCAGCAGATAGGAGAAGGACTTGTGGTAAGATCAGAGGACCACACCATTGGTGGGGCTCTGGATCTGTCTCTTTTGTATTGTGTTCATAGTTGTGGACGGAAATATATTATATGGTGGTTTCTCTATCTAGTTTGGTTCATATTGATGACTCTGCAAACCTATTGAATGCACATAAGTAAAGAAGTTTGTGATTCCACACCCACACCGCACACTGTGTGAGCTCCTGGGCATTATTTCCGCTGCGTGTACCCTCTGTTGGGTATTTTCTAACAAAAGCTGCCCTCTAATGAAAAGAGAATGAGGAAAACTCTGAATCAATCTCTGTAACTCTGGATACCCCGCTCTTGAGTTCCGATCTCTGATTCTGAGCTTTTCCTTCTCTTTTGCCCTCAACTGGTAGGCCATGCTGACTCTAGCCAAAGCCCTCTCTACTCACATCAACCAGCCCTCATCCACAGGAGTGTCCTCTTACAACCAAGTCTCCTCTCAACCGTTCCACGAACTCTGCATCCTGAAAAACAAAGTCCGGAACTCTCACAGAGCCTGTGCTCTCCAAACGAGAGGTAGGGAAAATCTGCAATAGGACTAGAGCATGGTCAGATAAAACATAACCCGGGGGGATCCCAATCCATCCTCCTCTGACCTGGCCCCATTGGCCAACATAAAGTCTGTCAAATCTGACCAAAGAAAGAGAGCCATGGAAAACCCCGGACCAAGAGAGCTGAAGACTATCAGCCAAGTGACGAAAGTCGTCCAATCGAGCTGCATCCTGAAGTCCAGCGTGCAAAACAAAACTATCCCACTCCACTCTCTCCCTGTCAGAAAGGCCACCCTCTATCTGACCCGACTTCTCTTCAAAGAATTCTACCATGTTGAAATCTCCTCCAACACTCCAGGTGTCGGCCTGAGGAAGGGACTCTCTGAGCTGTCTCCAAAAAGCACGTCTGTGGGCTGGATCCGTGGGAGCATACACATTGAGAACACCAACTGCTATGCTCTCAATCTGAAGAATAACATAACATGCCTTGCTTTCCACTAGTGTACCCTCTTGGGTGATCTCTGAGGCCCACCTGGCTGAAACTAAAATGCAAACTCCTCCCCTTTGCCATCCGTTGGGCTCCAATATGTCCGGCTCTGTCCTCTGAGTAAGGATCTGCATCTGTCAATCCTGTCCTAGGAGAGCTTATGCTCCTGGATAAGCACAATGTCTGGAGGGGACCCTGAGGAAATAAACCGAAGGGAGTCCCTAAGCAACTGCAATCTAGGAACACCCGATCTACGACCATCTGCATCTGAGGTAAATCTGCCGCCGTTCAGTCCTCTCACATTCCATGAAATGATGGACAACCTAGACATCGGATGGAAGTGAGGGGGTGCCAGTGGCAACGACACAAATCTCTCTCTGACGGCGCAATCCAAAGTCGGTCTCTGATCAAACTCCAAATCTGCCCCAACTCATGTAAAATGGCTCCATCCAAGGGAATAGTACTCTGGCGTACTGAGGAGCTGAAAGTCAAACCAACCAGCACTCCTGGGCACATCAAAATCTCCTTGAACCTCAAAGAACAGAAACAAAAAGGCTTGCCATCGAAGCTTGGTCGGAGAGTCCTAGGGCATAAATGAATCTGTGAGCCGACAATACAGTGAACCGGTGAGAACTGAGTCATGCTCATGAGCTGTCTAGCAATCTCACTGTCAAGTAACTCAGCTGACCAGCTTTCGCTCCCCCCAGATCGGAAGCTGCCTGCGAAGAAACGAAGAATGTGCCCCTCTCTGGAAAGAGTAACAGATCCCAAGTACTCCTCTACCTCCTCTGACCATCGGCAAAACACCGAGAGAAGTTCCAATCGGGTGAGGGAGTCTGTGGTAAGCCCTCGAGCCAAGAAGGGCCAAAACTCAACGGGCAGATCTCTGTCAACCATCCTGGGGTCAGGTCTAGGAGCCAGAAGAGCTGAAAAGGGCTGAGCCGTCCTAACTCTGCTCCTGGAATAGGTGAGAGGAAGAGGAAGAATCTGCGACGATGTGCCTGTCAGCGTGGGTGACTGATAATCTCGCTCGATCTCTATCTGCTAGGATCTCCCAATCCTCACGCCTGTCTTGGTACTGAGCGAAATCTGTGACCGCACTCGCAAAAGATCTGGATAAACCAGGAGTGAAAAGCTGCGAGGACGAGGCTATACTAGGATGGGTGTCTAAAAGGACGCTCCGCATAGCAACAAAGGAAGGTACTGTGCGACGGGGAAGAGAAAGAGGTCTCGAGGGAACCTCGTACAAGTGCGTGAGATCCTAAAACGGGCTCTGACTCTGACATGTGTCGTAAAATACCACTCTCTCAATCGACTGCTGGGAAGAGGCATCCATCACAATAACAGCAGCCTAAGCAATCTCCTGCTAGATAACTGTCTCAGGAACAAATATCTGAACCTCCGAGATAGTAGTGTCAAGAGTCATCAAATCCTGAGCTACAATCTCCTGCACAGTGTCATGACCTGCCTGCGGATGGTCCTCCTCATCTCCCCTTTCCGAGGTCTCCTGCACAAGTGTCTCAACTCCCTAGGCTACCGTCTCATGCACAGTGTCATGACCTGCCTGCATATGGTCCTCTACATCTCCCCTTTCCGGGGTCTCCTGCACATGTGTCTCAACTCTCTGCCATCTCTGACCTCGTACCTGGGGCTGCTCGTGCTGCTGGCTCTCCCTCTATCTCCGTCTCCTCCGGGCTCTCCATGAAAGCTATACCACTGGGGGCACCTCCAAGCCCTCCGAGTCCACTGTAGACTCTCCCGGAGGAGTCTCCTATCGCTCTGCAGAATGAGTTGAAGCAGGCTCAGGGACCCCTGAAGGCTGAACTGTAGGCTCTGGGTCACCCGTAGGATGAGATGGATCCAGAGTCCCTGAACGAGGCCGACGACTGGGGCAATCCCTAATAAAGTGACCTCTCTTCCGACAGGAAAGACACTGATCAGGAAGACCCTCATACAAAACCCTCTGCTGAATCTGGACCCCATCTCCCGTGGAGTACGAAATCAAAGTAGGCAAAGGTCGAGGAGGGGGGAACTCTGAAGTGAGTCTGACTCTCGTAACACCTGTACCAACAAGTGACTGAGCATAGGAAATTCTAGCACCTGATGGGATGACTGTACCTGCCACACTAGCCATATGCTCCATAGCTCTCCATGCACGTGGACAGCACTAGCCTCGTAGACGTGTCCATCATCAATGGGAGCAGCATTGAGGTCTTGCTATTGATTGGAGCTACCTCTCAGGTCTTTTCATGTTCACAGCGTTCTCTTCAGAGTTGCATTCCGTGCGCTCTAGAAGAGTGTCTTTTGTATTTCCAGTTTTCCAAGTTAAAAGCCAATTCTCCCTTACATTGGGAGGGGGCCCTGAGTGGGTGAGGGGCTCAATCAATTGTCAGCTCTCTTTCGCTTACCCTTATCTCCTACTCTCCCTCTCTCTTTCTCTGTGGTGCATAAGTGAAGACACCTCGCTAAAGGTTTAAAGAAGGTCTTGCTGCAATTACACAATCATTAACCATAGCATGTTATAGTTCTTGATTTCCCCAAGTCTCCACTTTTTTCAATAGTGATTTACGAGAGGCCTCTTACAACAAGATGACTTTGGACCTTCATTTTCTATAGTTGATAGTTGGATTTGTTCAGCTTGTCGGTCTCCTCGAGATCTAGCCACCTTGAGGTAAACCTTTAGTGAGTTGACGAGCTTTGTGACTTAACTCAACATCAAACTTCCTCAACTCAAGACGAACTCCTTCATTTAGTGTTGATGTAGACTTTGAAAATTTCAGCAACTTGTCTATGAGACCATGTTTGCAACTAGGCTATAATATCATGTCAGAAACCATGATATATTCTGATACCATGGAGATACCATGTCAAAATTCTGGACTTGGCTTGTTGTCCTCGAACAGACATAGCGAAAACTCGTTATCACTTGAGGGACAACTGACAAGGCAAAAGCTTCTCGAATCATAGCCCTTTTTCGACCAGTCTGGAAGAGGAGGTCTATATGGATAAGCCACATTGCTTTGAGGTTAAAGGTAAGGAGAAGGATGTTGGCAAATTATAAAATCTTTTATGGATTGAGATAAGCACCTCCTCCTTCGTACTGTAGATGAACATTTTCAAGAAAAGGGATTCAATAATATTCTTTTTATTACAATCTCTACATATAGGCTGATGGCAAAGGCAATATAATCCTTGCGGTGTTATACATGTCATCTCTTTTATGGATTGAGATAAGCACCTCCTCCTTCGTACTGTAGATTATATTCAGCATCAAGAGAAATCAGAACTTGAAGATGGGATTTAAGTTCTGATTTAGAAGAGATGGTGTACTACCAATAGAAAACATTTTCAAGAAAAGGGATTCAATAAAATTCTTTTTATTATAATCTCTACACAAAGGCTGACGGCAAAGGCAATATAATCCTTGTGGTGTTACACATTGATGACATAGTCATCAATACCAATAACAAGCACCTGATGAAACTTACCAAAGAGGACCTGAATAAAGCCTTTGAACATGAAACACCTTAGCTATATGCATTATTTTTTGGAATAGAAGTCTCAAGAGTCAAGGATAAAACATTCATATCCGAAACAAAGTATGCAAATGAAATCCTCAAAAGATTCAGCATGGAGGCTTACAAGCCAATACATACACTGATGAATCTTGGTGAGAAGTTATCGAAGAATCAGATAGTCCTAGAGTGGATAGAACTTTATATAGGAAACTCCTAGGTAGCCTAATATATTCGACCACCAACATACTGGACATAGCTTTTTTAGCTATTGCAGTGTCCCAATATACAGCTGATCCAAAGAAATGCCATTGGAAGGCAGCCAAGATTCTTCGGTATGTCAAGGGAAGACCGACTTTTCTAATAGAACATAAAAGAAGCAATGATTTAAAACTATCATGATTAACTCATACTGATAGGGCAGGATGTCCAAATGACCAAAGGACATGACCGGTGTAAAACCGTATCCATTGTTCATCAAGGGAGAGTATTGGAAAACCTTGTGACAGACTTGGATATAATTCATTAAATCACTCCTGGGCTGGTTTTGGGTTAGGATTATTTAAAAGACTCCTCATTAGACCTTGTGACCCATATTATGTCATTGACTGGTGGTTAGAGATGTCATCGACTGGTGGTTAGAGTTTTAAGGGGCCACATGATGTGGTGTACCCGCAACATGGAGGGGATGGGTGCCACATGGTACTAAATCAATGATCTAGCTCATTGCTTTGCAAAGTGTCACACAGCATCTATGCATGTCTGTTAGTGCATTCTGATTGAAAAAACTCACATATGAGGAGGCTGAAGCCCTAGCCTCAGGGAGAAGTGGCTGAGGCCCTAGCCTCGGGGAGAAGCCTCCGGGTGGCTTCACCCTCACACATCCTCACTTCCTCAATAGGGTTTGCTATGTATTGGGTTCATTGTTTCATTTTGCAGTTAGTTGCTGCGTTTCAGTTTTGGTACTTTCATTGTAGGCAGCGTTCGCATTTTTCATTTCAGTAATTCAGATTAGTATGTGCGTGGAGGGCATCACAATCTGGGCCTCCACTCTGTTTTCTTTCAAGAACATGTATTGCAGAAATATGACACAAGATGGTTGATAGTGTAGAAGTTTACTAGGTTTATCAAGAGCTTTCAAACATACCGCCTTTATCAGCGCGTTCCAAGCAAATCCCACCCAAGGACTCCTGTTCTTTCTTTGACTTCAGTGGCATAAGCCTGCTGACAAGTATTTGGCATGCGCGACTCACAGCTTCACAACTTCCTTCAGAGGCAGTGCTGCCTCCTGTTAGTCCACCATGCGGCAGGCTAATGCTATCTGCCTGCACAATGCGTACCTTCAAAGATTCTGAGAATGCTCTATCTGCTGGAAACAGCTGACAAAGTCCATATATAGCTGCCTGCTTCACTTTGGTCCATAAGCCTTGCCCTATCTCGATTCCTCCAACCTCAACCACCACAGAACCATCCGCAAAGATACTAACTCTTGCAGGTCTGGACGCTTGCTCTACATTGTATATACATGGTATCATTGATAATCCCCTTTTTAACCACTTCTTGGTTAGATTGAAATTACGAACAGCTTTTTCTGTTGCCTCCATACGCTTTGACAGTGTACTCCAAATTGAAGGTAGAGTGTATCCTTCAGAACTATCAATATTAGAATCACTGTGGAAAACTTTGAGACTGTCAAGCGTGTGCATGTTCCTTTCAATCACTGTGTGCACATCTAAACCCAAGGCGGCCGCAATGTGCTCAAGCACAGTATCAGCAATGAATGATCCCTGAACATGACCTGGTGCTCGCATAGATGATTTACTAGATAGATTTGTTTTGCATACTTTGTACTCAACATTCAGGGATCCCCAGTTGTATTTTTTTAGCCCCCCATGAACCAAAATGGGAATAAGTGGACTGAAGTCTGCTGACCAGCCGGCATCAATAAAAACCTTTGCTTGAAGACCAGTCACCTTGCCACTAGATGTGAAGCCAACCGAATAAATTGTCTTAGTTGGATGTCGTCCACCCATCATGCTCATGTCAGCGTTACGGTCCATATACATTCGCACAGGACATCTGAGCTTATATGCTGCGACTGCGCATGCTGCTGCCACCTGAGACTCCAAAAGTCAAATAAGAGGGAAGACTGTTGGAGTGTCTTGAAAATTAATACTAAGATTGCATGGCTTATTTAACAAAGATGAAAATAAATCATTACCGTAATGTTCCTGAATACTTTCCCTCCAAAACCACCCCCTACTCTTCTTGTTATTACCCTGATGTTATGAGCTGGAAGACCAAGACAAGCAGAGACACATCCTTGTAAAAAATCAGGGCTTTGACAAGAGCTATAGAGCTGCATGCAGTCATCTTCATCTGGAATGGCTAGAGCTGTTTGGGTTTCCATGTAGAAAAAATATTGTGACCCTGTCCTCACCTATAAAAATCAAGTGTTAGTTGCATGTGCCCCAACCAATGAACGCTTTCCTCCTGAGCGGTGAGCATTTCCAAAAGAGATCAATGTGGACACTTTCTTCTGAGGAAATGCAAATTCATAATGTTACTTATTACAAAACAATTACCTCAGCCTCTTCGATTCTGTGGTCTGCTTCAGAAAATCCCTTATCAATGTCTCCTACTTGTTTTGGGTCAAAGTAAGGTGGAGCTGGAAAGAATGCATTATTTTCCACTGCATCTTCAATAGACAGCACAGGTGATCCCAAGCTATCCAAATCATACTCCACTTTCACTCTTTCTGCAGCATCTTTTGCATGTTGTGGAGAATCTGCAATCTGGATAACCAAATGCACAGAAATTCTATACTTTGGATACAGAGAACTTAGGTCGAACAAGATTGTTCTTTCTTCTTAAAATTCACAGCACAGAAAATGTTTTCCTCCGACTTTGTATTTTAGCCTGTGCTTTCAACTCCTTTCATAATTTGTTTTCGTTCTAGTTTTATATAGGGCAAAGAAGCTCAAAATGCATATTCATACTTCCATTAGACGCTGTGAAATTCTACCATACGTATTGAAAACCCAGAAGATGGATTGAATGTATACCACAACACCTAGGGGATGGCCGACGTACTCTGCCAGATCTGTTGCGAAAAGGTTTTCTGGCGAACCAAAAATTGTAGCTCCAACGTTTGCCCCAGATTTGGGAATGTCATCAGCAGATATATATGCTACTACACCAGGAGATGCAAGTGCGAGTTTTGGATCCACAATTTTGATCTTGGCATAAGCTTTTTCACTTGAAACAAATGCTGCAAAGAGACAATGATCTGGAGAAGGGATGTCATCCACGTAGACTGCCTCTCCTGTAACCACAAGAACCATCAATCCCACGACCTATCGTTGAACAAATGCACAAACAAATTATAGTGTCCGGATAATCTGCTTCACAAGTCCCGCGTCAAAGATGCTGATAAGCGATCCAAATACAGGGTGGCTACGTTGGAGTAAAAGGAATCGAATCGCTTATTTGTTTGAAGGAACAGACAAGCCATCAAAGCCCGAGGAGAGTCTAGAATAAAGAAAACATAGGGCGCTATCTACCTGCTGCTTGAATTTTAGCTTCGAACTTTTGTATCGGTTTGCCAACTGAATAGTTCTCCTCACAAGGTGGTACAGTTTGTTTCCCAGATATGTGAATCCCATCAGTGCATGTTTTTGAATGGTTGGACTCTATGGAGGCGTTCTGCTTTCCGTTGGAAAGCCTTACTTCATCTCCATTGGAAACATCGAGTGAACCATTGGCCAAAGGGTGCCTCAGCTTTTCCGGCAACATTGGTCGGAAGAAATCAAATAAGAAGCCAACGGCGACACTAGACCTGAAACTGGCTTTCCTTGTTCCTTTCAAAGGAGCTGCTATCTCAGTCTTTAACATCTCGATAGCTTCAAGGAGAACCTCCGAACTCATCGTTTTGCCGATGAGGAAACTTTCTACTGTAAGTGCTCGAATCGCGTGCTTCTGTCCAAATGCACCAAACGCCAGTTTTACGTCGATGATCGTATGCTTTTCACCGGATGGATTTGTTTCGGATGAGGCCGAGACGTCTGCAAGGAAAGCAGCGTTGAGAAGTGCCAAAGAATTTCCCAGTTGACGTGGGGCGGCCCTGTAGCTCTTGAAACAGCGCGTCGTGCAGGAATTATCGTGAGGATTTCTGTCACCAAGAACTTCTGCCAATTCTTCACGTTCATCACGCGATAAAGGTATAGAAATCGACTCCAATATTACACCAGGCTCTAGCGAACCCTTCTGTAAGAAGTCATCCATGCGCAAAACGGAGACCTTTCCATTGGCACTTCTCAGCTTGAGAGTCACACCTATAGCTAAGAACAGAGTCGCCAGATCCGAGTCGAACGACAACTGTTGAGCCATGATCAAGTTACCGCCGATGCTGGCGCGATTGCGCACATGAGGATTGGCCACTCTTTCCAGGTGGGAAGCGATCCCTCGAAACACCGAAGCATTGGCAGATTGTGCAGTCCGCGACTTGTCCTCCAGTGCATCGATCAGCTTCGCGATACTCACAGCAGATCCAACCTCTATCGAATCGCTCGTCTCTGCAAGTGTTAGCAACTCGGGAACATGGCTAATGTCGATGTACACCTTCGGCTTCTGATCCTTGTAGTAGCCGGAGCTCGTGTTTCCCACGACCAGTTTCACTCCAGTTCTGCCGTGATCGAGCCCCTGATGCAGTCGCAAAGCTTCGAAAACGGCTTCTAAAGTAGGAGTCTCAATCCAGAGCCTCTCTTCGCCGCCGTTTGGAGCTGCGTCTAGATACTTGATATTCAGAGCAGCCAGTCCACGGTCGCAGGAAGCCGATAGTGCTCTCGAATTCAGCTCGTCGATCAGAAATTGCGGGAAGACAGGATCTCTCCCCGGAGAGTACGCAGGCAGAAGATTAACATCGGCGTCTTTAGCAGATGTCCAGAACGTGTTTATGCCCAGGTCTTCTACGTCGACGTCTGCAGCGAAGCTCTTACAAGCGTCGAGTATAGGTCTGTAGCCCGTGCATCTGCACAAGTTTCCAACGATTGCCTTCTGTGCGTCTGCCACGGAAAGGTTCGGCAGCGTGCGCAGGTCCTTGTGAGGTTGGCCATCGGATTTCTTCGATTGAGCACGGCGCAAGCAGCCGTACATGGACATGCACATTCCAGGAGTGCAGAAACCGCACTGAGAGCCATGGAAGCCGGCGATTCTCTCCTGCACTGCATGGAATCCCTTCTGCGTGCTGCCGAGCCCTTCGATGGTGGTGACGGCGCAGCAATCGAGGGAGCAAAGCAAGGTGAGGCAAGAATTGACGGTGAACTCTTCAACCCGGCGAGAGGAAACGTCGTAGGTGGAGAGGAGGACGAGGCAAGCGGCGCAGCCACCTGTGAGGGGTAAAGGAAAGAGGAATGTCTCAAAAGAAAGATTTGGAGCTGGATGGAAAGGAGAGGGAGGGGGGAATTACCTTCAGAGCAGGAGAGTTTGGTGCCGGAGAAGCGAGTGTGGAGGCGGAGGAAAGAGAGCAAGGTGAGGGAGGGATCGGGGGAGGGGAGGAGGAAGGGGGAGCCATTGACGGAGAAGAGGAGGGGGCGGGATGGCGAAGAAGAAGAAGAAGAAGAAGAAGGAGGAGGAGGAGGAGGAGGAGGAGGTGGGAGCGCCATAGCCAGAGCTTGAGGTTGGCTATGGCGATTGCTGCAGTGAAGAGCTTGGGTTACGGCCACCAGCCCAGCCAAGCAGCTGAGCCCGACTGAGATAAACTTTATACAAAACTTGGCCCAACATGGACAGGTGTCCCCCTCTTTAAGAGGATACCGGATATACCTATTTCCTGTCGGCCATGGTGATTGTTGCTAAGCTCGGCTATTTTTTCCTTATGGAGCATTAGCCAATTATAGCCCAGTGCTTTTATGTGTATTAAGGCATCCTCCATTGAAAATGCATCCCTTATAACACAATTTATTAAAATTATTCATCACACTCATCAAAATTTACGGCAAAAATTAATAGATCTTTACACATCCTAATTTAAGAAGCAAGGTCCCTCTTTTATAGGAGACAAGTACATACCTTTAATGCATTCCAAGATCGTATGAAAATTTGAGAGACTAGGGGGGGCAGGGGAGATCTTTGGAGATCTTTAAACATCAAGGGAGACAAGTACATACCTTCAGCACATTCCAACAAGGCGTCATATTTAAACTAGATTGCTTGGCCAGCTGGGCTCTTGATGAATACTTCTCTCTTTTGCTATCTTGTTGAGGTTCACATGAGTCACGTTGTCAGAAATGATGCAGAAGATTGATGTTCAATTGCATGCAACCTTTTCTAGAGATTTCGTTATCATCCAGTCCTGCTTGCACTTGATGTTGTTCATGTCGACAGTAAAACGTAGTTTTTCTTTTTTTCGGAGGAAGACAAATTCCTATTCTTTGCACTGTAAGCAAATCTATTGTCATTCCACTTCGAGCAAACGACGGGGAGATGTATTTCAGAAATGTATAAATAATAAATGAAAACCAAATTGAGACAGAAGCATGCAACTGTGACAGGAATAATCCAAACCCAAAGCTGCATTGCATGTACGACAAAAGTTCCAGCACCATTTGCAACTTCATTGGATCCCTTTTTTCGAAGGCACAAATGTTTATTTTTTGGGTCAAATTATGTTCCTACGCTTTAGAAAATAGTACTTCCGCGCTCTAGCCGGATGGCCCTCGAGCGTGTTGTAACCTAATGGACCTACTGTGTTGTGGCTCCTTATGTAGTACTGCTCTAAAGTTCGTGCTTTGTCTACAGTGTTTGTTGTTTCCAAAACTTTGATTTCGAAATTTTCTTTGAAGGGCTTGTAACGCTGCAAGTCCTCTTTCATTTTCGCCGGTGGTTTTTTATTGTGCTGTTTGATCCTCCGTGGCAGGTCCGTCATGCTCCCTATGTATTTTCTGTTGTTGGGCTTGCACGTGATGCAGTAGACGACGAGGCTCGCACGATTCCCTTGCGCGGGCGCTTCAGTGGAGGCTCCTCCTTCATCTCGAGGCTCGCGTCTTTCAATGTCGTACCTGCGTAAACATTGACAATTACGTTAGTCATCGAGGTTTTCGATCTTTTTTTTTTCGTTTGAGGTCCATAAAAGAATGCATTTATTTACTTGCCCTGGTTTTTCTCTGTTGGCGTTAAAGGATCGTTTCCAATACTGAAGCGCTCCTCGTATAAGTCCCTGTCGAAAATATACGTAAGCTTCTCCATTGTCGTCACCGGGTGCATCGCGTCGTGCGTCCCTCCAAATTGTTCCATGAATTGTTCGAGTATAGCCGTTCCTTGATCGCGCGTCGTGTCCCTCAGCAACTCCAAGGATACGTTGTACCCGTAATGCAGCAGCTCGCATGCATACGCTGTGATCCCTTTCGTCTTCGTGTCTAGTAGCTTTTGCCCCTCCAAACTTTCCATCATCCTATCGGTCTCATCGAACTCAATGTCAAGCTCGACAAGGATCTCTTTGAGGAGTCCTGCAGGAGAAGTGCAATCCATGATGAGTTTGTTGCTCTTGCATCTCGTTAATTCTTTTTCTCAATTGTTGCGGTTTTTTTTAATTTTCGGAAGCATTACGTACCATTTGCGAATCTCAAGCCTCCCGGCTCTCTTTTAGCTGGCAAACGCCTATTGCAGTTGTCAATGAAGTCGCGTAGTTCCGCATACGTGTTGAAGCCGTTGATGTAAGCTCCCGGACGTTCTCCTGCATTGTTTGCTAGCCGGAATTGCTTTGTGGTTAAGAAGAACCTCCTCTTTGCTGGTGGAGGTTTTGTTGCCTTCGCGTTGCTTTTGTATAGCTCAAATAGCTGCTTGCAGGCACGACTTATTACACCGTCTTTTCAAATGAGCCGTCTTTTTAAATCTTTAAGAAAAAAACATTCTTTCATGCTGGTGGAATTTACCTTGTCTGCGTCCATGTCTTATGCTACAATGTCTCGAGCTTTCTGATTCTCTGCACCTGTTCTCAACAACAGACAAGATATTAAAACCATTTTCCTTGCATGCATGTTTGACGTAACATATTCATGACTTGTCTCTGCCTTTTTCAATCTCTGGTAGTGAATACCTTTATGCGCGTGGTTGTGTTGTCGGCTGTGAGAACTCTCGTGGAATTGGTCTGAATATGTCTGGATGTGGGCAATGTAAGATGTGCATCCTCGTTCTCTCAGTCACTCTGGACAACATCACGTATGCTAGGCCAAGGGCAAACACTCCTCGAAATATGAGCAACGCTTTGTTGGATATGGTTGCGCCTTGGGATTTGTGTCCCGTGATAGCGTATGCTAGGGTTAGTGGAAATGTGGACTTGTGGAACCATTTTCCATTTATTGCCTTTCGCTGATGCTTCGAGCGTCGTAATGTGAGCACGGCCGCTATTGTGTCCACGACGACAGTGATACCGTTGATTTCTCCCCTGTAGTTGCATTGATGCTCTTGATTTTGCACATTGCTCCATTTGCGGCACCTATTGCGAGGTCAATGTTTTCCGTTATCATTGCCTTCGCCCCCACGCAAATTTTTCCTATCTCGTTGAAGCTTTTGTCCTCCAACCATTCTTTGAGAGCTAGATCGCTCACGGCGTTACTGTGTATTTGAACATGCACAATCATCTCGGGAGTGTTGAATTTCTCCACAAGCTCATCGTTGAAGGTAGCGACATCGACTCTGTGCGTGCAAATGATGGTTGTTTCGGCATCGATGAAGTGGCATGCACCTTCCTTGTCGACAATGCACTGCCCCAAACAGTCGGAAATCTCGTCAGTTGTGGGCGTCCTGAGTCTTATGGTATGCAAGAATGCCAGGAACGGCATGTCTCGTGCATGTCGCACCGAGAATTGCATGTGGTACATTTTCGCTTGAACCCAGTGCGCAGAGGACGTGATGTGGCACGGCTCGCAGAGATCCTCGCGGTGTTTGCAGACTGGCGGTAATTGCGCCAGGTCACCAAAAATTATGAGCATTTTGTGTCTGAATGGCTCATGCAATGTGCCATTAGTCACATTGACGATTTGTCTTACCACGAGATCGAAAGTCATCCTTGTTAGCATGGACATCTCGTCAATGATGATCGCGTTGGCTTCCTTGATTGCGAGGTGTCGCTCATCCGTCTCATGGATGTTCAGTGGGTACTGACTGCTGCGCACAGGGATCTTGAATTGGTAGTGTACAGTGGTTGCAATCCCGCTCAGCCGCGTCACAGCCGCCCCTGTTGATGCACAGAGTATTGCCGTTTTGTTTTGCGCTACCAGATGTGAAACATAGTACCGTATCAAGAAGCTTTTGCCGCTACCTGGTGTTCCACAAACAACGTGCAGCCCCGAGCTTGTTGAAGCTAGGCTTTCGAAGACTCTTTGTTGTTCTACTGTCAATGCGGCATTGGCGACGGTGCGAAACTCGGCCATTTTTTCCAACATCCTCGCGCGTGTTGGCCCTTCGACGGTTTGCTAGTCGATGTTAGGCGCTTCCATCGGGCAGTCTCGAATGATCGCAACCTTTTGCAATATCATATTGATCAACTGGTCCATGTGGTCAGTCGCTAGCAAGTTCCTTTGCGTGTATTCGGTCACATACATCTCGAGGTCCTCGTTGCTCAATATGAGGCCGCGCATTTGGCATTCGACAAAGTAGGATCCAGCTGTGTTGGCAGGTGATATGAGCTCCGTTTCATTCCTGAAGCTGAGTTTTCGCAAGAGCACGTTGTAGAAGTACCCCTCTGGTTGATGTCCAGGGTGGTAGTCAGTGAATCTGACTACTCACTCACATTTTGCGATCCTGTTGCCTAAGAGGTCAAGACCGACCGTTCCACGTTGCGTTTCCTTGGGCTTTCGGATCACATATTGCCTATGGTAATCGTAGAACGTGCTATCCTCGATGACGCTCGGTCTCCCGCAGTATATGGCGACCACGTGCAGGGTGACATTGTTGTTTCGCGAGATGATGCGTTGTCTTAGAGATGGTGGCGAGGAGTCGACATAGTGAACGGTCTCGCTCCTTGTGATTGTTGGTATTCTGCATGCAGTTTAGCACGGCCTCTGTTGGAGAGGTTGGTTTTGATAGGAGGCTTGCGGCGATGAGTTTCAGCTTTACTTCGTCGAGATGTTGCAACCCCAAACGCGACGTGTCTTCTGAACGGATGTTCAGTTTTCCCATTGGTTCAGATTTCATCGCGTACTTGAGGAGGTAGTGAGAGATTGAAGAGTTTGTCACCCGCTGTATGTTCATGTGTGCACCCCACAACAGTAACACGGAAGGGTGGTAAGGGACGATGTTTCGGTGCTCATGTCCCGGCCGGTAATACAACCAACGTTGTGTCAGAGGGTCGAGGATGGGTTCATATTCTGGCTGTGTTGCGAAAGGGAAGCTGTGCTTGCAACTGTGGTGTGACGGTCCGACATAGCACACTTTCCTGCATACGTGCAACTGCTTCCTGAGAACTAGTTCTCGCAGTCTTTTGTTTCGAGGATCCAGGGCCTCGTCCCTAGGGACGTAAGCTGCAATCTCATTTGCAATTCGCTGACGGTCATCATGGTGGACCCACAATATGACATGGGCGTGTAGGGAGCCCCTGTTTTGTATCTCATAACGAACGACATGGTGTTGTATTTGGCCAAGCAGACCATCGGATGAAAGCAAATGCTTGCGCATGAACATGTGGAAGCGTGCGTGGAAAAGTGCCACGCATTCAACAGGACAGTCCTTCCAAGTGAATTGCGCATTATAATGTGTTGCGATGCTCTCGCTCAAATTAATTTCTTGCCACCGTGTATCGGTGACCTCGTCTGCAGTGAATGTCAGAAAGAAATCTGGGAGGCCCGAAGCATCGACCATCGTTATGAGGTCCTTCAGTTGCCGTCGATGCCACGATGGGGACCCCGGCATTGTTGATGGCATGCTATAGCGAAGCACGTGTCTCATTGCGTCTTCATCGGTCGTGGCAGGGTTGGCTTTCCTATATTGGTCGATGTCTCATTGCAAGCATGTAGAGTTGCTTGAATTGGCAATCATCACTGCCTGTTTTAACTGGAACATGATCAACAAGTACGGCTTGTAGAGCGTGTAGATAGAGAATAAGGTGCATATTCTCATTTTCACATATTGCTGAACTGTATGCAGCCATCATAGTAGCCCCGTCCGAAAGGAAACAGGAAGGGGAACACTGCTGACTCCATGGTTATGTCAACGCACGCACTGACAGCTGCTGCTACTCCGTTGACGTGGAATGAAGCGACCCTCTCTGAAAGCATTTCTGTACCCCGTAGCTGTATGGAGGCAAACTCATGCTTGTCCCTTGCATCAAAGGCGCGATGGTTCGCAGGGTCCACCATGTTTTGCAAAAGCAGGAGCTCAGGCTGAGATTCCGCTATTGACATTAACTCGAAGGGAGCTGTCTCATCGTGTAGTTCCAAGATACTTGCAATGGTTTGAGGACTCAAGATGCACATACCCATCTTGATGTCCGCACGCTCTGCTAAAGAATTGTACTTGCGCAATATTGGATTGTTCTCGATGTTGTATGCGAGCACACCTGACAGCTCGTTCGTCACGATTTCTTGAGCCGAGCTTAGTGGGACGTTTCGCCAAGATATCAGAGGATTGTCTAGAAGTGACCTTCGATCGAGTGTGCCACGAGCAATCACATTTGCAATCGTGGTAACTGAAATGGATATATCTATGATGCTTAGCAGTTGCGTGTGGAGGTGGTTTGTTTTAAGCAACTGCCGAGAGTACTGTGGCATCAACCGCACAATGTATCTGCTCCGCTGGGCATCCCGTGTGTAGCTTTGGCATTTCTAGTAAGTCACTTGCATGCCCATATTCTCGCAGGTATCCAAAAGTATCGTGTTTTCGAGTGCGGCGCTGTGGCTCGAGATGCCTATGCCTTGCGAAGAAACGATCCTTTGGTTTGCTATGTTCGTCCAAAGCAACAGGCACAAAGCACCCCACCACGCGCGACACACTGTTGCCCATGGCACATCTCTCTCTTCTTGTGATTGCTTGGCAGCTCTGTTTGATGATCCTCTCCTACTGTGGGCTTGTCAAGGTCAGAGGGGAAGATGGGTGGTGCGGAATTCCATGGCCGAATCTGAGGGAGAAGCACAAGCTACAGAGGTAGAGGGAAGGGGGAAGCAAATAGGCTTGATTTGTGTGTAGGGAGAGGGAGATTGCGAGGAAGCATGGCTAGGGAGGGAGGGAGGGAGGCCTTATAGGCTTCAGGAGGGCTGTTGAGCAACAAACTGCGACTAGTTCCACAACAAACTATGATGGCAGCAAACTGAGATGAATGCGGAAGAGGCACGAGGAGGGGTGATTGATTGCAGCTGAAGGAGCAGAAGAGCAACAATAGCAACAACAACAAGGCACAACAGAAAGCGAAGACGAGCTGAAAAACCATTGTTCTTAAGAAAGAGAGCAATGAATAGTCGAGTATGTATCGAAGGTATACAAACCGAGACGGGCTTCAATAGCGATCAATCGATACGATGAACTAAATACAGTTGGTTGACAACGAGCAGAACACCTAGCAAATTAAGCCCGAATACAGCTGGTTGACAACGAGCAGAACACTATTTCAATGCTTTCACCTTCTGTCGAAGTGATCAACGTGAGCAAGGATTTCGTTCGTCCGTTTCGCCTGTCGAAGTGATCAACGTGAGCAAGGATTTCGTTCGTCCGTTTTGCCTATATTTAAAGGTTTTGCCTTGGCTTTTTACGCAGTTGGCTTTTTACGCAGCTTTTCAAAGCTTTTGGGCTTTCAGAATTTAAAAAATCTAAGGGTGTGTATTGTGCCATGTGGAAGCACAGGATTTTACGCAGTTGGCTTTTTACGCAGCTTTTCAAAAGCTTTCAAAGCTTTTGGGCTTTCAGAATTTAAAAAATCTAAGGGTGTATATTGTGCCATGTGGAAGCACAGGATTTTAGAATTTGAAAAAACGTCCTAGTGCTGGCCAATTAAAAATCTCCCAAACAAAGCTCCTTCCCCTTCTGTATTGGAATCAAAAGTATCTATTGGATTTCCTATGAGGCATGCTCCAACTAATGACTTGAGTTTTATGTTTGTAAAGTTTGGAGTGCCCATTCAAAGTTCACTTTTTTAAATGTATTTATATATATATATATATATATATATATATATATATATATATTCCCAAATTGGGCCTTACATTGACTTATGGCTCCTACATTTTGGGCATTAGGCCTTACATTGGCCAATGGATGCAACAAGGAAAGGTTTAAGTGGAACTCTTTTATTGACTTATGTTCTACTACAACGAAAAGTGCAACTCTTTACATATTGACCTTAACCTACCTACCTCCCTCTCTCTCTCTCTCTCTCTCTCACAAATCCATTTCCAATCCCTCTCATCCGTGTCCCTTTATGGTGAAGCGAGTGTGGAGGCGGAGGTAAGAGGGATAGTGATTACTACCACTAGGAAGTAGCTCTTACATTCTGCAGATATACTGGATAACATAATTTAATAAAATTATTGATCACCTGCAACCAGAAGAAGAAGTCAAAAGTTGGGGCCAAAAATGATAAATTGCAATTTATCATGCAAGGTCCTTCTTTTCTACTCATAGTCTAGGCTATTTTGAAAAATGAGATATTTTCAATGCATTGCAACGATGCATCATTTTAAAAGTTTTTTAAAATCTACAAGACCAAGCCTTCTTCCCCTTCTCTATCAAATCCCTATGAGGCACGCTCCAATTAATGATTTGAATTTTAATTTTACAAAGTTTGGCATACCTATTCAAACTCTTTTTTAATACATTTATGTATAAATTTGTTATTTTATTTTTTTGAAATGGTCTTACAAAAAATTTGAGTGGGACTCCTCTCTCTCTCTCTCTCTCTCTCTCTCTCTCTCTCTCTCTCTCAACCATACATAAATCATCTTACTATGGTTCTTCAATGTGACGTTTTCATAAATATAACATTCCATTCGCATGTTCGTGTCATCATTTTCCCTTTCTCTCTACAATCCCCTTTCTCTCTCCCCCTCTCACGTCCCCCCTCCCTCTCTCATCAGACACATCCCTCAAAATACCCCTTACACTCACACATTGCTTAGAACCAATGATTACCAAAACAAAAGGCATCGCTAAAAGAATTAGAATATGGTTATGGAGTTTCTCTAAAATCTACATAAGCATTTGTATAAAAGGTTAGTAAAAACACTGAGGAAAGAAAGGCCAAAAAGGTAAGGTAGGAGGGTAGTGCATGCTTGAGTTTGTTGTGGGAAGAGATTGTCATGACCCCACTCAAGCTTTCATAGTGACGGCCAAGGGACCCCATTGTGAGTGACGAAGATGGTGGCTTGGAGCTAGAGGTGTGCTTTTCAACGAGCTCGATCTCTAAAGGTCCTAAGAGGAATGGCAGGGGTGAGCCTCTTCTGGTTGCATCCCTTGACAAGAAGGAGACTGCTCAGGTGGGGTAGTCCTCCTATCCAAAAAAGGCTAATTGGCTCTTGTGTGGAGGATTTTGTGACAAGGAGGTGCACATGTCATTGTATGGAGACATGCATAAAGATCACAATTAAGTTGGAGATGTTAGTTGTAAAATCTATGATATCATAGCAATACGGGTTATGATAATTAATACATAAAGGATCGGAGAGAACAATGAATCTTTTCATATTTCATCCTTTTCTAAAAGTTGCAAACCATTTCTCCTCTCGTTCTCAAGCTTAGCCCTACAATATGAGTCAAAAAGTTACATTGGACAAGGGAATTCCTAGCTATTGTATTTTTCTCTTGTTTTCTACAAAACAAATAAAATAAAATTTAGATAATGCATAGATTCAATTAAACAATATTTTTTAAAAAGATATTTGATTATATACTTACAATTTTTTAAAGAAAGCAATACGAATGGCCTCAAAGACTCAAATGAGCTAGAGATTGAATAATCTGCTACTCTTTATTCCAATGATTGTACATTCAATCAAACCATTATCTATTCTTGCATATGTCTTGTGATTGCATACAAAAGGAGAAACATAGAATTATTCATATACATCTTATAGAATGATAAAAACATACATAATATCAAAATTACTTATATATAGACTATAAGAACTTACTCTTCAAATAATTGAGACATTTTTACAAGGCTATACTCTAGTTCCTTAACACGATTCAATGCATAAAGAATTAATTTCTTTAATCCCTTGCATTGATCTCTAGACTATGATCTTGATCTCTTTCAATAGTGCCTTTAAAGAAACATCACAACTTTTGCTCTTGCCTTTCAAGAGGATGTTGGTTTCATCCTTTGTCTCCAATTGCTTATGTCCCTTAACTTTGCCTCATTCCACATCCCAAAATTTTATTCCTATAAATCCTATATATAGGGCTAGATTTGAATGCTGCTTAAAAGGATTGATCATATTGTCTCATGACACCCGAGCACTTTAATTCATAAAAAATCAATCCAATTTCTTTGCAGCATTAGATTCTAAACTATAAACTTACCTTGTCATTTTTCCTCATGATATCAAGGTACTCATTATGAAAGAAATGGATCCTTTGAATAAATGACATACCTTGGGATTAGTCATTATCATTGTTGTGATCCCATAAAAAAGAGTGTTTTCCTTTTTGGTCAGGCTTACATATATCTTGCACATCGCTATTTTGAAATGCTCAGAGTCATAATAATTTGTGCATAATTGCCTCTTGGCAATCACCAAATATATGAGTTTGTCTTTGTAAAGTCAAAACTGCTCGTATAGATAAAATGAAGGATCCACCATAACGAGGAAGGGAAACACATTAGCAAATGGATTGATTTTCATTCTTGACCATAAATTGGTCTCATGTAAATGATGTAGCTCTTTGCCTCAAGTGGTATCCTTCTTGTGTCTGGGTCCAGTGTTTGCATCCACAGGAGGCTTGTGGACTTCTTCACCTGAAGTAAAAAGGTTTTGACATCCACTAACTTTGTCTAAGGAATCTCTTCCCTCAAGGCATTCTGTTGAGTTTTGATTATACTTGAAGTTTTCAAGAAACTTAATATCAACCTTCTCCACATCTTTAGAGCTTGGATATGACCCAATCTCTCCCTAGGGCTTTTTCTTCTTCTTTGGCCCCTTAGTTTCCCTTGCTTAAGACTCTATAATTGTCCTCTTCTTTCCTTCTAGATTTTTAGGCTTCTTGCTTTTAGCTTCAACTGAAACTCCCTTGGAAAAATATAAGGAACCAATTTTGACAATGTTTCTTACTGCCTCCTCTAATTCTAGTTTCAAAGAACTGGGCTTCCTTTTACTAGTCACAATTGATCTCTATAACTGGGATCTACTTCATTGGAGAGTCCACATCCTTAGATACTGAAAAGGTGGCAAAGACCACTTCATTTCATTACAAGTGAGAGGCACAACACTTGTGATTTCTTTCATTCAATATATGTACGCAACTCTAAACTCATTTGAAGGAAAAAATGACAGCTTTTGAAAGACTCTTATGAGAAAACTCAACAACACATAGTAATGTCTTCCCCTTGAACTTTGTAGTAGAGAGTATGATCTACATTGGATTTCATGTATCCCAGATCAACAAAATACTTGTCAATTCTGTTGTACCAACTTCTGGGTGCTTGTGTCAAGCCGTAGAGACTTTTCTTGAGATGGAAAACTTGATTCTCTTTTCTTGGTTCAACATAAGCTACTAGTTGTTGCATGTAGACTTACTCGTCTAGGTAACCATTGAGAAATGCATTCTTGACATTGAGCTGGTACACATTCCATCTATTGAGTGTCACTAGTGATATCAAGAACTGTATGGAATCCTTCTTTGCTATTGGAGCATAAGTCTCATCATAGTATTGACCATATTGCAGTGCAAATCCTTTTGCAACTAGTATGGCTTTGTATCTTTGAATGCTTCCATCTGGATTGTACTTAACTTTGTATACCCATTTGTTTGCTATGGCCTTCTTTCCTAGTGGAAGGTTGCATAATACCCAAGTATTGTTCTTGTATAAAGCATCCATTTCTTCATTCATAGCAGTTTGCCATTTTGGCTTGTCTACTGCATCTTCGAAGTACACTGGCTCTTCTATAGCCATGATGGTAGTCATAAGAGCATAGTTGGTGGTTTCAACCTGAATTGCTTTGCCTTTCTGAGCATATGTCAATCTGGTTGGAGGTCTGCTTTCCCTAGTAAACCATTGGAGTTGTTGTGGTTCATCTTGAGGTGTTTCTAGCAATTCTTGCTCTTCTTCATCAACCTTTTTTGTAGATGACTATGAAATCGGTGCGTCTATCTCCTGTGTATTTAAGGTTTTCCATTTTGATTCCTCATCAAAGATTACGTCTTTGGAGATAATGACCTTGCGGTTGATGGGTTCATACAACTTGTATGCTTTGCTTTCTTCACTATAACCAACCATGATGCATTTGCGTGACTTTGCATCCAATTTCCTATGATGATTGTCATGTATGTGGGCATATGCTATGCAGCCAAATATGCGGAGATGCCCAATGCGTGGCTTGTGTCTAGTGAATGCTTCACAAGGTGTCATACCTTGAATCGGTTTTGTTGGAAGCCGATTAAGCAAGTAGTTTGCAGTGGCTATTACTTTTGTCCAATACTGATTCAGAAGATGCTTCTCACTAAGCATTACTCTAGCACTGTCTGCTAAAGTACCATTCTTCCTTTTAGCTCTTGCATTCTATTGAGGAGTATTTGCACAAGTGAATTGTCTTTGAATGCCATGACTTCTGCAAAAGTTCATGAATGCAAAAGACATGTACTCACCTCCTCTGTCTGATCTCATGACTTTGATCTTTCTGCCTGTTTGGTTTTCTACCATGGCTTTGAACTCTTGAAATCTGGAAAATACTTCAGATTAGTCTTTCAAAAAGTAGACCCAACAATATCTGCTGTAGTTGTTGATGAAAGTCAAGTAGTAAAGTGAACCATTGATGCTGCGGGTCTAGGCATAACCCCATACATCTGTATGTATCAAATCAAGAATACCTCGTGCTTGAGAGGTGCTTCTGCCAAAGTTGGTGCTTTTTTGTTTGCTGAAGCAGCATGCTTTGCAAACTTTTCCCAGAAAGTGTAGCTTAGGAATCCCAATTGCCATATTCTTTTTCTTGAGATCTATCAAGCTCTTGAAATTGACATGACCATATCTCTTGTGCCATTTTGCGAATAGTGGCATCTGTTGGGGTTGAGCTGACATGGCATGCGAATCTAGTACTGGAGCTAGCATTCTGAACAAACGTCCTTCCTTGATTGCTTTTCCTATTAGCTGAAATCCTCTAGATTTATCTCTGATAGTGCATTCATCTCCATCAAAGATGACTCGATAGTTGTGTTCTGTCATTTGACCTACTGAGACAAGAGGTTCTTGTGGTGAGATTCGAAACATAGAGTACACCTTTCACCAATCCTTTCGTGCCAGTGAAATTGTTCATAGGGATAATGCCTGTCACTTGAACTAGATTTGGTGGATTATCTACCGTGTAGATGACATTCTTCTGACCTTCTAATGGTTTCATCTCTGTGAACCATTCCTAATAATTTGTCATATGAGATGATGCACTGCTATTGATGTACCAAGGATCTCAAGGAGGAGGTATACGTGGAACAACCACTAGGTTTTGTGATCCCCGGTTCAGAAGGTAAAGTCTGTAAACTGAAGAAGGTACTTTACGGGCTGAAACAAGCCCCACGAGCGTGGTACCAGTGAATTGATGCCTACTTTCTGCAAAACGGGTTCAGGAGGAGCCCATCAGATGCAAATTTGTAATTCTTCAAAGGAGGCACGTGTATGATCGTGGTCCTTTATGTGGATGACCTTGTCATAACAGGGAACTATGAAGAGAAGATCTCGCAGACAAAGTATTTGCTAGGAAGAGAGTTTGAAATGATAGACCTCGGACTGATGCATTTCTGTTTAGGGATTGAAGTTTGGCAAGAGCCGAAACAGATCTTCATTTCACAGCTGAAGTATGCTGGAGAGATACTGAAGGCATTTGGCATGTTGAGTGCAAAACAGTTGGTACCCCTATGGAGGTTGATGTGAAGCTCTCAAACGAGGATTCATCACCACTGGTGGACGAAGCGAAGTACATAAAGCTTGTGGGTAGCTTGATTTACTTGTGCAACACGCGGCCGGACATCAGCTTTGCAACTGGTGTACTAAGCAGGTTTTCCAATAAGCCTCAGGAGAACCATTGGAGGGCAGGGATGCAGATGCTAAAATACATCAAAGGCACACTTGATTATGGCATCACCTATACCAAGGGCAACATCTTGACCGGATTCTGTGACTCAGATTGGGCAGGAGACGTGGACAGTAGGAGATCAGTGACAGGTTACTGTTTCTCACTTGGATTTGGAGCTATGTCATGGGTCAGCAAGAAGCAACCCACAGTTGCTCTTTCTTCTACAGAGGCTAAGTACAAATCACCATGCTTTACTTCTTGCGAGGCAGTGTGGTTGAGGAGGATTCTGGGGGACATGGGTGCAGTGCAGAACAAGCCTACACAGTTATCATGTGACAATCAGAATTGCATGGTGATTGCAAAGAACCCTGTGTTCCACGCTTGCACAAAACACATTGAGATTCAATATCACTTTGTACGCGAGCTCATCATGGATAAAGAGGTCGACTTGGTGTACTGTCCGACTATAGAGAATGCTGTGGACATCTTCACAAAGGCTCTTGGAAGAGACTTGCTGGAGAGGCATCTTCATCGACTTGGCATTGGACCGAAAAGTTAAGTTCACTTGCGGGTGGACATTGAGGGGGGGTGTTAGATATCAATGCTCCACTCTCATGTAACTACGTGGGAACCAACTAACTCTACTTGTAAGCCCCCCATATGAGGAGAAGGCATTTGAGTAGCTCGGTTATCCAATAGGTCCTGGTTTGGACACCAGATGGGGGCCATGTGTGGCTTGATGGTTGGACGGAGTTGGCACACTGCCAACTAGGCTACATGCAAGTGCAGGAAGGCATCCCATGATTGACCGCATTGAGGGTAGATGGCGCATTTCTTGAGGTAGCCCACTCTCGAGTTACAGGGCCCGTTTGGAGTTCTAGATGATCTCAGATGGTTGTGGGCGGAATGGAGACCTTAGGTTAGTTGCTCTATTTTGCGCACCAGTTCTATCATGTGGTCGGTGGCCTATTTCGAGACCGACCCCCAGTCTACCATTTTGGGCGGACTGGGTCGGCGGTCACCCAATTGAGCCCAACCGACTAGGACTGGTGGCTATATAAGAGCAAGCCTGTGAAGCCCATTTAATCACTGGCTATAGCAACCCTGATTCCTTAGCATCCAGCCTCTGTCCTCTACTATTTCTAGCATGCCATCGAAGCTTCTCTCATAGGAGCGCATGGTTAGGAGGCAGCCCCATCTATTGTATCAGTTCTACAGTAATCAAAATTTTGATTCTCCATACTATCTGTTTTCTCTCTTGCGTACGAGATCCTATTATCTGTTAAGCACAGACGTCGTATTATTTTCTTACATAAACATCCTGCCCTTCTTCTTTCCTTTTGCTATAAAGTGACCTTTATTTTTGAGATCCTATTATCTGTTAAGCACAGACGTCGTATTATTTTCTTACATAAACATCCTGCCCTTCTTCTTTCCTTTTGCTATAAAGTGACCTTTATTTTTCATATCCTCAAAAAAGCATCCATAAGGATAAAATCTGACCTGCAAGCCCTGCTCAACCATTTGACCAATAGAAACCAGGTTCTTGGTGATATTCGAGACATGAAATACATCAGACATGTATTTCTTTTTCCCATCCTGCATAGACAAGGGAATTTTACCAATCTGCACACTAGGATGTGGAGTATCATCACCAGTCTCCACAAATCCTAGTCTTTCCATTTTCCTTGCATCCTGCATCCATTCTGCATGACCTGTCATGTGGTTTGATGCACCTAAATCAACATACCACATCATTACTTTCTTCTACACTTGTCATAGAATTGGTCATGTGCTGCACCATAAACAAATGCTCATTTCTGTCATCACCCTGTCTACTAGAGGATGCATAATTGCCTTGCTGCAATTTTCCAATCATGATGTCATTCTGCTTTTTATAGCAATCTTTAACCATATGACCCATTTTACCACAGTAGTAGCATTCAACATTGCTGTTTGCATTTTGGCCTCTCTGCCATCCACCACGACCTCTTTGGCTCCCCTTGCCTCTAAAGTTACCACGTCCTCCTCCATAGGACTGGTTTTCTTGAATTTGCTGCATATTCTGATTTCTGCCATGGCCTCCAGATCGGCCTGCTCTTCCTCTACCTCTACCTCTTCCAGCATTTGAGTAGAAGACAGTTTCTTTTGAAGTTCCTCCTGAAGAAAATGCACCACCATTTCTCTACTCTTCAGAAATTAGAAGAGAAATCAACTCCCCAAAATCAGGAAAATTCTCATGGATGGCAATGGATGTCCGGAACTGTGCATAATCCTTTCCTAGACCATTCAAGGTCATAGAAACTAAATCATCATCTTCCACTCACGACCCAATGGAAGCAAGTGCATCTGCAATCTTCTTCACCTTCATGTGGTAGTCATTGATGCTCATATTTTCTCTCTGCACATTATGCAACTCCTGCTTGAGCTACATTTTCCTGGCTTGCATATTTGTGCTATACATTTTTGTCAAAGTATCCCATGCCTCCTTCGGCATGCTTGCATCCTGAATATGCACAATCATAGAATTTGAAATACTAATAGATAGTCAGTATATAACTTTTCTGGGTCTCTCATGCCAGCCTTTAAATGCATGCAACTCCTGTTGATTGGGAACATTAGGAATAACTGGTTCTTGTTCAACTCCAGTAATGAACTCCTAATAGCCTTTTCCCTTAAGGAAATTTGTCATTCTAAACTTTCATGTTTGAAAGTTATTCTTGTCAAGCTTTTCAGTGACAATCTATGAAAGAGCATCAGACGCCATTATAGAACACTGCAAAAATATTATGTCACACAACTTCTGCCTCACAAGGGCAAATCTGCAAAACTGACGAAAGTGGTATTTGACCATATAGTCACTTCCTAGTGATGATTTAGCATCAACAGGAAATAAGAATGATTCTGTCACTCCGAATATCTCAGTGCATAAGCATACAATGCAATTTCTGTGGCAACTTTTCACCAACCTGCAGAACAGTGGTCGAACAGCAAAAACAAGGCGCTTTTCTAAGTGCTTGCGGAAAACTTCTGCCACCAAAACGAACCCCAAAATTTTGAGGCCCTCTCGCCGCACTGCAAAGGGCGTCCCAATCTGAGACAGTGCACTCTTGCACTTTTCGGCAGTGCTACCTGTAGAGATTTGCTCCCAAAATTGAAAAAGGAAGGCAACACTGATCCTCTTACCAAGACACTGCAAACTTGGTTTGCTTTCTTGAGCTCCTTACCACGAGCTCTGATACCATGTGAAGAGAGTGGGAGAGAAGTAAGGAGTCTCACTTGCAGCCTTCTCACATACACAATGGGGGAATATACACAAAGGTGGAGGCTCAAAACAGTTTTCCTCTTCTTAGTTGTGAAAGCCAATAGAACTCTCTCTTAGTACAAAAGAATAGGTGATTCCTATATGTAGGTCTCAAACCAAACTTAGCTAACTAAGGTGGCATACTAACTGAGCCACTAACTAGAGTACATAAAGATAGCTGTCATCCAGCTATTATTCATGAGCGGTGTACCAACCGCATCTACAGCTAACAAGTCGGTGACATAAATGCACAATGGTCACCTTGGCATATCACGAGTGGAGCTCGATATCTCAACAACAGGTACATAATCAAGGGCAGATGATGGATCATCTATTGGTGGAAATGATGAGCCAAATGTGGTTGATATACAGGCTAGATAACAAGCTGAAATGCCCTTGAGAAGATTAGCTAGAGTGTTTAGACCACTCGAGACATTTCTTCCAGGGGCAGACTATGTGATGCTTACTGATTACGGGGAGTGTTCTTGCTATAGAGAGGCTATGATGCACGAGGAACAGTGCAAGTGGGAGTATGCTATGCAATCAGAGATGAATTCACTCATGAAGAATAAGACTTGGGACTTGGTTTCTTTGCCACATGGAAAGAAATCATTGCCATGTAAATGGGCCTACAAAATAAAGGTCATAGGTGATGATGTGCCTAAGTACAAGGCCTGTTTAGTTGCTAAAGGATTCAAGCAAGAGAAGGGTGAGGACTTTGATGAGATCTTCTCTCTTGTTGTGAAGATGGCCACACTTAGATGTGTACTTGGACTTGTTGCAGGAGAGGATATGGAGCTTATGCAGATGGATGTCAAGACAACTTTCTTGCATGGGGATCTGCATGAGGAAATTTAGATGGTATAGCAGGAAGGCTTTGAAGAAAATGGCAAAGAACATTTGGTTTGCAAGCTGAAAAAGAGTCTCTATGGCCTTAAGCAAGCACCTAGAGAATGGTATCAGAACTTTGATGCTTTCATTTGGTCCCAAGGTTTTGGAAGATGTGAGATTGATCATTGCGTCTACACTAAAAGGGCTAAGGATAATAGCTTGATACTCCTGGCACTTTATGTGTATGATATGCTATTGGCTAGCAAGAACACTTATGAGCTAGATGCATTGAAGGCCAAGTTGCATGAGGCCTTTGACATGAAGGATTTGGGACATGTAGGTCATATTCTTAGTATGTGCATCACATGTGACCGGAGTAGGAAACTCCTTTGGCTTTCACAGAAGGAGTATGTTACAAAAGTGTTGCAACATTTCAATATGGAGGGGGGGAAGGCAATAAGTACTCCATTGCCTCTATATGTGAAACTGAGTCAGGCAGATAGTCCCAAATCAGATGAGGAGAGGGCCATGATGGCCAAGGTTCCTTATGCATTAGTGGTTGGGAGTCTTATGTATGCTATGATAGCTACTAGACCAAACATTGCATTTGCAGTGGGAGTTGTTAGTCAGTATATGGCTAATCTAGGAAAGAGGCATTGGGAGGCAGTGAAGTGCATCATGAGGTACATGAAGGGTACCAAGGAGATGTGCATCTGCTTTGGAAGAGGAGAGATGCAAGTACTTGGGTACACAGATTCAAACTATGTAGTGCATGTGGATAGCAGGAGATCCACTTTTGGTTATGTGTTCACCTTTGTAGGTGGTCCAGTGTCATGGGTGTCTCATGCACAAAAGTGCATTCAAAAAGTCCAAGACAATATAAACATGATATATGCAAAATTGACAGTATAACATAGTTATCACATAGTTACCTCTTAATATGCAAACAATGCAATCAATATGATATTGATTCAAGGATAAAAGAAAATCACCAGATCTAATCTAATGCAACAATGACAAGAAAGTCATCATAGAAGACTATAATGAAGTCAATGTTGACACCACCATTCATATTAGCGATGGAAAGTTTAATACAAAAAGGGAAGGCATTTGTAGAGTTTCTTGTGTGTCTGTCATTGCAATGGTGCAACGATAGAAAAAGAGTATATGGATTATTTTCCATGTACCTTAATTAAGAATGACCAGAGATGGTTCAATCAGAGATGGTACTTCCCTTATTGGTAACCGCAATGTCTGAGTATTCCTGTGAAGGTTTCAACAGGAGATCAATGAAGATGTTTAGATGAAGCTAAGTGAGCTAAAGCAAAACAAGGGAGAGTCTTTCTAAGACTTTATGCTTTAGATGTGAGCTCTCATGTAATGTTATGGATGATAAGTCTATGTGAGCTTGGTTGATCGCAGGTTGCACCTAGGTAGATTTGCGTCAGCCAGAGATAGTCAATCTGACTAGAACGTATGAGGAACTACTAGACCAAGCTATTACTTTGGAGAAGAGTGAAGGCTCAAAGAACAAGATAAAGAAGAAAGATGCTGATAGTGATAACGAGGAGACACCAGCAAAGAAATACAAACTCAAGACCCGAGCTGAAGAAGTCCTTAAAAGAATTGGGCATTTGAGGTAAGCCAAGTAGCAATGAGAAATGGTGTAACAAGTGTTCCAGGGGTGGACATGTGGAAGAGTAATGCAAGACTAAGTATTGTTAATGCCTGCACCAAGTTTGGGCATGATAACTTGGATTGTTGGTTCAATGGTAAACTATCAAAGTGTCACTGAAACCAAGTGGTAGTTAATGCTCAACCATCAAGTGGCAAGCCACCACGACCAAAACTAAAGGACAAAGGAAAGAATAGTAAGTAGAAGACCAATCGCAAGTACAACTGTTGTGGAGAGAATCATGTATATTCTGACTATCCAATATGGGCTGAACACTTGAATTTCCTAAAGAATAACATGGAAAGGAAAGAAGTGGATCTAGAATGCCCAGCCAAGCTCTTAGATGCAGTTGATGCTCAAGTGGTCACCTGGTTGAAAGGCTCAATGGTAACCACTGAAGACACAAACGCCTCAAGTAAAGACCTCAGTTGGAAGGCTAAAGAGGAGTTGGCAGCCAAAATTGCAAGGGAGTTAAAGGGGAAAGCTCCAGGAATAGAAATTCTTGAGCAGACACAACAATCTACCATCAAAAGAGGGGAATCCTCAAAATCTAAGGCAAATGAAGTAGAACCGAGTGCTTCACAAGAATCTAGTGCAAATCTAGCCCGAGCATGGGAAACATTTAAGAATATGCAAGTCAATTTGAAATTTTTTGAGTTAATCCAAATAGATCTGTATTGTCATCATTTCTTAGCTCAATAGATCAAGGAATCATCCATGAAAACAGAAGAGGTGAAATCCTTAGCCACTATACCTATGATTGATACTCCGGTAGTTGAGTAGGAAGTCCCATGATCACCATCAAGGTTAAGAAACAAACCATATTGGGAGTAATAGCTCAGGGGGGTCACTATGTATAAACCCTCTATATCATGTGTGTTCAAGGCCTATATTTAAAATCCCTTATCTGTAAAATTTTTCATTAATAAAATGTACCCCTTTTCTATACAAATCTGTAAATTTTTTCCAAAACTATTTTAAATAGTCCCTTATGTATATTTATTCCTGTAAATTTTAGAAATAAAAGATATCCTTCTGTTGAACTCACGTGATAGGGTTACATATGATGAGTGACCCCCCTGAGAGTAATAGTGGATGCATTGGGGGTTTAGGAGTAAACATCATCTCTGAAGAGATTTCTAAGAGAGTGAAGTTCAAGTCACATAAGCCATCACCTTTTTGAGTGTGCATGGCATATCACCTAGTTGACCCCAAAGTTATGTTGTAGGATGTGGTCATTTCTATAGATACGTAGCATCTATTATATAGTTAGTTTCATTGTGATTGCCATGGAATAGCATGCCTATCCAATCCCATTGGGAAGACCTTGGTTGAAGCGTGCAAAGGTACTCCATGACTGGCGGTCAAAAGAGATGATCATCAAGTCAAGTACTCAAGATGTTTGTATACTGACCAACTCTCAGAAGGTCCCGAGTTGTACCTGACAAAGTGCAAATCGTACGTAGTCTAATCTATCACTCAATGAGCATAAAGATCACGGAGGATCAAACCATAGAAGAAACTCCATGAGAGAGACACACGGTAGGCAATACTCAATCTATTGTAATGTGTATACTCAACAATACATGATAGGCTTCTTATATAGAGAGAGCCTTTAGAATAGTCAACACTTGTGGGATCCTCTCATCCACATCTCTCCTTGTGGATATCCTCAATCCACATCCTCACATCATGTAGTCCACATCCTAGGGTGGCTACTTTGATTCTTTCCTTAGCACATACCTTAGCCTTTAATCTATGTGCTCATGCCACCATATCTCAACACCTCCCCTTGGTGCCATGATCCTTTGGCTACTGTAAGGTGGTCAGATGTGAGTTACAAATCCATCACCTCCCCTTAGTGCTTGCATTGCTACTTAAGGTGGTCAAGTGTGGTTTTTACATGTCAATACCTCCCTTGGGTGCTTTCATAGCTACTCTCAGGTGGTCAGGCTTGATTTACAAAACATATGGGCTGAAGGTGGAAAGGATTTTACTTTTCAATGCTTGATGTTGATGGCATTCACATCTTTACTCAATGTAGCTTGATGCATGATGCTTTGTTCTTCCATGTGCCTTAATGCTTTATGTGTGGACGCCATGCTCTGTGCTATGGTCATCTCATGCACTTGTGCTTTTGGCATGCTTTTTGCATTCATGCGTTGCTTTTCCAGTTGTTGCAAAGGTCTTACCAATTGATTTCTTTCAATATTGGCAGTGTCTAATTGCTAACAATGATTTTGACTTGACAGGCATGTAGAGCTCAAAAAGACGTTCATTTTTCCTTTTTGGAGTGTGTGCAAATTTCTCCTGGATTGCAAGTTACGCCTTGTCAAAGGTTGTGTGAAGAAGAGGGGCCTTGATGATGTGGCACAAGGATTCACATGTAGAATTCAAACTGTGCTTACCAAGAGGCTGTGTGCTTGGAAGGCACATGCTGACTACGCATGCTTATGTGGCACTTTTAACTAATCCTAAACCTAAACCTAAACCTAAACCTAATCATGTTTTAGTGTGGGTTCCTTGACCAATGACCAAACTTAGGGTGGCTTGACTCAACCAACCCTATCTACCACGTTGGCTAACCAAGGTTAATTGAACTAACCAAGGTAAGTGTGGCTTATCTGCCACGTGTTATTTTTTGGTGAGACCTTGGAGAAGAAGGCTTTGAAGCTTCTCTACAATGCGGCGAGCTTTGACGACGGTGGTGGGGAGCAGATGAGGCTGTAGAGGAGGTGCTATGATTGCTCATCCTCCTCCTCGAGTCATCGTCCTCCTCTTCCAACCTTGTGTTGGACTATAGTTCCACCAGGGCCACAATACAGAGGAGTATTCCTTCAGCTTTTCATCAGGGGTGCGGTCGAAATGGCATGGGAGCTGCAACTCTTTTCAAAAGCGAAGCTGGTTCCCTGAGCTGCATTTCTATTGTAAGGTAGGATTGGCAATGTGCGTTCGGCGGTTGCTCCAGTTCTTGTCCACAGGGAAGATTGCGATGAAGCTACGGCTGCTAATGAAGTCTGTGCTCCTGCAACTCCTCATCTTTCTCTGCCGTCCCCCTTCTCCTCTATTGTTGCTGGCCTGTCTGCTCGCTGTTGCTTTCGTTGAAGGCTGTGTCTTTGTACTGCTCGTAGTTTGTCAGTGCTAGGCGGATGTTGTTGTGAGAAGCTACTGGAGCTTGGAGGAGATAGGGCACTAGAGTAGTAGTTGTTGCTGTGTGCAAGGTGGTGGCATTGCCTTGTTGCAGGTGGAGCAGCTCGTGGGCTAGTCATAGAAGTCAGTTGCCTTGCTTGCGAGGCATCGAATGGAGAGCTGCAGTCGGCTATTGTTTGCAGCATGGAGGTCAGCTCGTTTGCATGCAGAGCTAGTTGGAGGAGCTACTGTGGAGTGGTCACTATGGAGGGCTAGAAGACACCATTGACCTTTGTTGAGATAGCTACGTAGCCGTCTATGGAGCTCTTGAGAGGCGTGGAGCCACTAGATTCAATAGTAATGTCATTTGTTGGGGTAGTCGTTTGATGTTGATGGGGATCAAGCTCTAGCGCTCAGAATTTTTGGCAATAAGGCTGCCTTCTACAACTGCAGGACACTTTGTGCAATGACGAAGGCAAGCACTACTTTACAAACTGCTACGCTGAAGGATCCATAGATTTCGCCTTCAGAGATGGGCATTCTTTCTAAAGAACATCTTGAAACCTAGAGTAATGAGGCAAGTAGAGTATTGTGGTCTCACGAGCTCTCAGATATGGAAGCCCAACCCTTCTTGGCAAACAGTTTTGTTGATGGAGGTCGATGATCTCTATCTCAAAAGAAACAATTAAGAACCTTTGTCTCTCTCTTAGAGGAGCAAGAAAGCTCTCTCTCTTTCTCATGAAATAAAAACTCTCTTAAGACAAATTGAAATCTCTCAAGAAGAAGGAGCATATATCTCTCTCTCTCGGCAATGATGGAAATCTTCAACTCTCATGGACGGAATTCTCTCACACAAGGATCACCATGTCTCACCGAAAGACATGTGAGCTCTGATACCATGACAAAGTGCGAATTGTACTTAGCCTAATCTATCACTCAATGAGCATAAAGATCACAGAGGATCAAACCATAGAAGAAACTCCATGAGAGAGACACATGGTAGGCAATACTCAATCTATTGTAATGTGTATACTCAACAATACATGATAGGCTTCTTATATAGAGAGAGCCTTTAGAATAGTCAACACTTGTGGGATCCTCTCATCCACATCTCTCCTTGTGGATATCCTCAATCCACATCCTCACATCATGTAGTCCACATCCTAGGGTGGCTACTTTAATTCTTTCCTTAGCACATACCTTAGCCTTTAATCTATGTGCTCATGGCACCATATATCAATAGTACCGACCAAAGAATTTGGAGGTCATAGATCCATTTCCTCAGGATGTTGACTCACGATTGATGGAGTTATAGATGTTGCATGTAGGTAAGATAGACATTTTCCAAGTGGCTAAAAAAGAAGTTGAAGGACAAGCAAATTGCCAAGGAAAAATATCTCTTTTTGAGTAGCTTTATTGAGGGCATTGAAGGGGAACTAGAGATTGTTAAGGTGCTAGTGACTATCACTCGACTTGGTACTGAATAGCTGGTGGTCCCAGATCCAACACAAGAACTAAACCTTGGAACACGATCATCTTCAATCTTTCTCTTGAGCAACTCAAAATGATAAGAGATTTAATTTTCAAATACAAGGATGTATTCAAGCATGGAGTTACACAGACTTACAGGGAGATCCTCCTCACTTGTGTCAACAAAAGATACCTTTGGTGCTAGATGCTAAGCCAATTTGACAACAAAGGTACATAATGAATCCTAACTATGCCAAATAGGTAAAAGCTGAGTGATTTATGCCATTGACTGTAGTGATTGGATCTTTCCTATTGTGGTTGTGCCTAAGAAAAATGGCAAACTCCAAGTCTATGTGGACTACAAGAATTTGAATGCATAGACAACCCTTGATCTCTTTCCTATACCTTTTACTGATGGAATTTTGGATCACATTGCAGGACATGAGATATACGAATTCATGCATGGTTAGAGTGGCTATAACCAAATTACAGTGGCTCTACAAGATCAGTCCAAGATTTCCATCATCATGGAATGGAGTGCTTATGCAACTAAAGTTATGCCTTTTGGATTGAGTAATGCTTTGTCAACCTTCGAGAAGTTTATGGTTGAAACTTTCTGATATTGCACCAGCAAGTTCATTGTCATTTATCTAGATGACTTATGTTGCTATTATTTAGATATATATCATCTTGGATACCTGGAAAGGGTTTTTGTGAGTGTAGACAATTGAGTATCTATTGAACCCAGCTAAGAGTGTATTCTATGTATGAGTCATGATATTACTTGGGATATTACTTGGCCATGTCATCTCCAAAGATGGCATAAGGACTAAGTAAGGTAAAATTAAAGCTATACAATAGATTCCCGAGCCTCATAATTTAACTTAGTTGCATTCTTTTGTGGGGCTAACTAGCTTCTATCAAATTTTAGTGCCTTTCTATGAGTTGACAAAGAAAGGACCCCCTGACCCCTCTCCTTACACTCATACAATTTGGTTTTTCTTGTGTTTTTTCTTTATTAATTTCTATTAAGCATTATTTAGAGCTTCGACCCCCTCATCATTGGCTTACTGCCCCCCCCCCCTCTTTTTAAAATTTCCACTCTTTTAAATATTTAGTGTTTCACTTATAAAGCTGGGTGCACCTTTGAACCCCTTTTTTTAAATATATACCCCGTATAATTATTTGGGTTAAATGGATAATTTGCCCATTTGCCCTCGTCGCACAAATACCGGTACAACTTTCCCTCGGCCTGCTACTTATTTCTAATTAGATGTTAACACCCTTAGCTTGACCTAAGACTTTCTAAACACCCTAAACCAACTTCTACCTCCTAAATCACAATTGTGTTTTCTCATTGCCCACAACCTTGCACGTTGTGAGGTTGGCATGCCTTCTTGTAACGTTTCTAGGTTGCTTATTATAAACATATGCAACCCCTATTGCTTCCTCATACTCATGCCCCTTACACTCAGTAGTATCCTACCCCATTCCTACTTCTAAAGTGTCCAACGGGCTTGCTATGGTGCCTTCAGATACATAGGTAAACCTTGCTCCTTGATGATTCCCTAGTATCACTTGGACTTCATCTTTATATCCGTTCATGTCGACACCTATAGTTGCCTTGCCTTTGATAGACATATGATCACCTTGGCTACTTTTCTCTTTCAGTTCCCTTCCTTGGCCTTTTCCTCCACCCCTTCTCTTTTCTCTTGTCCGCGTATTTCACCTCAAGTTCTTGCTGTTGTGCACTCTTGGTTTTCCCTTAAGTTGTCATTCGGTTGCCACAACTCCTTGGAATCTCCTACTACCATGCCCTCCTACCTCAGTTCTCAAGTTTTCTCAGCTCATAAGAGCTTGCGAGGGTGGCTCCATCTTTATCTTGTTGTGTGTTGGCTGTGAGTTCTTCTTTTTTGTGATTTTAGCTGTGAGCTTGGTTGGTTGTCTTCATAACCACCTTTTGTAAGTTATCCTTCGAAGCTCTATTATATCCATTAGCAGCTTGGTTTTCTTCCTAGTTGCGTAACATGGATTTTCTTTTCTAGGCTGTCGCCGTCTCCCCTCTTCAACTTTGATACATACTCCTTGGCACCAGAACTCGCTTCTTCTCCTTCTTTCTTTTCCTGCAACCACCAATAGTATGGAGCCTATTGCTTGCAACTTACACTACTATACACGGATCCTATTGCGATGTTTACGTATCGATGTTTAGCGCCCGCTTAGCATTAATCATCGGTATGAAAAGCGGGTTTTGTAAAGCGTCGCTATATAGCGGCTCTTGCTAAAAGTCACTATATAGCGACGTTTATAAAGGTCACTATATAGCAACATTTAAGTGTCGCTATATAGCGACACTGATATACTATTTTATAGCGACGTTTTCCAGAGAGGTTTTTTTTTAAATATAGGCCTTAAAAGTTAGTTTTTTCCAATGACAAAATTTTTTAAATTTTCATACATGTTTGATCTCATAGAGAATAAAAAAATGAGAGCATGTACATCAAGCCTTTGAACCTCATATATTCATGTCAAAGTTTGAGATGAGAAAAATCAATTAAGAGCATTTACATCAACTGTTTCATCTTGAGACAAGTCTAAGGTGCCAAACAAGTCTATCTCCAACTCTATACCGAGTTGATCTCCTATATCATCATCGTACTCTAGCATCGTATGTTCACCTAAAAGTATTTGATCATCTTCTTCAATAAAGTGTGGTGATTCTTGATGATCGTTGTCTTCTTCCTCAATATCGTGATCTCGATCTTCCTCCCGTGCGATGTCATTATGCGCATCTTCCTCTTGGCTCATATGGTGATCTACATCTTCTTCGTTAGATTCATCAATTGGATCCGGCATTGGTAGTGGCATCTCCATATCCACATCTCGATCTTCAAAAATTTGCTTACTTCGTGGTGCAACTTGGATCACATACCACCATCTTGGATCAGAACGATCTGGATAAAAACCACCTATATTGAAGATGGGTGCCAAATGTCGTCAATTATATATATGAAATTATGCTCAAGTACATGTATCAATGGACTTTAAAAATGAAAGCTTCGATTAATTAAATCATTAGTATGCACCTACTCACAGTGCTCGGGAAGAACAAAAGTATCACTTTCATTGGTCCAATGTTTGGTGGAGTCTATTGCAAAGAAACCGCTACTATCTTTTCTCACTGTCACATGGGGACCATTGTAAATAGTTCTAAACCATTTTACATCAAGAATGAAAATACTAAATCGTCTGAAATCAACTTCATAGATGTCACGTATGGTTCCACAATAATCCAATTGTGAGGAGAGAAGATTGGTATCCGAAGCACTTGCTTGGCTATCTTGTGTGAAGTTAGCCATGACTCCACATATCATACATGACTCTCTTTGAATCGATGCGTTCCACGCAAAAATGTCATCCATATGACCATAATGCATTGTACTTTTTGTACTATAAAAGAGCATCATTAAAACAATGAAGATGCATCTATTTTATAGCCATGGTGGGATATTGTAATTCACCACGACTATGGGCCATGTCGACCAAGATGTCGAGCGTAACCCAAAAGGATTCACGCCGTCCATGGCTAGCCCAAGATGTAAGTTGCGTGGCTCTCTCGCAAAGTCCGGCCATTGATTATCTATGTGCTTCCAAGCTGCACAATCTGCGGGAATCCTCAATGTGTCATCAGTGGACCGATGAGATGCATGCCATGTCATCAACTCCGCTATGGATTTGCATCGGAACATGTGTTGTATTCTTGCAATGATGGGAAAGTGTCTCAAGACCTTTACCGGTATCCGCTCACCCTGCAAGTCATCTCTATATCGTTGTTCCCCACACTTTGGACAACTAGCCAAATCTCCATGCTCACGACGAAAGAGAATACAATCATTACAGCAAGCATGGATGGTATCATAATCCATACCCACCATTGTTAGCATCTTTTTTGCTTCATCTCTTGATGTGGGCATGGTATTTGGTGCAGGCAACATCTTTTGGAGCAACCTATGACAATTCAAAACATACATAGGCTTTAAACAATGATGATTCGGTATACACTATCCAAATGATGATTCTCAAAACAAACAATATCCAAATAATGAGTCAAATTAATGCAAGAGCTAACCTCATTAAGGCCGAGACACTTGTATCCGACCACCCATACTTTACTTGTAGATTCAAGCACGTAGTTTAGACATCCTAGCACCCTCGTACAATTGTGTTGATTGCAACTCTCGCATTTTGACCTCAGACTCTGACATCACGTGTACATGGGATGTAGTGCCCCTAAAAATGGAATCCATCATGTCGACCATACCCTCGTCATCATCTGGGAGACTATAGTCTTGCTAAAAGTGAGAAGGTATATGCATACCCTCATCACCCTCCTCATCCTGTTTTAAGATTTCGTGTAAATATAAGATCTTGTATTTCTTGATATACAATAAGACTGTGAACTTAAATAGCTTTGACTTACCGATGGTCCATAAACACGTGCAACACCAATGGTGGGTACTGGTTCCGGCTCCTCCCCATACATCCGCAAGTAGCGCATGATAATACGATGTTGATGTCGTAGTTCTCGCTTGCAATGAGTGCAATGACAGTATAACCTCTCCGTAAGCCACCTCGTGCTCCCAGGCTATCTCAGAGAACCTCAGCGATTCCCTCCCCTACACCGATGGCTAGACGTACTGCCCAGCCGTCCCCTCGTGCCCCTTCAACCGAGGGGTCATCACCTGTGCATGCCTCTTGTAAGGGAAGGAAGAGTAGGAAGGGCAGCTTATGTTGTGCTGACTCGGGAGATGTAGACGAGTTGAAAATGTCATCCATATGGCCGTAATGCACTGTAATTTTTGTACTGTAAAAGAGCATCATTAAAAGAATGAAGATGCATCTATTTTATAGCGTATATTGTCACAAATAATTACTTAATTACTTAATTTTCATACTTTCGGTCTTCTTTTATGTAATTTTCTCTCTTCGAATGCACCAACGAAGTCTGAAATTAAATGCACTTCATAGCAAATGGTTGCAAAATTTGGGATACCTCAGACAACTAGATTCTACTATATGATTAAAAATTGGAGAAACACAGCGAGACAAAAGCCAATTTTTTGGTTTCTAGAGTGCATAATGTTTCTTCTTGACCTTAACTAGGTGCCTATAGTCTTTCAATGAGACTAAAATTTTGGCAGGTGCTCCATGCTTATGCATATGCATTGGCATACATGCATTTTCCTAGATATTTACACAAGTCTTGCTGGGTGCAGAACACCCTAATCTTCTATGTCATCCATATATATGTGTTTGAGTATTGTACATAACCGAGGCTAAGGCACAGTGTCCTTTAACCCCCATAACCTCCCACTTAAAGGCCAATGTGCCTTTAAGGGAGAACAACCAATGAGCATACTATCCAATGCCCATCAATACATGACAATACTCAAACCGCTGACTAGGTAGACTCTTCGTCAGCATATTTGCAAGATTATCATCTGAATGAACCTTGACAAGCTCTATGCGCTTGTCCTCAAGTACCTCCCTGGTGAAATGGCATGTGATCTCAATGTATTTGGTATTTGCATGAAAGACCAAATTCCATGCTAGCTGAATAGCACTCATGGAATCACTATGCAATGTTGGTACACCTGTATGAATCCCCAAATCTCCCACTAGCCAATCAAGCCATATACCCTTCTTGCAACCCTCTGTGGCTGCAACATACTTAACCTCTATGGTAGAATCAAGTGACATGTGAGTGGGGAGAAGGGCGAGATCTTGTGGATATGGTTGCAATCGCCTGTACATTACTCTAAATCTCATTCTTGCATTTATTCTTTTTGCTTTGGCTGCTTCATATCTCTCAATCCACTTCTGCATCTCCTTGCTATTGAGGATACAAAACTTATTGAATTTCTCCACTCTTGCACGAGCCATCCCTCTGCCATGCTTGCTTTTGGTCTTGCTCTTTGTCTTACAAATCCCTTCAAAGTTTTCATAAACCGCTCAAGAAAAAAAATCCACCGACTCTGAACGGTACCTGCAATGGCCACCTCATCAACTATGTGCACAAGCAAGTGCACTTGAGTTGTCATAATGCTCGAGGGAAAGTGCTTCTCAAGCAAGCATACGGCTTCGATGGATTCCACCCTAGCCGTGTCGATGCTTGATATGGAGATCTCTTTTTGAGATATCCACCTATTTCACATGCCCATGTAAGATATATTCATAATCAGTCTACAGATTATTCAGCTTAAATTAAAGAAAATGCAATCAATGCGATTTGATAGTAAGCATACATCACAATACCACTGATCTTGAATATAGAATTTCTAACATCTTCTTGTAAGCACCCTTTTATTATAATTGGGAGGATGAACTATCAAAGCAACAAAGAAGTCATGTCAACAATATAACATAATCATAATTATACTAATGCATCACGATTATTGGTACACTAATCCTACAGCTTAGAATACGTGTAAGACCTTGTGCTAATCATGGGACTTGAGCCCACTAAGCTTATTGTCCTTTGAAAATGCTCCTTTCAAGCAACGCATGTACCTTGTGGGTGTTTGAAAAGAGGTAATGTCCGCCTTGACCGCTCCCTCCTCTCTCGTAGAGAGGATCCATGTTGCTTTCGGGAGGATAACTTTTCTTGAAGCACGCACTGGGGGCCACAAATGAGACATCCTATTCATAGCACGCAAGTCTTCTCACACTCCTCTCGAGTCTTTGGAACTAACCAAGTGTGCCCAAATAGTAGCCCCCACATTCTTGAAGATATGCAAGGGATACAAGAGATGATTGATTTGTAACTGACCCCAAGGAGGAGGTTCATACCATGAGGAGGTTCCTCTCCATTCGCCCTCCAAGCCTGAATCCAGTCACTTGCCTTCAAATATGATGGTGGTGGATCAAGCTGACCTCCACACGTGAGATGGTCTAGTGAAAGGTATCGAGCATGACCTTCATAAACATTTTTTCTCATATGTTTGGAGTATAGTGCAAAGGATTTCAAACCCGGTCCACAAATAGGACAAGCATGGTACCCACTTGTAGCAAGTCCTGCACGCATGCATGAATGTGTTAGTATAAGACATGCATGTGAAAGAGAGTCATAAAAGAATAATCCTATATTATACATGTAAAGACACAACCACGTACCTGCGCACTCTCCATATCCTAGGTAGTCATGCATGGTCCACATCAAGATACCCCTAACCAAAATATCATTGGTATGTCTAGGAGCTCTGGAAATATCAAAGACCCACACTCCTCTCCATAAGATCTGTAACTCCTCTATCAAAGGTGCCATGTATACGTCCATATTTTTGGCCTTGTACTTCCCTGGCACAAGTAGTGCAAGCATGAAGTGTCCCTTCTTTATTGTTAGCCATGGTGGGATATTGTAATTCACCAAGACTATGGGCCATGTAGACCAAGATGTTGAGCGTAACCCGAAAGGATTCACACCATCCATGGCGAGCCCAAGATGTAAGTTCCGTGACTCCCTCGCAAAGTCTGGCCACTAATTGTCTATGTGCTTCCAAGCTGCATAATTTGCAAGAATCCTCAATGTGTCATTAGTGGACCGATGAGATGCATGCCATGTCATCAACTCCGCTATGGATTTGCATCGAAACATGTGCTATATTCTTGCAATGATGGGAAAGTGTCTCAAGACCTTTACCGGTATCTACTCACTCTGCAAGTCATCTCTATATCATTATTCCCCACACTTCGAACAACTAGCCAAATCTCCATGCTCACGACAAAAGAGAATATAGTCATTATGGCAAGCATGGATGGTATCATAATCCATACCCACCGTTGTTAGCATCTCCTTTGCTTCATATCTTGATGTGGGCATGGTATTTGGTGCAGGCAACATCTTCTGGAGCAACCTATCATAATTCAAACATACATAGGCCTCGAATAATGATGATCCTCAAAGCAACAAAGAAGTCATGTCACTAATCCTACAGCTTAGAATACCTCTAAGACATTGAGCATGCTTAGAATCCTATAGCTTGACATTGAGCAAACATTTATAGACTCCTGCATTCTTTGAATTAGAGTGACAGAAGTCTGTATTTGTTTGCTCTGCAATGGTAGGCTATTGAAGCTTCATGTGGGAAAAAAGAGAAGGAAAGAGAGAGAAAAAGAGAGGAAAAGAGAGGAGAAAAAGAGCAGAGAAAAAGGAGAGGAGATAAGAGAGAAAAAGAGAGAAAGTGAAAAGAGAAAAAGTGGGGATAAAAGAGAAAAAAAGAGAAGGAAAGAGAGGAGAAAAGAGAGGAAAAGAGACGAAAAGAGGAGATAAGAGAGAAAAAGAGAGGAGAAAAGAGACGAAAAGAGAGGATAAAAGAGAGAATGATACAAGAGAGTCAAATCAAACATACATAGGCTTCAAATAATGACGATTCTCAAACATACATGATGATTCTCAAAACAAACAATATCCAAATAATGAGTAAAATTAATGCGGGAACCATACCTCATTAAGGCTTGTAATCTCATTTTTTAAGCTATTTTATTCTTTAAGTTCCAATCTAATTTCCAATTAATATGGTTTCACTCTTAGAATCAAAGCTCGAGCATCCCATTAGTGGAGATGAGCGGTGATGATGAGGGATTAGGCCTACACAGCTTCGACGAGGGCCAGAGATCAGGTGTAGCTCACGAGGGCCAGGGATCTCAAGCGTAGCTCACAAGGGCCAGGGATCAGGCACAGCTCATGAGGGTCAAGGATCAAGCCAGCAAGATGAGGATGAGAACGACGACGATGATTCGGATGAGCAATAGTAGTAGTAGTAGTACTTTGCATATACTTCGCCATGTATATGCTTTTGTATATCGGCTCGTTTGAGCGATTTTGTATCACCTTTTTTGAAAGGGTAATTTTGTAACAAACAATGTTGTATATCTTCGACATGTATATGCTTTTATCGCTCGATCGATTCATTTAAGCGATTTTGTATCACCCTTTCCACAAGCGAAATTTTGTAATAAAATTTTTTTTGTTGTAATTACTAAATGAAAAACATTAGTGGGGCAAAACAGGGCTTGTTGTGGCCCTGTTTAGCCCCAATAACATTTTTTTTAAGCTTCTGTTAATCGTCGCTATATAGCGACGTTTACCAGTGTCGCTATATAGCGGCGTTAACCAACGTCGCTATATAGTGACGTTTATTAGCGTCGCTATATAGCGATGCTTATATAGCAACCATTCTTTTTCCACGCTTATAGCGACGTAAATAACGACCTTTGCGCTTGTCAAAAAAAAAATTGTGTAAAAAACGTTGGTATTTTTGTCGAACTCCATATCACTTTCTTTTGTACAAGTGTTACTTTGTGCTCCTAGAACCAAAGTCTCGATAAAACAACACGTGACTACCATGCAACCACACCATCAACCAAACAAGTATCAAGAGTGGACTGCACACCAATGAAGAGCCAAGTCATGCTACGAACTGCACAATGTTTATACTTGGAGCACTATACAAAATGCAAGGCAAAGGCACGAAGCACTTAAGTGAGCAGATGACTAATGAAGCAACGCTAGAAGTAAAGAGGTGAGTCAACGTCAAAGCTGCATGCAACAATGGACAATAGTAGCTTTAGTAAATAACTACCTCCGCACGGAGATCAAAAGAGCTTCTACTATCTGCTAGTGGGCAGCTAACACTACAAGGCATAGGCCATTTTCCGACGAAAATACTGACGCTTTTTACATTAAATTTTTTTTTTCACAGGTGCAAATGTCGCTATAAGACTCGCTAAAAGCATTGAAAAAGAACTGTCGCTATAAAGCGACGATGACAAACGTCGCTATATAGCGACACTATCAATCGTCGCTATATAGCGACATTGGTAAACGTCGCTATATAGCGACGATTAACAGAACTAAAAAAAAGGGTTAGTGGGGCTAAACAGGGCTTGCTATGGCCCTGTTTAGTCCCACTAATCCTTTTTTTTTTTGGTAATTACAAAAGAAAGTTTTTTTATAACAAAATTTCCCTTGCGAAAAGGGTGATACAAAATCGCTCAAATGAAATGATCGAGCAACAAAAGCATATACATGTCAGACATATACAACATTGTTTGTAACAAAATTACCCTTTCGAAAGGGCGATACAAAATTGCTCAAACGAGCGGATATACAAAATGACATATAGGGCGAAGAAAATGCTGCTACCACTACTACTACTACTACTCATCTGAATCCGAATTGTCCTCATCTTGTTGGCCTGTTCCTTAGTCCTTGTCAGCTGCGTCTTCTCCCTCATCCTCGTCACGTACGTCTGATCCCTGGCCCTGTTGATTGCTCACCTCTGATGATGGGACGCTTGAGCTTTGACCCTAAGAGTGAACCATATAAATCGAAAATAAGATTGGAACTTAAAGAATAAAACAATTTAAAAAGTGAGATTACAAGTAGGAGTAAACTTGTACCGTGTGAGCAGCCACCTTAGCCCAATCGACCGTCGCTCCCATTGCCTCTTGCTCAATAAACCATGGCTTTGTTTCTATCCGAAATGCGCGTCGCGTCTCTGCATCTGTAGGAAGACGACCCATCATAGCTTGATGTGGATCCAATTTACGAGAGTTAGAGTTAGCTAAAGTGCATGTAATATGTAGTAAAACAAATAGAACAATACATTAAATGAGAAGAAGTAGACTTACCATGGTTGCCTCAAATGCCAACTGTCCGCCTGCACCAAAGTGCGAAGTACCTACGACGTCCAATCGTCTCTTCGCAGCCCTCCTCTGACCCTCGAACAATTCGGGATTGTCCTTATTTTTCTTCTTGAAGAACTTCCAATCAGCTTTGTCTGCCCAGCTGGGTTTAGCCAACCCCTTTGTGATGGAAGTACGCAAGGTTGATCTACGATGCTTCAAGACCAAACCCATGCGCTCTCGCATATAATCCTCATTAAACTCCCAATTTGGCGAGTTAGGGTATTTTTGTTTCAACTGATCGATGACCGCTTGCTTCTTTTGGCCATCTTGATACCGCCAATCGGTAGCAATGCCGCTCTTGAAGTGATGGCTCATCAACCTCCTCATGGTGGCCATCATTGCTTTGCCCTTTATATCTTCTATTATCTCTTCGACAGCTGTGATTTGATAGGAGAGATCCCTTGATGAGTAAGGAGGACTAACGGTAGCAGAGTCAAAAGGAGTGGAAGCTGTGCGAGTGCTTTCGGAGCGAGGAGTAGCAGTGGGAGTAGGAGAGGGAAAGGGACCTGACTGATACTATGTCTCTGGACCAAGTGGAGACCTATAGGAACGTGAGTGTGCTGACTCGTCTACATCTCCCGAGTCAACACAACATAAGCTGCCCTTCCTACTCTTCCTTCCCTTACGAGAGGCATGCGCAGGTGATGACCCCTCGGTCGAAGGGGCACGAGGGGACGACTGGGTAGTACGTCCAGCCGTCAGTGTAGGGGAGGGAATTGCTGAGGTCCTTTGAGATAGTAGAGAGAAGAATCTCGCTACCTCCTCATCGCTCATCTGTGCTACAAACTCGTTGGGACTCCCGACAATGCCATGCGCAGCTAGCAAAGGAGTTCCCTGAGGGGTGGTCACAGTGCTACATGGAAGAGGAGTCAGACTAGGGGTAGTCGTAGTGCTAGGTCCAAGAGGAGTCAGACCAGGGGTAGTCCTCAGGGTAGTCACCTGAGAGGAATCAAAGTCCTCTGGAGCATAAAGATCATGAGCTCTTCTCCTGTGAGGTTGTCCGTACTCATCGGATGAGCGACGTGATCCCATGTCTAATATAGACACAAACACGAAAACAAAAAACAAAAAAACAAACATAAGCATAGGCATAGGCATAGGCATAGGCATAGGCATAGGCATAGGCAAAGAGGGAGAGAAGAGGAAGAAGAGGAAGAGGAAGAGGAAGAGGAAGAAGAGGAAGAGGAATCTGAAGAAGAGGGAGAGAAGAGGGAAAAGAGAAGGGGGAGGAGAAGAGGAAGAAGAGGGAAAGGAAAGAGGAAAAAAAGAGGAGAGAAGAGGGAAAGGAAGAGAAGAAGAGGAAGAGAAGAAGAGGAAGAGAGAAGGGGGAAATAGAGAAGAGCATAAAAGAAGAGAAATCTCTTATGCTCATGCTTATGTTTATGCATGAGCATAAGAGAAGGGGGAAAGAGAGAAGAAGAGGAAGAGTATGATCACGTGATGGTGCTATGCACACATGATCAAATGATGTTGAGCGTGAACTCTCAACACCTTCTTCTCTCTTTCCCCCTTCTCTCTTTCCTTTCCCTCTTATTCTATATTTTCGCATAAGCTCCTTAAGCATAAGCATGAGCATAAGAAAATGAGACATATGCTCATGCTTATGCTTATGGATGAGCATAAGCGGAGTAGACATATGCTCATGCATAAGCATGAGCATATGTCTCTTTTTTCCCCCTTCTCTTATCTCTCTTTCCCCCTTCTCTCTTTCCTTTCCCTCTTATTCTCTATTTTTGCATAAGCTCATGCTCATGCATAAGCATAAGCATGAGCATAAGAAAATGAGACATATGCTCATGCTTATGCTTATGCATGAGCATAAGCGGAGTAGACATATGCTCATGCATAAGCATGAGCATATGTCTCTTTTTTCCCCCTTCTCTAATTCTCTCTTTCCCCCTTCTCTCTTTCCTTTCCCTCTTATTCTCTATTTCCCCCTTCTCTTATGCTCATGCATAAGCATAAGCATGAGCTTATGCTTATGCTTATGCTAAGCATAAGCATGAGCATAAGAAAATGAGACATATGCTCATGCATGAGCATAAGAGCATATGGCTCTTTTTTCCCCCTCCTCTTATTCTCTTATTCTCCCTTTTCTCTTTCTCTCCCTTTTTTTTCCCCCTTCTCTTATGCTCTTCTCTCATTTCCCTCTTCTCTTATGCTATTCTCTTATGCTCTTTTTCCCCCCTTCTGTTCACTTATGCTCTTCTCTCATTTCCCTCTTTTCTAAGCATGAGCATATGTCTCATTTTCTTATGCTCATGCTTATGCTTAAGCATAAGCATAAGCATAAGCTCATGCTTATGCTTATGCATGAGCATGAGCTTATGCGGAAATAGAGAATAAGAGGGAAAGGAAAGAGAGAAGGGAGAAAGAGAGAAGGGGGAAAGAGAGAATAAGAGAAGGGGGAAAAAAGAGACATATGCTCATGCTTATGCATGAGCATATGTCTACTCCGCTTATGATCATCCATAAGCATAAGCATGAGCATATGTCTCATTTTCTTATGCTCATGCTTATGCTTAAGCATAAGCATAAGCATAAGCTCATGCTTATGCTTATGCATGAGCATGAGCTTATGCGGAAATAGAGAATAAGAGGGAAAGGAAAGAGAGAAGGGGGAAAGAGAGAATAAGAGAAGGGGGAAAAAAGAGACATATGCTCATGCTTATGCATGAGCATATGTCTACTTCGCTTATGCTCATGCATAAGCATAAGCATGAGCATATGTCTCATTTTCATATGCTCATGCTTATGCTTAAGCATAAGCTCATGCTTATGCTTATGCATGAGCATGAGCTTATGTGGAAATAGAGAATAACAGGGAAAGGAAAGAGAGAAGGGGGAAAGAGAGAATAAGAGAAGGGCGAAAAAAGAGACATATACTCATGCTTATGCATGAGCATATGTCTACTTCGCTTATGCTCATGCATAAGCATAAGCATGAGCATATGTCTCATTTTCGTATGCTCATGCTTATGCTTATGCATGAGCATAAGCATAAGCTCATGCTTATGCTTATGCATGAGCATGAGCTTATGCAGAAATAGAGAATAAGAGGGAAAGGAAAGAGAGAAGGGGGAAACACAACAACACAAAGCAATTATAGACGCGCTTGGTAGACACGCAAAATAGCAGGCGCGTCTATAGGCGTTGCTTTAGTAGAGGAATTATGGGCAGGTCTAACTACTCATCTATTTGCGCGTGTATTAATACGTCTAATTGCGCGTCTAATCTGAGAAAATACGGGCCCGTCTAACATCGCGTTTATCAGTGCGTCTATTTGTGCATGTATTAACGCATTTATTTGCATGTTTACACTAAGAATTAGACGCGCATTTAGACGTGTAGATAGACACAAACCAGAGAATACAGAAAGTGAGATTTTGGTGTACATCATTGCTTTCCAAACATTGCCCATGATTACCAAAGCACATAATTTTAACAGAACATCAATGCTTTTTTGCAAGCCCACATATACAAGAATCAAGTGAGGTGAGGAGGATGAGACAATATGTAAAATAGTTTTGCCAATATCAATGATGGGGCTATGGTTCAATCTCATCCTCAATGAGATCAACCCTTGCCAAACTATCTGCTTCAAAATCCAAACAAGTGTTTAGATCTACAAATACATCCAACCCACTACTACTTGTGCTACTCATGTGCTCATCGAAATTAGCATCACTAATGGTAGGCTCGTCTTCACGGGTAATGGCCTCAATATCTGTATCTCCTATCTCATGATCATCCTCCTCTCTCGTATCACGGTCATCATCACGTCCATATGCTCCATATTAGTAAATGTACTATACATCACTTTGGAACGTGGCATAATAGGTATGACATGCCACCATCTATTATTATCCACCATTGGTTGATAGACAACCTAATTCAAACACAAATACAATCATGTTATTTTTCTTGCATCAAATATTTAAAAGCGAGTATTTTTATATGTGTGCACAGTACCTGTTCACATTGTTGCGGTAGTACTAGTGTGTCCTTCCTACTTTGCCAAAACTTTGTGGAGTCAATAGTTACAAAGCCACTTGCATGGCGTTTGATTGTTGCATTAGGGCCTCTTTCCACCACGTCCTTAAACCACTTTACATTCAAAACATACACAAAGAAGCATCGAAAGTCAAGCATAATAATATCTTGGATTATGCCACAATAGTCATCCATGGCTCCATTGGCTCCCTCAAAGCTAGCAATGATGCCGCAATCTTGTGTGTTTCTCTTATCATCAATCCGTTGTGTTCGAAAATGCTTGCCCTCACACCATATAGCATTGAACATAGTGTACTACATCAAGAAAAAATCAATTAAATAAGCAATCTAAATTATTGAAAGCTCCTAACTTATGCATAACATTCTATATACCGACCTTGCTCATGCATCCCCTAGCATACTCCCATTCTTCCATTGTGATATGCATCCCCTCGTCTTTCTTTGCTTTCTCCATTTCATCAAGTAGCCAATCCACATGAATATCCTTTGGAAGTGCTCTTAGATACTGAGGGTATGGCACATGAGATCCATGGTGTGTACGAAAGAGGGCCCTTTCTTCTTGTCTTCTTGCCTTTGCATCCTCGTATCTTGTCACCCATCTTTCATCACATCACTATTAAGCACGCAAAAGAGGTTGATACTATTATGTAACTCCATGTCTATTACTTTGTTGCGTCCTTTCCCTTGAGGCACAATAGAGGTCATCCTTAGGTCTTCATCATCTCTCCATAGTCATGGGAGAGAGCTATCCACATCAACAAGAAACTTAGAAATATATACAAGTGACTCTTGTACCAACCAACCCTCGGCCATGCTACCTTCGGGTCTTGCATTTCGTCTCATGAAGCCCTTCAAGGTCTTCATGAAGCGCTCAAGGAAGAACAACCATCGTGCATGTATAGTACCTCATATAGCAATCTCATCCACCAAATGCACTATAAGATGTAGTTGGCTTGTGAGAATAGAACATGAAAATGTCTCCTCCACTAAACAAACCACCTCCATTGACATAACTCGAGCATTCTCAAGTGTGGTGGGATCCATTTCCTTTGAGCTCACATACCTAGAAATGAAAAAGTACAGCATATTAGCAATATGCATTCAAACTTGCATGGAGCATTGATACGCATCATATTTTGTATCATGTAAAGTACCTCACAAGCTCGCCCATCTTGTAAATACAATCTTTCACGTCCTTCGATGCACTACGTGAAATGCTAGTAGGTAGTATGAACTGAACCCATGGGAAGGTGATTGATTAGTTGCTTATAATTGTTCACTCACACATTTGGAAGGAAAAAGATATTATGCACATAAAATACTTACTTGGAGCATCTTGTGCCAATCATGAGATTTCAAGCCATATAATTGCTCTACACCTCTTTTCTTCTCTTTGTAAAGGCTCCCTTCAAACACCTCATGCATCCAGTGGGAGTACGAATCGTAGTAATAGCACGCTTCACCGTCGCCATCTCTAGCTTTGATAACATCCATGGTGCACAAGGTAAAAAAACATGCCCATTTGGTCTCTCTTGTGGCCAAGCTTCATGCATCCTCCCTGTGGTACGTAGATCCTCCCTTATGCCTACGGAATCTCGTGTCCCATTCAAATGCTCCCAAATGGTAGATGCCACATTCTTGAAGATATGCATGGGAGAGAAAGAGAGAAGGGAGAATAAGAGAATAAGAGAAGGGGGAAAAAAGAGACATATGCTCTTATGCTCATGCATGAGCATATGTCTCATTTTCTTATGCTCATGCTTATGCTTAAGCATAAGCATAAGCATAAGCTCATGCTTATGCTTATGCATGAGCATAAGAGAAGGGGGAAATAGAGAATAAGAGGGAAAGGAAAGAGAGAAGGGGGAAAGAGAGAATAAGAGAAGGGGGAAAAAGAGACATATGCTCATGCTTATGCATGAGCATATGTCTAAGAGAAGGGGGAAAAAAGAGACATATGCTCATGCTTATGCATGAGCATATGTCTACTTTGCTTATAAAAAAATCATTTCCACCAAACCTAACATATGTCATGCTTTCATGAGTCACCAGTCGAAACAACTTAAGAATCTTAAATAAAATCAATCCATCTGACTTCATTCCAATGCTTACATGAACTTAAAAAAATAAGTAATCAATAGAAAATCCTTTTATTAAATATTCATCAATATAAGACAAAAGAAACTTTTGATATACAAACTAATATGCAGGATCTATAAAAAACTTATTATTTTTTTTCAAAAAAGAGACTTCTATTAAGTAAGAAAGAAACCCGCTAGAGCAAGCTTTGTGCAGAAATACACCATGCTAAGCATGTAATAAAAAACGCCTCAAAGGAATGAGGTAGAAAGAAACCAAGGCTGAGGTTGAAAATGCCATCTCAACCCTATAGAAGTCTCATCAAAGAAGGGAGAGTCTCTCCAATCTCTGAGAAAAGTAACTCTCCTGGAGGAGGCTGCTCGAGATCCCTGCATGGTCGCCCAAATGGCCATTAGAGTGTGTATCGTATCTGTCCAAGTACTGGCCAAGATCTGAGAAGGGTGAACCTGAGAACCCTCCAAAGCCTCAGTGCATCTGGCTCTCCAAATGTGCCATGCTGCAATGCTAGCTAGGATCTCCCATGGAGAGTGAGGAGTGAGTAGCCCTGAAAAGAGTGGCCAGAACATCCTCTAGAGAGCATGACTCCACAAGGTGTCATCAGATGTGAAGAGCCCAAGAGGAATCAAGTCTCTCAAAAAATACCTGGGGCCTTGAAAGAGTAAGCCAAGCCACTGATCCCCAGGTCATATAGAAAGGTAGGCGAACAAAAGTGCTGAAAAGTCTTGCAATCCCCTTCCATATGATTCTCGCCTGTCTGCAATCCCAAAGGCAGTGCTGTGTTGTCTCCAAAGCAGAAAGGCAGCGAGGGCAAGAAGGGTCAGCTCCGAACCTGGACCTCCAATGGTTTACTGCTATCCCACCATGAATAGAAAGCCAAAAGAAGAGAGTGATTTTTCTATTTCGGTGGGATTTCGAGAGTCTCAGCCAAAACAATTTCTGCAAGTCAGTAGGAATCTAAAAGTTCTCCCAATGATGAGCTCTGGTGGGCCTCCAACCCCTACAGTTGAGCTGGAATTTCTTGGCATTAGTGACTGTGTAATGAAAGAAGGGGATGCCCTTCTCTCGGTGCCCTTCATCTATCCATTCCCATTCCCTAGGGTCCCACCGTAAAAACTTAATTGGGACACCTCCATAGAGCCATAGCCTCCATGAGCCAAGGGCGAGGAGAAGCGATCGAGTCAGGATCCAAGTACCACTGTGAAAGAGAGCCATGCTCCATGAAGCCCACTATCCTGACTGGCTGAAACGGTACCTCCAACAAGATATCGTCTATGGATCTGGACAGCCTACCCCCTGAAGAAACATCAAATACTAAGGCATCCTCATGTGGGTCAAGAAAAGCAATCACCTGTAAAGGAACTCCCAATCTAGAAAATGCCCCCATCCAAGTGGGGCAAGTAATAGGCATGTCATTTGTGTCCACCCAATCCAAGGGTAAGGCTGTATTGTTGGACTCTCCCTGCACTCCCTCTGAGATTAAGAACCGTCTGGGACTATTGGTCTACAGGAAGCTTCCTGAAGGCTTTCCATGCTCCCATTGTAGATGCGGGGCCCCTCTCGCATCTTGGCCACTGCATGTAAGGAGAAGCTCCAAATGGTCTTCCAAGCTCATCCAAAATCCTGTCATTCCACATGATAGGATGCCTTTCATAGGCTGCCTTTCAATCTCTTCACGGGTGGATGGGGGAATCCTATGAAGAGTACTCTTGAAGCTGGCCCATGCTTTCAGGATAGCAACCATAAGAGGGGAAGAGGGAGACCTGAGGTGGGTTGTGGTGAAAACCCATCTAGTACTGTGTGTCCAATCCTCTCCTGAAGTGGGCATGCGAGACTATATGCATCTGATAAAAAAATCCTTCCAAGGCTCTTGACCTGGCATAAGCCCTCTCACAATGAACTTGCAGAGTAAAGCTCTGCACTGTAGATCTGGGTCGATGATATTCAAACCCCCTTCTCTTGTAGGAAGAATCAAGGTCTCCCAAGCCACCCTAGCTGTAACATCAGTTGTGCCATCTAGACCACTCCATAAAATGTTTCGTATAGGCCTCTTAAGCTGAGTGATACAATCCCTAGAGTGGCACCAACAAGAGCATACAAACCATGCTGTGGCTAGAAGAACCTGGTTAACCACCACCACCCTAGAGGCCAAGTCAAGTTTGGTTGAGCTCTAGAAAAGGAGCTTTCTTTTGATGCTTTCCAACAGCGAAGCAAACTATTGTGAAGGAGAGATGCCCACCCCAACATGGCAGCCCAAATATCTGACGGAGATGCCCCTCTGTACCCAAGTGAAGCCAATATCATTAACCCAATCCGGGGTGTCATCCTCGCAAATCCAAAAGCCACTAGATTTATGCGAATTAATGTGTGCACCTGTAGCCGTGCAAAACAAATCCAAGGCTGTCTGGAAGGAAGTGAGTGTCCTGGGGGAGGCATCCAAAAAAACAGTAATGTCATCTACCAACTCACTATCCAGGAGCTCTTCTTCTCGGTGGATAGGAAGCCTTACTCCATAAATATCAGCTTGAGATCTAATGTAGATACTCATAGCTTCCGCCACAAACAGAAAAAGAAATGGGGCAAGAGGACATCCCTGGCGGATGGATCTGGAAATGTGAACCTGTCCCCTCTTACCCCCCCAATGAGCAACTGGCTATGGGCTGATCGGGTGGACAGCTCCACCCTGTATGTGAGAAACCCAAATCTGTAAAATATCCTCCATGAGGCTCTCCTCTGTATAAAAAGCATCCGAAATCCTGACACTAGCAGAGCGTCCTCTCCGATGAGGCTCAAGAATCTACAACACCACTGGAAAATGATCTGAGGTGGAAATTCCAGTAGAAATGCATACAGATCCTCCTCTGTCAAGTGCCCAATCGTCTACATAAGATCTATCAATCCGTGCATGAATGGGCATGTGTATTCTCGTGTTCGACCAAGAATACAGGAGTGATTGTGGCATAGTATGAAAGGCATCATCCAACCAAGTGTCCCTGCCACTGAATTGAAAGAGGAAGGCATCCCAGGCTGCCCTCTCCAAAGAAAGAATTCCACCCTGTCTGCCTTCCTTTTTGTCTGAAGGCAACTCAACCATGTTGAAGTCGCCACCAATGATCCAAGAATCTGCAATGGGGGCCCAAGAGAGTAACTCCTTCCAAAAGGAGATCCGCTCCCCTCTGTTGTTGGGAGCATAAAGATTGAGAAGACCAATCTTACGCCCTCCAATCAAAATAATGATCCATTGAGCTCTAGAAGGGGAGATAATACCATGACCAGCAATCAAGGGGAGAATAGAAAGAGAGACCAAAATGCAAGTACCTCCCCTTGTGCCCATAGCCGGCGACCAGAAGGTAGTCCTGAAAGTAGTTTGCCAGACTTAGAGCAATCACTGGCATCCAGCTTGTGTTCCTGGATGAAAAGGGTATCAATAGCACCTCCAGTGACACCTGGATGAAGCTAGTTCCAGATCAGCTACCTATGGCGATGGTGTGGAACTCCACCTAGGCCCTGTATGTTCCAGCTGACTATCCTCATCAACAGGAGGATGCTGGATGGAAAGGCTTACCCCACCTAGTAGAGGAGACCAGCTTCCCTTGGGCTGAAACACTCCTGTTGAGGGCAGGAAACTCAATAGGTGAAAGGATCCCCACACCTGCTGAAAGGGAGGCCCTATCAGAAGGAATCCCAATGATCGGGACCCCTAAGGTGGAGGGCATGAACTCCTCATCATCCATGAAAGTCGCCGAATCTACCAGTGTGAAAAAAGAATTCCTGATAAGCAAGTCTGGTCGAGGAGTGAGAAGAAGACCTGCACTCGTGGAAGATGGAGGAGAAGGACCTGCTAGGCCTCTATCAGCACAACTGGAGCTGGGGATTGAGGCCTATGTGGGGTGAAGAGGAATCAGGATCCCTCATCTGTGCCTGCACTTTCTCGGTTGTCCTAACTGTGGCAGGAATAGTCTGCAGGGAAGAAGTACCTGTAGCCCCCTCCTGGTCGAAAACTAAGGGGTCAAAAACTAAAGTGATTGGGGCTGGTGGACCAAAAGGCCCCTCTTGAAGTGAAACTATAGTGTCTGGGGCTGCAGCAACATCCACCTCTGGAGTTTGGAAGGAGTCTATCTGAACAGGATCAAAAGTCTCCTCCTGAGGTAAGGGAGCCACTCTGATAGCTCTCCATCGTGGTACTGGGTGTGCTGTAGGCATTGGGTGCCCTGCTGTCCCTGGTGGTCTTGGGGTGCGTGAAGCAGGGTGCCCTATTGCTCTTGGTGGTCCTGGAGTGCGTGGTATAGGGCGCTGGGGAGGTGCAGTCGTGGTAGTAGTGAAGGAGCCGTACCAGAAGACCTCTTGGGTCTTTTTCTCTTCCTTAGGCAGTCTCTAGCAAAGTGCCCAAGGGTCCTGGAAATCCTGCACTGGTCTTGTCTACCTGAAATCTCGACTCTCTGTCGAAAGAGAGAGCCATCTGGATGCTGAAGCATAATGTGGTCATCTGAGATGTTAGGGTCAGAGACTGACCCTAACACGAGGCACCCCATTTGCACTGACTGCCTCTGCCAAGGAAGAAGGCATGCCAGGAAGGGAGGGGATCTCATTGACCATCCGAATGTGGCTTCGATAGTGGCAAGCAGTCAATGGTAGACTGAGGAAGACCACGAAATCTAACGAACAGTGATGTGACCTGCATGTCCTCCTCGATCGGATCGAAGCCCAAGGTGTAGGGTAAAAGAAAGATCCTCCTCGAACCCAAAGCCAGGGATTAGCTTTGAGAACAAGGGCTGTGGACTCGTGGGAGTCAAAAACCACTTGGAAGAATCCACATCCCAAAAGTCAAATATCCGTGAGGTGTGGGGTGAGGTCTCCTGGTAACGCCGCCAGCATCCAGTCTCTAGCCTGTGATCTGGAAGGGTGTGACCCAAAGATGCGGACGAAAAGTGATGTGGAGCCCTCTAATTCCACATCTTTCTTGAGCTGCTGCAACTCATCTTTTGAAAAAATGACGGTTCTCGCAGCTGGTGGAGGTGGACGGAGATTGGCTGAATGGGGATCCATTTGCCAATCAATGTGAAAAGGCCGATTCCAACACTGAAAAAGCTTCATCCATGAAACTACTGCCCAGGACACCCTGAATGCGGGCGCAGGAAGAAGGAGAAAGAGAGGGTAGGAGAGAGGGGAAGGGAAGGAGAGGATAGACTAAAGGGGGAGACGAAGGTAGGCTGAGGGGGAGGCATGGGGAGCTGAGTTAGGAAGGAAGGGGGTGGGGAGGGAGAGGGAGAGGGAGGAGGTTTTTTTTTTAAATGTCTTTTTTTTTTTTGGGGTCTCCTTGGGGGGGGGATAGGAGGGAGGGAAAGGTAGGGCAGGGGAGAGGAAGGAGGGGGAGGGGGAGAGGAAAGGAGGGCGGGTTAGGAGGGAGGGAAAGGGAGGGTGGGGGAGAGGAAAGGATGGAGGAGGGGGAGAGCAACGGGGGGGAGAGAGGGAGGGCGAGGGAGGGGGGTGGGGGAGAAGAAGGGGGTAGGGGGGCTGGCGGGGGAGAGGGAGGGCAGAGGAGAAGGGAGTAGCGGGGAGGGGGTAGCGGGGGGAGAGGGATGACGAGGGAGGGGACGGGGGAGGAGAAGGGGGGCGGGGGGCTGACGGGTGGGGGAGAGGTAGGGCGGGGAGGGAGAGGTAGGGGCAGCAAGGAGGGAGAGGTAGGGGCAGCAAGGAGGGAGAGGTAGGGGGCAGCGGGGGGGGGAGAGGGAAGGCAGGGAGGAGGAAGGGGAGAGGGAGGGTGAGGGAGGAGGGAGAGGGGGCTAGCGAGAGGGAAGGGAGAGGAGGAGCAGCGAAGGGGGGAGAGGGGGGGTAGCGAGGGAGAGGGAGAGGGAGAGGGGGCTGGCTGAGAGAGGGAGACGGGGGGGCATTAGCTCACTGGGAGGAGCAGCAGCTCATCTCGGCAGCTACAGGGAAATCTTTCATCAAAAACTTATTTGAAGAATAGCCAACAATAAAATATGGCAACATCAGACGATGTACGTTTTCAATATTACGCATTATAGTATTTCTTCACATTAGTTTATATTCTAATTTATAGTAGATTACTATTTCGTAGATATTTAATCAATTCAAAAGTAAAGCCCGGTTGGCTCAACAAGATCAAGAGAAATCAACAAAAACAACAAAGGGACAAATTTATTTCTTGTATATAGCTCAAATGCGTCTCACAAACATGCCTGGAAAGGAACCAAATGAATACATTTATGGATGGAGCACACTACAAGACTTTAGGAATTTCATGGAGAACAATCAACATGAAGTACAACAATGGAAGACAGAACATGGGGACAAAGAAATGAGAGCAAACGGTTAGTAACCCAATTTTATTTATTAAAAATAACTAAACTTTTCATTTTAAAAATTACAATAAATAACATATACATAATATCAATTCAAACATAATGCAGGTCTAACTAAGTACATATTTCAAAAAATCACAAAAGAGGATGATATCATTACTCCAATGATGTTGAGAATAGAAGCACAAGCTATAATAGATAAGCACTCAGAAGAAATTTCAGCTTATTGTCTTGAACTTCTACACTTTGGCTACAATGTAAGGTTAGTCGAACTTCTCAAAATAGATCGTAAGACTGGAAATGTCATACTAGTGGAGTTCAACAACATGTTCCAAATAGATGATTAAAAAAAAGCAAAAGAATTTCCATTTACCATAGAAGGTATAACTTCCATTATTGATTTGAATTTTGCAAAAGAAGCATATGGCGAACATTTTGAGTTTTTCCCCACTCCACCAAAGAACAATATATTTCAGCCACCTACATATACATTATTGACTCCATATCTTAAAATACATACAAACTTCATTTTCTAACACACATGAAAAAACTCATCGTACTTCATTTTGCTATTTCAAATAGGAAATTGCGAAGAAGACAAAGAAAAAGGCACAAAAGGCCCATATTACATATATTCTATTCAATGTATTGCTACAGAAAAATGATATATTGAACAAACTAGAAATCTTAAAAAACGAATAGCACAGCACCAAACCAATCCTCCATTAAAATTGAAACATGAGGTTAACAGGTATAAATCGTTCCACTCGAACTTCAAAACAGAAATCCTAGCCACCACAAACTTAAAAAGCAAAGCCGATACACTTGAAGAGAAATTCATAAGAGAACTCAACATAACCGACTCGAAATATGGCTATAATAACCTTAGTGGAAATCCAACATCTACAAAAAAAAATTTACTTTCTTAAAAATAGAGACAAAATCTAGTATATTTACATAGAAGCCCATTTTCAATACATGTAAAGGATTTCCTATTTCAAACTATAGTAAAGTCATACTATTGAAGGACTCTTAATTCATAGCATATATTACTCAAATTTTTTTGTTTTCAAAGCATTACTAATTTTTTTCAATACACATAAAATATTTCATGTATGAACTATTATTTAAAAATGCTTTTAAAAACGTCATGTTTTTAGTGATATATAACTACATTTATAACAATTCCAATAATAACCACTTTTAAGTATATACTACATAAATTTTCATATATTGTTACTTTTATAAAATATTGTAGTGTATTTCAAATATTTCTACTATTATAGTGCTCTTCTTGATATCATAATTAATTCTTCTCAAATTGCAAGTTTACATAAATCTATGTTCTAAATTCACTTTAAAAATAAAGCCAAAATGGAAAATATTATTTAACAGTTTTTAGGAAGCACTAAATTCATTTATATATATATTCTAGTTCAATACAGCTATCTACTCGGATCTAGTTTAATTTCCATTTATGGTGGCCATTGTGGGCCTAGAAATGGAAGGGCATGTCCGATAATGTCGGGCCATCTGTGGCTCCGATAGTCTTGGATGAAGCAAGATCGCTATTTGGAGAAGATTAACAATCCAAAAAGGAAAGAAGAAACTCGAGTTGTCCGTTGGCACTTTATTCGCCCCGGGACTCATTTATTGCGTGAGAGAATACAAAAAATCTTGTATTCACATTTGCTCCTATTTCGATTAATTAATTATTTGCTCGGAATCACCTCTTCCATTGTCAAATTATAGGAACTCGCAGCCCGGACGAAAGTTCTAGAATGAAACTTTTGGAACCGCATTAATCTCGCCATAAGTTTAAGCCTCTGTCAATGTTGTATTTGGCGACAAAGTACCAAGAGAATGTCATGTCAGCAATTACACAGATCCACCAAGGTAGCTTGTTATAGGTTTTTTCTCAAATTTATCTAGTTGTAGAACAAATTGTTTCTTTCCACATAGGCTATGTCATGGCTTCACAAGACACAGCACCATGGTGCCATGGCGTGGCCTCCTTATTCCTGAAATAGTTTTGCATGGAGATCGCCCACTTGACTAATCGAAATGTGCATAGATAAGGTGCAACATTGAGTTGAGAGGCAAAAGTTGCTCCTTATCTCTGCTATAGTTCTCGCGCCTACCACAATGGATATTGGAGTAGCAAAACAGTGCGTTCAATATTTAGCCAACTTTTTGGGGTAGAGTGGCCGGAGCAAACCAGGTGGATCTATCGAAGGAGGAGGTGCAGAGGTTGTAGGCCAAGGATGAGCAACTACAAACACAGGCCAGCGGGTTGGAATGCTGTATCAGGGAGCTCAGGAGAAAAAATAAAAAACGACGACAGCCAACGATCTGTAAATGCTCGATGAGAGCAATAGACAGGTCGAACCTCCTCGTAGCCGATATGCCGAGCTTTGGAGAGTGCTCAAATGCTAAGTGCAAAGATGGTTGCTGACTTATCCTATACTCTCACGTTGTGTTAAAGAATAAAGACAATGATCTAGATTCAAATGCAACCAGCAACAAAGGGTAGCCATGATCAGGCCAGTTGATACTCGGCATCCCGACTGCAGAATCTCAACAGACAGAGTATAGCGGGAGGGGATCCATAGGACTTACTTGAGGTACCACTTATACATTGCTCGTAGACTATGGATCCACAGGTAGACTTTGGCTCGTTCCCGGTTACTCCAGCAGCTATGACTCCGGGAATTGAGCAGTTGGAGAAAGTATTGGTGGTGGACATAGCCCTCTGTGGCAAACACGGTAGATTTGCCATATTCTGACCGCCACCCGACCTTATTTTCACTGCCACATATCACAACACACATACATGGCGGGAGTCTCTCTAGCAAATCAGATCTACAAATGCAAAACAAGGACTTACGGAGCTAAGAGAAATTTGGGCATGTTCAATTGATCTGATAGACTTGTTCATACATTCAAGGCGCTTGTGCCGATGGCATTGGGTGCCAACCTAGTGGAACCCATCTCGTGGATAATATATCATGCAACAAGTGGAAATTTTGGTCATTACCTCCTCTCGGACCTGCTCCTCCTAGTCTTGTCCTCTAGCTCTAGCTCATGTTCCTATGACTCGCGGAGCCAGTGCTGCTCTTGTGCCTGATCAAGGACAACCCTAACCTGAAGTTCACCTCTCCCTTGCACTCCTTGTATGGGAACTTATAGACGAGGAGGTGACTTCTCCAACAGAGCAAAGTTTGTAAGGAGACTTATCTAATTGATTGATTTTGTTTTCGTTTTGGGAAAATATGATGAATTTTCACCAATGCATGACGATTTCTGAGACTTGCCCTAGAGGCGGTTACACCCTTCCTTAACACATTTGGCATACTTGTAACTAACCAACTGGCAAATGCTTCCTTGCGATCTTTTCCAAGAGCTTACTTTGGTTGTAGGTATATTACTCAATTGCAACCTATGGAGAACTTTTCCTAGCCTAGGGACTCATCATGAGATTCGAAGGCAAAAAGGGATGAATGTAAATGCTATGGGGAAGTGGAAAACACCATTGGCCAAACTTCAGGGAATAGTCAAGCAAAGAAGTTTTGTTTGATATAGGATTCAGTCTGACTATGGAGTCTACGAAGATCATAGAGGATGCTGGAGTATGTGAAACTGGAAGGTAGAGCTCTACCATGAAGGAGTTGGCAGAGGATCTTGGAGTGTGTCAAATTGGATCTACGGTGAAGGGAGTTGATAGAGGGAGTTGGGGAGAAGCCTAGAGATTCAAAATTCGGGGAAAAGATTGGAGCAGATGGATCATACACGCGCATTAACCTCCATATTTCCTTTGGCTCCAAGCTTCAAAGTTCAACCTCCCTCTCCGTCTACCCATTTGCACATTCGAGTCCAACCAAGATTCCACTCTAGACTTCCATGTGGCACTCTCCAACCCCCTCCCTCCGCTCTAAGACTTCCCTCTCCATACAACATCTGGCATGCCTTCCCTTTTGCCATGTGTTTCTTCCTCCTTAATAGATGACCAAAAAACAAAATCAAAGAAATTTCTACACCCATTGACTTTTTGTGCTAAGAAAGTTTTATTTCACGATTATAAACCAAAAGCTTTAGCTTACCATTTGACTTTCAAAAACATTCATGCACATTAAAGAGTAGAGAATCGTGTGTTGATTACAATGACAACCACATTTCCACCATGTCTGTACTTATAAATTTGGCATTCATAGCCATTTTTAGTGGCCTACCTCGTTATCAAAGTCTAGCAACATCCGTGAGTTGTCCGCTACTTGTGATTCAAACTCAACACTTTCACACAACATGTAAAGGTGAAGTACACATGAATTTTTTTAGGAGCTATTTACATTTTACTTCAAAAAAAATATTAGAATGGTTCCAATGATTTTGAAGAACATGTACATTAAGGCTAACACTTCATATTTATTGAGTAAAACTTCAAAGAAGTAGGACCGAACATGATGGACTAAGTTTAGGAGAGTCCTATTGATCCACTTTTCCTTGCATCCCAAAAACTTTGCTAAGCCATTCCCAAAATGGGCAAAAACATTTCGAAAAGAACTCTTCAAATATCTCATCGACCGAGCCATTATATTTGCATGTTCCTCTTAACCTTTACAGATAAATGTCAAAATCTGAGTGATATCTTCAAACAGACAAAGCTGAAGTAGTAAAGTAATTGAGTTTTTGAATATGAGAGATTTGTGAAGAAGTCTTCTAACCTGTACTGATGCTTAGATGTGAAGAATGAATGTAGGAAATCATACTAAAGGGCATAAATTATTGTAAGAAACTGAAGTTCGGCTTGCCAAGAAGGGATGCAAAAATTGCATATCCAGAAATGAAACTCACTCTAAAACCTAGGTAAAGGTGATTCAAATCCATATAATTATAAATAAGAGAGAAGGGCTCCTCTCCTTCATAAATAGAGGAAATTTGTCTCATTAAAATTCCTTCTCTTCACCTCCCCCTTCACTTTTTAAATAAACATTCCATCCATAATTTGACATTTTGCCTAGAATTTGACATAGTGGAATGTTTGCTCAAAATTCACTCTATTATCTATCCCATCTAAACTTCTCAACCTATTCATTCCACGCCATGGACTCTAAAAGTATAAGAAAGCAAAAAAAAAAGGAATCCATGAGATAATCAACTTAATCCAATCCATGATCAACAAGGCCTCAGCTCTCGTCCTAGTCATATTTGCATCATCAAGACATGCTGCCCAGTTTTCGTTGTGATAACATCACCAGCTCTTGCTTTTAGAGGTCCGAGATCTTCCTTCCATTTGCAAAATCTTAGCAAAGGCCATACCGTAGCTTCAACAATAGGAGACCATGCGTTTCTTCCTCCTCAAGAGATGACCAAAAAACAAAATCAAAGAAATTTCTACACCCATTGACTTTCTATGCTACGAAAGTTTTATTTCACGATTATAAACCAAAAGCTTTATCTTACAATTTGACTTTCAAAAACATTCATGCACACTAGAGAGTAGAGAATCGTGTTACAATGACTACCACATTTCTATCATGTCTACACTTATAAATTTGGCATTCATAGCCAATTTAGGTGGCCTACCTCGTTATCAAAGTCTAGCAAGATTTGTGAGTGGTCCGCTACTTGTGATTCAAACTCAACACTTTCACACAACATGTAAAGGTGAAGTACACATGAAATTTTTTAGGAGCTATTTAGATTTTACTTTTAAAAAAATATTAGAATGGTTCCAATGATTTTGAAGAAAGTGTGCATTAAGGCTAACACTTCGCATTTATTGAGTAAAACTTCAAGGAAGTAGGACCGAACATGATGGACTAAGTTTAGGAGAGTCCTATTGATCCACTTTTCCTTGCATCCCAAAAGCTTTGCTAAGCCATTTCCAAAATGGGCAAAAACATTTCGAAAAAAATCCTTCAAATATCTCATAGACTGAGCCATTATATTTGCATGTTCCTCTTAACCTTTACAGATAAATGTCAAAATCTGAGTGATATCTTCAAACACACAAAGCTAAAGTAGTAAAGTAATTGAGTCTTTGAATATGAGAGATTTGTCAAGGAGTCTTCTGACCTGTACTGTTGCTTAGATGTGAAGAATGAATGCGGGAAATCATACTAAAGGGCATACCTTACTATAAGAAACTGAAGTTTGGCTTGCCAAGAAGAGATGCAAAAATTGCATATCCAGAAATGAAACTCACTCTAAAACCTAGGTAAAGGTGATTCAAATCCATATAATTATAAATAAGAGAGAAGGGCTCCTCTCCTTCATAAATATAGGAAATTTGTCTCATTAAAATTTCTTCTCTTCACCTCCCCCTTCACTTTTTAAATAAACATTCCATTCATAATTTGACATTTTTCCTAGAATTTGACACAGTGGAACATCTGCTCAAAATTCACTCTATTATCTATCCCATCTAAACTTCTCAACCTATTCATTCCACGTCGTGGACTCTAAAAGTATGAGATAGCAAACAAAATGGAATCCATGAGATAATCAACTTAATCCAATCCATGATTAGTAAGGCCTGAGTTCGTCCTAGTCATATATAAGTCATCAAGACATGCTACCCAGTTTTCGTTGTGATAACATCACCGGCTCTTGCTTTCAGAGGTCCTAGATCTTCCTTCCATTTGCAAAATCTTAGCAAAGGCCATACCGCACCTTCAACGATAGGAGACGATGTGTTTCTTCCTCCTTAAGAGATGACCAAAAAACAAAATCAAAGAAATTTCTACACCTACCCCCCAACCTGGAGGCCTGTTGTTAGATATATCTCGGTATATCCAACCTGTTGCACAAATCAACTCCAGCCATTCCCAAAATGGGCAAAAACATTTCGAAAAGAACCCTTCAAATATCTCATAGACCGAGCCATTATATTTGCACGTTCCTCTTAACCTTTACAGATAAATGTCAAAATCTGAGTGATATCTTCAAACACACAAAGCTGAAGTAGTAAAGGAATTGAGTCTTTGAAAATGAGATTTTTGTCAAGGAGTCTTCTAACCTGTACTAATGCTTAGATGTTGTAAGAAACTAAAGTTCGGCTTGCCAAGAAGGGATGCAAAAATTGCATATCCAGAAATGAAACTCACTCTAAAACCTAGGTAAAGGTGATTCAAATCCATATAATTATAAATAAGAGAGAAGGGTTCCTCTCCATAAATAGAGGAAATTCGTCTCATTAAAATTTCTTCTCTTCACCTCCCCCGTCACTTTTTAAAAAAAAATTCCATCAATAATTTGGCATTTTGCCTAGAATTTGACACAGTGGAACGTCTGGTTATAATTCACTCTATTATCTATCCCGTCTAAACTTTTCAACCTATTCATTCCACGCCGTAGACTCTAAAAGTATGAGATAGCAAACAAAATGGAATCCATGAGATAATCAACTTAATCCGATCCATGATCAGCAAGGCCTCAGTTCGTCGTCCTAGTCATATTTGAGTCATCAAGACATGCTGTCTAGTTTTTGTTGTGATAACATCACCGACTCTTGCTTTCAGAGGTCCCAGATCTTCCTTCCATTTGTAAAATCTTAGCAAAGGCCATACCACACCCTCAACAATAGGATGTTGAGAGTTCACGCTCAACATCATGTGATCATGTGTGCATAGCACCATCATGTGATCATATGTGCATAGCACTGACCTTATAGAGTGCTATAAAGGAAAGGGTTAGATCCCCTAACCCTAACCCTAAATGGGTTTGTATATATTTCTATTTTTTCAACTAAATCTAGTGTACAGTTAGTCATTTGTGGTGTGCTCTCTAGTTGTGCACTCTCTCCTCATCTCCACTCTTCTCCTCTCCCCTCTTCATATTTTGTCATGGTATCAGAGCTCCCTTGCCTTCCGCTGAGGCATTGCGATCCATATGAGAGAGTGTGATTGATTGAGAGATTGAGAGATTGAGTGTTCTCTTCCATTGAGAGAACTTCTTTGATAGAGATATTCCGTCCATTTGAGAGGAATCTCCATCCGTTCATCTCCTTCGAGAGTTCTTGAGTGAGACACTTGTGAGTACTTCTGAGAGAGATTTCTTTTCTTTCTGTAAGAAAGAGAGGAGTCCATTCCCTTGTGAGAGATATTCAAAGAGGAAGAGAGGTTGTGAAAACCACAAGAAGGAGAGAGAGACCTTGAGTATTTTCTCAGTGTGGTTAAGGTTCGTTCTGTAAGGTTCTTTGAGTGTTTTTCCAAGATTGTTTTGAGAGAGGAAGTCTCCTGTTTCTCCATTCTGACCGAATCTGCCTGCTCTGAAGAAGATAGCACAATAGCATCTCCGATGACATATCCTCAAGCTCTAGCTAGCTAGGCTCCTTCAACTAAGTGATTTCCAATATCTCACAAGAGCTCCTCAGCCATAGCTCCGAGGCAAACCACTGCTACAACGACCAGTTGCTGCACAAAGGCCCATCGACCCAGCTCCTGCTCGGCAAGCTCTACTTATGACTGAAGCCTTCATGGCTACCGTGACCAAAGACTCCAGCGATTGCAACATAGACAACAGATCCCTCGCTACCAACGCCGCTCCTCAACAAGCAACGAAGGGCAGCCACGAACAGCTGCCATAAGCCCAAGCTTCAACAACCCTGTAGCAACTAATCTGTTCACGGGTGATGTTTTAGAGTGTAGAGACTTGCACGCGAATAGTGAATCCTTAGTCCACGGGCTACTTAATCAGCTCGATCTCCAAGCTCACGGGCAATGCTTCAAAACTTCCCATACAAGCTCCCTCTCCATACAACGTACGCCTCTTCTAGCTCTAGAAGGCGGCTTCTCCATAGTCTAGCTCCAATCCACAACGGTTTTGCAACTCCCAAGCGTAAGGCTCCCGCGACAACCAGCACCATGAGCGCCCGATCAAACAATCTGCTTCAACTTCGGCATCAAGCTCGCAGAAAGAAGGAAGAGGTAGCTGCTTGAGGCTATCCTCGAGAGCGGCGAGGTCCTGCTGTTGAGGCTCATAGGCGACCTGGTGAGGCTTGTGGGAGCCATGGATCTGCTCCAAGCTCTCGGAACCCATGGAGGAAGGGGGGCGATTAGAGGGAGAAAATGCGACGGGGAGCCATGGAAGCTGCAGAGGTAGTGTTTCAAGTGCATTTACTGCCCAGTGCCCAGAGCTCATGGCCAAGGTCCAACGCAAACGTCTGAGAAGGATGGAATCTTGAGATTCCATCGGCATATTGGATAGATTTCGACAACCCACGATCTGCCCCGTCATCTACCTTATCACCAAAGGGTTAGTTAATATCTTGCCATGTGGCATCTACAACACTATCTGCCATGTCAGCACCCTACCTCGTGCCATGGCATCTTATCCTCATGCCACGTGTAATCACACCTTACCTGCCACGTGTCACTCCTATCCTTGTGCCACGTTAGCAAACCCTATCTTGTTGCCATGTCAGCAGTCCACATTATCTAGCCACATCATCACAACCATGTCACCAGTGACATGTCACTTGCCACATCATTAGGGACACATCACCTTGCATGTCATCACTAACACATCATCAGTGCCATGTCAGCATTACCACATCATCAGCCACATCATCACTGCCACATCATCTACTGACATCATCATCTGTTGACATCATCTGTGCCACCTCAGTTGTCTAGTCAGCATTGACCTCTGCAAGCACACACAGTGCTTCACAGTCACTACATGTGACCACCCCTGCCACCTCAGCACAGGGCTTCACTGGCACACCTCTTGCTAGGCACAGTGCCACATCATCACTGCATGTGACTCACAGTGACACATCATCATTGAGCACCATTTACACTCCTTTTGCCCCTCCACCTAGATCAAGTCATATCTCTTGATCCAAGAAGAATTTGAGGGCGTTCCAAAAAGGAAAGTCACTCATTTTTTCATGCTCTATGCGCTCATCACATCATGCACATATTTCAGTGCAAGCTACACTCACATTTGAGCCTCGTCGACAAAACCACTTCCTTCATGCACATTTGCCTCTTCATCGATGCATCTGACCCAGCACTTAAAAAGAACAAAAGAAAAGGAAGTATTTGGTATTCTTTCATCGATTGATGATTGGTTTAGATCTAGATCAGAGTAGACTAGATTGCCATAGAGGGGACTCTTTGAATTTCCCCAAGTTGCCAATCTAAGCCATGCCCGAAATTCTCGACTAATACCTACTCGGAGTCATTCCATATGCTAACATATGGTTTCACATCATTACATTACCTGAAACCTTACGTTCATCAGTTCAATGAGCAGACTTCAAAGTTCAGAGGCATTGCAGATTGTTTCAATGGGCAGATAGCATTTGATTTCACACACACATGCCACCATTGTAAAGCCTATTTGGCTATCTCACGGCATCGTGCACATCATTTCAGCCTTGTAAAGCCTCTTGGCTATTCCCGGCATCATTGCCACAAGCGATCAAATTTTATATATTGCAGTTCTATCTTCACCGACGGTACAAAAATTTCACTTGGCATAGTCAGTGTATTTGCAGTTGATTCATACAGAGATTTTCATGACACTTTTGAGTACATTTCTTGCACCATGTCTACGACTAGCAACCTCAATCTGGAGGCATCTGCTAAGTTAGACAACTCCAATTACGGTACATGGAAAAACCGAATGGAGACCATTCTTGTGCTTTAGGATAAATGGGAGTATGTCAATGGGTCTACACCTAGACCATTGACCGATCTAGCCACAAGTAGCTCTACTCCATTTGTTGTCACAGCACCAGCAACGAGATCTACAACGGCATCTACAGCTACACAAATATTTTTTGCACCAGTAGTAGATTCTGCCATTGCCCGAGCTCAGGCAGAATGGGATAAGAAAGACAAGTATGCCTATCACCTGATCAAGCAAAATGTGCAAGATGTCATGCTAGGACAGCTCAATATAGTCAAGACATCAAAACAAGCGTGGGATATGTTCCCAGCTCTCTACGAGTCTAAGAACACATCACCCTGAGAAACCAAATCAACCAAAGTTTCCGCAACAGTAGTGAAACTGGTCATGGTTATGTACTCTGCATAAAAGACTACAACAATCAACTTGCAGCAACAGGAGAGATTATGAACCCCATAGAAATGGCTGAAGTCATTCTGAATGGACTAGGAGAGGGATACAAAAATCTAGTTCAGAGTATTGCCATCCAATGGCAAATTCTGACATTGGAAGAACTTCAGTCAGTTCTACTTGGTGAAGAACTCAAGACTTAGGCCATTCAAGCACATAACGGTCATTCTAATGATCAGGCATTCACAGCTTCAAACAGAAGAAGAGGCAGAGGCAGAGGCAGAGGTAGATCATACCAGAAAAGTGGTCATCATCCACAAAATCAAAGTCAGAATCAGCATCAACATCAACATCATCCTCAGCAACATCAGAATCAGCAAAGAGGAAATCATTCCAACCGAGGAAGATTTCAAGGATGAGAGAATGCATCCACCAATGTGTCAAACATCCAGTGCAACTACTGTCACAAGTTTGGACACTATGAAAGAGATTGCCGCAAGAAGCAATACGGCCAAGGCGGTCAATCCCAGCAGTAATCTAGGGAATTCTCAAGGCAGAGGAAATCATCGAGGTGGACATTCTAGTCACAGTCATTTTGCAAATGAACATGGAAATATGTTTCTTGCAAGCGAGGAATTGCATCAAACTGATACGTTGTACCTAGACACTGATTTCAATTCCAAAGAGGATTACAGCTATCAAGTCGACCAAGTGGAACACTCGGCTTGACACAAGTTTGCCATTTGTTCCTAAAAACCCAATATCGTATCGAGTAAAATAAGTTATGCTCAAGTACCTAGGGAGGAATCCAATGGTTGGCAAAGAAATCCAATGCTTGCGCCGCATGCACCATGTTCTCCCTTAATACCTACGAGTGACTCTCGGTGGGCAGCCCGATGATATTGATTATTTTTCTTTGTGAGGAGGGGATCTAAGGGAAATGGTTCTGCATGGGGTAGGCCCTATAGAGGTGAAGGAGGTGGAGGTGGAGGTAGAGGAATGATGGCTAATGTGGAACCAACCTTCTATTGCTCTATCTTTTGTGAGGGCTCGATATCACCCTGATCTATTCTAGCCTCCCTCTACTCCTTTGGTGTAGCGTTCCCTTCCCATTGCTCTAGTGTCCCATTTACCTCTACTCATTTGGCAGCTTCTTTCTCCACATCCTCAAAGGTGCCCTCCCAACTATTCCCTTTCAATTGTCCTATTTTGGCTCCTCAGAGCTGCCCTTGACACTATTATCCTCCAAGTTATTTTGTTGTTTCTCGGAGGTGCCTTTAGTTTTGTTCCTCTCTAGCACTTTGTCCTACTCCTTGGATTGCTCTTCGTGCTCCTTCCTCTGCTTGGATTCCTCATATTGTGCATATTACTTCTTGTGCGTGTTACTCCTTGGGCTCCATTGCCTTATCCTATGCTTTTTGCTTGGCATCTTGGTTAGTATTGGCTTTTGGGCCTTCTTTTCATCACTGTTGTCCTGGTCTTTGTCTTCCTGGGTGGTTGGCCCTTGCCTGTCTTGACCCTACCCATCCTTGTTTCCTGGCACGTCTCTTGTTGGTCATTATTGGACCCATATGGTCTTGATCCAACTGGTAGAGGTAATGAGTTTGGCTAAGAAGACTAGGAAGGGTTGGATTATATGGTTTCTCTAAAACATTTGAACCACCATGAGTATCTCCTAGTGCGATGATCCCTACCCCGTGGTGGTGGGAACCTGGAAGTATTAGCAAAGTATTTGTCCCCAAGGGTTACGATGATAGATCATTGTCCCTAAAAAGGTCTAGGAAGGATTAGATTTTGTAGTTTCTCTAAAACGTTTGCACCACCATGCGCATCGCTTAGTGTGATAACCTACCCCATGATGGTAGGAGCCCAGATGTATAGGAAAATTCTTTGTTCCCAAGGGTTGGGATAGAATTTTGTAGATAGATTGTTCTCCATAAAAAAGACTAGGAAGGGTTGTATTGTACTAAGACATTTGAACCACCACGAGTATTGCCAAGTGCGATGACCCTTCTCTGACCCCTACCCTATGGTGGTGGGAACTGGGAAGTACCAGGAAAGTCTTGGTTCCCAAGGGTTGAGAAGTTTTTCATTGATAAATTTTTGTCCATCAAAAAGGCAATAAGGGTTGGATTGTGTGGTTGCTCTAAAAAATTTGAACCACTAGGGGCATCACATAGTATGATGGCCCCTACCCCATGGTGGTGGGAATTCGGAAATACCAAGAAATTTTTTGTTCCTAAGGGTTGGGACAAGTTTCATTAATAGATCATTGTCCATAAAAAAGGTTAGGAAGGATTGAATTGTATGATTTCTCTAAAACATTTGAACCACGGTGTGCATCGCCTAGTGCGATGACCCCTACCCCATGGTAGTGGGAACCCAAAAGTACTGGAAAAGTCTTGGTTCCCAAGGGTTGGGACGTGTTTTGTTGATAGATCATTGTCCATAAAAAAGGCTAGGAAGTGGTTTCTTTAGAACATTTGAACCACCATGGGCATCGCCCAATGCAATGTTGAGATATGGTGCCATGTGCACATGAATTAGAGGCAAAGGTATGTGCTAAGAATGTATTAAAGTAGCCACCCTAGGATGTGGACTACAAGATGTGGAGATGTGGATTGAGGATATCCACAAGGAGAGATGTGGATGAGAGGATCCCACATGGTTGACTATTCAAAGGGCACTCTCTATAAGAGGCCTATCATGTATTGTTGTGAACACACATTGCAAGAGATATAGATTTGCTCTCTCCCTCTCATGTCTTATTTAGTGTGCTTTGAGCCTCCTTAGTTGTTCTGTGGATTTTGTGTGCACTAGGCTTGAGCATAGGTTTCCCACAAGCCTAGGTAGTTTAGAGTGAGTGGCACACTCTTATCTTGATGTTAGGGAGAGATTTGTGAGAAAGAAAGATCTGAAAGAGAGAGAAATATTTTGAGAGATAGAAGGCTTTCTTAGTCCTACCCCTCAACCTGCATATTTCGTCTTATTGCTCTTTCCTAAATTTAGGGTCGGCCAAGAGAGACTACGTACTCTGTTCTTTCCCCCTTCTTTGATAGTGGTTTATGAACGCAATCTTTGTCCAACCCCACCTACCAACTAGACTACTACTCTAGCCTTGCCTAGCAGTGATGAGTACAACCCATTCGACAGGCTTGGTGAAACTTGCTACTACCGAACTTTTTTTTTTGCAGCAAGACAAAACCCCATGATGCTGAAGAGGACCTGTGTCCCAACAACCTTTCCAAAGTATACAGTCATAGCACCTCTATAGCTTTAACGGTGCCCAAGCACCTCCTTAGACAGACGGGTCACCAACTGCAACACCTGCAAGCCGCAACATCTACAATAGCGTGCACGCCAACTTTCTCCTGCTCACAAAGGCTCTGCTCCACCAGCCTAAGCTCCAAAGAGCCCTGCAATAGAGGCCTCACAACCCTCTACAAGGCACCACGAGCCATGCCATACTCAGGGCCAGCTCCAAAATTTGCATTGGCAAAAGATATACGCAATGACAGCTGCAAACGACCATCAGTAAACTACAGTCTTCCTCAACGATAGCTCTTCAACGAACTTGCTCCACCATCTTCAACGGCCATCAACTTCCAGTGCCTTGTATCCCACTATGCGCGTGACAATCGCATTAAAGCTGAAGAGCGAAGTTAGGCTGTAATCCATCCAATACACAAGCATCATACTCTCGGTGGAGGACATTAGACGACTTGATATCTCCGTGTGCAAATTTGGTACTCATTCCGTGTAGATGAGCGACGCCTCCAACAACTACCATTGCAATTTTCAATCATGTTCCCAATCCAAGCTAGACTCTATAGAAGTCTTAGCGCAATGAAGCACAGCTGAGAGGCTCCCTGCGGCAAATATTCATGCACCAGTAGCTCGCAAGAGCACCAGTTTTTTTTGTGTCACTGCGACTCCAACTCCGTCGTCGAAGTCTGACCGCATCATCTGCAAAGAAGCTTCAAAGCTTCCACTTTTGCTAAGGTTCTCCAAAAAGCCATGTGGTAGGATAAGTGTTAACTATGGTTATTTTGGTGTGGCTGGTCAACTTAACTTGGGTAGGATTAACCTTGGTCAACAAGTAGATAGGGTTGGTCAAGCCAAACCCTAGTTAGAGGTCAACCCACTAAGCCATGGTTAGGGTTGGTTAATATGCCACCTAAGCACATAGCCCTTACTAAACACAATTTGGAATGCAACATGTGAATCCCTGTGCCACATCATCAAAGGCCCTCTTCTTTACATAAGCTTCGACAAGGCGTAACTCCCAATCTAGGAAGAATTTGCACATGCTCCAAAAAGGAAAAGTGATCTTCTTTTTTACCTCTACGTGCCTATTAGATCACAATCATTGTTAGCAATTAGACACTGCCAATATTGAAAGAAATCAGTCGGTAAGACCTTTGCAACAAATGGAAAAGCAACGCATGAACACAAAAAGCATGCTAGAAGTACAAGTGCATGAGATGACCATAGCCCAGAACATGGCATCCACACATAAGGTACATGGAAGAACAAAGCATCATAAATCAAGATACATCAAGCAAAGAAGAGAATTCCATCGACAACAAGTATTGAAAAGCAACATCCTTACCACCTTTAGCCCATATGTTTGTAAATCAAACCTGACCACTTGAGAGTAGCTATGAAAGCACCCAGGGGAGGTATTGACATGTAAAAACCCACACTTGACCACCTTATGTAGCAATGTATGCACTAAGGGGAGGTGATGGATTGTAGACTCACATCTGACCACCTTGCAGTAGCCAAAGGATCATGGCACCAAGGGGAGGTGTTGAGATATGGTGCCATGTGCACTTGAATTAGAGGCAAAGGTATGTGCTAAGGAATGTATTAAAGTAGCCACCCTAGGATGTGGACTACAAGATGTGGAGATGTGGATTGAGGATATCCACAAGGAGAGATGTGGATGAGAGGATCCCACATGGTTGACTATTCAAAGGGCACTCTCTATAAGAGGCCTATCATGTATTGTTGTGAACACACATTGCAAGAGATATAGATTTGCTATCTCCCTCTCATGTCTTATTTAGTGTGCTTTGAGCCTCCTTAGTTGTTTCGTAGATTTTTTATGCACTAGGCTTAGTGGCAATCACATGTTGGCACTTTAACATGCAATGACACCTACCTCATGGTGGTGGTGGTATAGAAACCCCCGGATATTCACAAGGGCTGGGACAAGTTTCAAAATTAGATCAATGTCCATCAAAAGGTCTATGAAAGGTTGGATTGTGTGGTTCCTCTAACATTAGGGGAGAATTGGGGTCTCAAAAGGGCCTCCAATTAGTGTTTCCTAATTTCAAGGGATTAGAGAGTGATTTGAGGTGTACCAATGAGAGTGCTAGAAGGTGTGGGGCAATGGTAACCCATGTTTGACCCTCCTACTAGGTGCACCTGCCCCACATGATCCCAAAACTGCCTTCAATGGGATGGTAGGGCCCTTCTGGCAAATTTTTCTTCTCCCCTCCCTCTTTTTAGGGCCTTTGCCCCCCACTGTTCTGGTCCAGCTTGCCAAATCACTCAGATTTGAACCAAATCCCATGCATTTTCCCTCTTCCCCCTCTTTCTCTGCTCCTTCCTACTCTGGCCTGCTTGCTGCAGCTCCTCTCTCTCTCTCTCTCTCTCTCTCTCTCTCTCTCTCTCTCTCTCTCTCTCTCCCCTCTTCCTCTCCTGTGCCTCTGTTGGAGCTGCTCTATCCCTCTCCTTCTCCCTCTCATGTGCCTCTGTTGCTGTTGCTCTGTCCCTTTCCTTCTCCCTCCCTTGTGCCTCTACTGTTGCTGCTCTGTCCCTCTCCTTCTCCCTCTTTTGTGCCTCTATTGGAGCTACTCTGTCCCTCTCCTTCTCCCTCTCCTGTGCCTCTGTTGCTGCTACTCTGCTGTCCCTCTCCTTCTCCCTCTTTTGTACCTCTGTTGGAGTTGCATTGTCTTGTGTAGAAGTCCCATTCTTGCTGTTGCAACCTCTGCAAGCATGGTGAGGAGAAAGGCTACAAGACCACGCAATGCTATGACCTCTTGTGTCTTCCAAAACACCATAAATGCATTGGATGAGTGGATCCCTTGTAGCTACAGCTTAAATGACTGGATAGTGATGAAAGGATCGGTCAAAGGTCCACATAAGCTTCCCAAGAGCAAGAGAGGTGACATCTTACATGAGTGGAAGGGGCACATCTTCAAGTTCAAGTTTGGGAAGAAATGATGGCTTGCAAAAGTGCAACATGTTTACATGGGAAAAGATACGCAGCTTCCTCCATCATTCAATCAATCTAGGATACCATCATTCTATGAGACTTTCTATCTATGTACCTTTTTCACCTGTAAGTGTAATGAGTCCATTTGGAAATTTTGTGTTTGGTTTCTAAGAGCTCTTATTCATGGTGGCAGATGTTTTCCCTTTGGACCTTGAGGAGTGGGAACTAGTTGATTCATTCATAGGCAAGTTCATTATGATTCTGCTACATCAACTCTTTGCTCTCCTACAGGAGCTTTCTCCCTCTTTCTTTTCCTTCTCATATAGGATACAACTGCTCTTTCCTCTCCTACAACTATTGTTTTCCCAACAGGCATGGTCTGGAACACAGTGACACAAGGTGGTAATGCTATGAGCTCTAGTGTGTTCTGGAGGCATGGTCAAGAAGAAAGTGACACAAGCTGGCAATATTGTGAGCTCTAGTGTGTTGTAGAGGCATGTCAGGAACAAAGTGACCAAAGTGGCCAAAGACATGGCAATATTGTGAGCTCTAGTGTGTTCTAGAGGCATGGTCAAGAAGAAAGTGATAGAAGTTGACAATATTGTAAGCTCTAGTGTGTTCTAGAACATGAAAAATGCATTGGATGACTTGAACTTACAGATTGACTAACTAGATAGTCATGGAAGGTTTTGCCAAGGGTCCACATAAGCTTCCCAAGAGGAAGGATGTATTTCTTAGACTATGTACCTTCCTTGCCTATCTTCTTTACAAGATCCTATTTTAACATAGGAGTGGGAAGTAGTGGAATCTTTGATATAACTGACAATGGACTGTCTGTAAGTTATGTGCAAGAATACATTTTAGTCATGGAAAACTAAATGTATATTCCTTCAACTTTACTTGAAATGGTGAAATAGCAGGCAAGAATCTAGAGAAACGCATGAAAATGTCCATTTTATCCCTTATGCAACATCAAACAATGTGTTTGACTAGTACAAGCTCTCCATAAATTGTAGGTTGGGCATTTTGGAATTTGCATAGGTTTTCTTCATGAATTGGAGGACATTAAAAGCATTGATGAATTTTATTTTGATGGTTTTATTGTGTGGTTTTGTGTCCAAAGTTTTCAGGTAATATGTATAAAGTTTTCATGCCTAAAGTTTTCATGTCTAAAGTTTACAGTTTATACCTATTTGCCTTGCTTGCATCATTAAAGGAGACAATGCCATGATGGTAAGCATCCTATGTATTGATTTATATTTTATGGTCTTTTAATGTAATGTGCTTTGTTAGGTTTGCTAATGTAATGGTTGTTGAATTGATGCAAGGGGCATTTGAGATCTCTCATTGGTGCACTATATTAGTTGAGCAGGAGGACACGTTGTGGTCTTCCACATCCAATTTTTAGAATGGCCTACTTGACTACTAAAGTGTATCAAAGTATTGATAGCTTGATCATTGTGATCCACATCACATGGCTTCCCCTATTGCATTGTATCCCATTGGCAATGGTGTAAAAAACTTTGTGCCCGGCTACCCTGAGAGGAGAGCCTTAATGGTATTAGTATTAGGATCTTACTTGGGGATTTGAAAAGCCTCTTTTTTCTATGTATTAGAGGTAGCAAAGAGGAGCTATAGGCTATGAAGAGTCTTTGTATTTTAATGGAGAGATTATAATACAAAAATGTACATTTTATCACATTCTCTTCCTTGCAAGATACCATGTCATAAGCAATAATTTTGATTGAGTCATGGTGGGAATTTTGAATGTGTTGTTAATTCAATATAAGGTAATCTCACCTTGAATTATAGAGTATTGAATACACCACCTCCAAGTTAATTGTGTAGAGAGGTGAACCTTTTAAATGCAAACTTGTCCCTTTTCCTTCATTTCTATCCAAAGTAATTACATTTTTGAAGGTCTTCTACATTGAATTTGAACTTGTGACTGATTTTTGAAGGTCTTCTACATTGAGTTTGAACATTCGGGTTCCAGTCAAATATCATAGACCTACTCATGCTCTCGATTTTGAACTAAAAAATTTTGCAATCGGAGTTATAGCACAAAAGTTATAGCTAATTTACTATTCTCTTCATATTCCATGCAATTAAGTTCTATTACTTGTATATATATTTTTGTAAAATTAATTTAGGAAACTATTATGAATATTCCAAGTCAAAATAATACTCTCGACCAAGTTTGGTAATTTTGGCGACCATTTTTGGCAAATGTAGGAGGAATTTGACCACGATGTAGAAGACAAAGTTGGTCCAAAAATGTACAAACCCGCCACGGTACGAATTTGGCCATCTGGAGGGTGTCCAGATGGCCAAATTTGTGCTGTGGTGGGTTTGTGCATTTTTGGACACCCCATGATGTCCTAACCAACTTTGCCTTCTGCACCGTGGTCAAATTCCTCCTTTATTTGCCAAAAATGGACATCAAATGGCCGAAGTTGTCAAACTCCTTCATCTGACGAGGAGGTTGGGGGGAGGAGGGGACTTCAAATTCAGAATTCAAAATTTAAAAGTTTGACTCTAGAGGATGGGGGGAGGAGGGAGAGAGAGGGAATTCAAATTCAAAATTCAAAATTTTGACTTTGGAAAAAGTGTCCCCTCCTTGGTGTAAGAGGTGGCTCCCTCCTAGGTGTAAGAGGTGGGATCAACTGGGCTTAACCCACCTAGGTAGGGGGGGTTAGGACTCCCTTGGACCCCACAAGAGGACTTGCATTATGCCTAATCCATTTCTTAAACCATTCCTTATGAGGCCCTTTTGAGACCCCATTTCTCCCCTAATGAACATTTGAATGGCCATGGGCATTGCCAAGTGTTTGGAACCCGAAAGTAGAGGGAAAGTCTATGTTCCCAAGTGTTGGGATAAGTTTCGCTGACAGATGGTTCTTTATAAGAAAGTATTTTGAAAGGTTGGATTGAATTGTTACTCAAAAAATTTGAACCACCATGGGCATCACCTAGTGTGATGACCCCTACCTTGTGGGTGGGAACCTAGAAGTTTCAAGAAAGTCTTTGTTCTCAAGGATTGGGATGAGTTTCATTGATAGATCATCATTCATCAAAAAGGCTAAGAAGGGTTGGATTGTGTGGTTGCCTAAAACATTTGAACCATGAGGGAATTAACTAAATTTTACATAAACATACTTATGGTTATGGGTAGGTTGGAGCTTGGTGGTCAAGAAGGGTGAGCGCGGGCAACAATGCTTGTCAAGGAAAGTCTAGCTCAAGATAGGTAAATATTGATGTAATGTAAACAAGCTAATCTACTAACCTAAAATACTATAAATATATTTAAAATCTAATGTAAACTAAGCTCATCTAATGACTTATTTTATACTAACATAATCCTATATGTAAATTTATTTTAATTGAAATTAAATCTATTTTAGCATAATTAAGTATTACTACTAACCTGATACTAAGTATTATAAATGCATTTTAAAGCTAATGCAAAGCAAGCTAAGTACTAATTGACTTTATAATAACCTAATTTATAAAATCAAATATATTTAAAAATATTTCTTAATACTAACCTAATACTAAGCAATGTAAAGAAAGGTAAAGTAAGGTAATCTGCCAACTAACTTAATACTTACCCCAAAACTAAATAAATTAAATATATGCGTAGATGTACTTATTTTAATTAAAAATAAGTATATTTTAGTATAATTAACCTAGTTTTAAATAAATTTAATACGTTTTAAAACTAAATATAAGTTTGAATAAACTTATTTTAATTAGAATTAAATGTATTTTAATATAACTAACTATTAATACTAATCTAATACTAAGTGACGTAAACTAAGGTAAAGTAAGATAATCTCCTAATTTAATACTAACCTAACACTACATAAATTAAATATTCCTACTAAAAAACACTAAAATGGATAAAAATAAAGGAAAGAGAGAAAAGAGAGAAAAAGAGAAGGTAACAGAGAGCACATACTTCTCTCCTCTCCTCTCCCCTCGATCGCTTTCTCCCCACTTCTAGATGGACTGAACTCCATGGCCTAGCCTAGGGGGTTAGATCTCAGCTTGGAGTTCTTTACAAGTTGACCTCACTCAGTTTGATCTCTAGGAGGCTCCCTTTTGGTCATTGTTCTGCTTTAGGTCAAAGTTTCTACTGGTCCAGATTGGTTTCCACACAGTCAAATAATTGACCATAACTTTTCCAGGTTTGCTCTGATCACTTAAAAGCAAAAAGCAAGTTTATTATTTGGAAGATAAGCTATATTTTGGTCTTCTAGGATAAAGTGAGAATCATTTCCATTTCATTGTGGTTAAAGTTGCAAGAAAAGGGGGTACTAGCAAACAGTTTTTTCTTTTATGGGGCACATGAAACAAGAGAAGTAGCCTTCATATGCTGCAACAATAGCTTCACCTTTGCCTACCTTTGCCTAACACTAGGAAAAATTAGGTCATTATTCTTCTACAATATCAAGTTCTTCTTCTCAAAATGAGCTGAAGCACAAGTTCCAGGAGCTAGAAGAGAGAGTATCAATGGTTGAGAGAAATCTAGAAAAGGCAAGTCCCATTGCAGCTCTAAATGATCAAGCTGTCTTTAGCCAAATGGAAGAGATACATGAGAAGCTCAAGGGAGAGATCCAACAGAAGCTCAAAGGAGAAGTAAAGAGCTCCTTAGATACATAGATGTCCACTTGACTACTGAAGGAAGTTAAAGAGCAAGCTGATAGACTGTGCAACTCAAGAATGCTCAGGATCAAAGGTTTTCCAGACAACTCATACATAGCGGAAGACTGTTATGAAGGGAATCGTCAGAAAATTAGTGAAGCTTTACCAGGAGTTGAATGGGAAGACTAAGAGTTCAATATTGGAAAAGAAAGAGCACATGAAATCCTTACCTTTGAGTCAAAAGCTAAGAGAACTCAGGTTCTCATACAATCGAATAAGCTAAAAGGATTAAGAGTGTGGATGGAGAAGGAACTCATAAAATCTCAGCTTAAGACTAAGACCTCAAGGCTTGCAAAGGTAAAGGCAGGCAGGAAAATTGAGTATGGTGTATAACTATATGTGCATTGTAATACAAGGATTGTGAGGAGGAATAGGGAGGACACAAGTATGGGTAGGGATTTCATCCAAGACTTTGTGGGGATAATAACTCAAAGCCTCACATGAGTAGAGCCATGTTGAATGGTTCTAGAGAGACACAGCCAGTGATACCAAAAGTATAAAGCAGATAGACATCGTATGTGAGGTTGATACTTCGTTTAAGCAATGGGGTTATGAAAGCCTTTTCGCATCTACATTTGGTAGGATCCAGAAAGTAGACTTTAAAAATGTAGCCCTTGCTAAGACTAGTGAATTCTCCAACTGTAGTTTGTGCAGTCGACGAATCAAGGCTCAATTGGTAGCCAAAAAATATCAAGAAGAGCTCAATTTGCTACTAAATAAAATAAAGAAGCACATGATACATCAACAAAGTTGTAGTAACTTATGCTACACATGGCATAAGTACCTTGAAATGGATCTAAATAAATATGTATGCATCATCCATGATAAGATGGAACAAAATAAGATGGCTATTTCAAGACTTTAAGTGAGGTCGAAGGACACAGATTTTGCTTGGCAATTACAAGTGTCACTCATTGTAATGATTACTCATGGGCATGGACATGGCCATTCTGGGAACTTCACTCGCAATGGTTTGTGGCCATCTAACCCCAACCTTACAATTGGATCCCTTTCATTTTTTTGTGTAATATGGAGAGGGTGGAAACACATCACCTTGGATACCTTTCTATTTATGTGATTTTAAGAAGGAATATTTGACTTCTAAATGCTTTGTCCACAAGTATAAAGGTAGTGGATTGTCATTATAGTTCATAAGGTAGAAGCTTTCCAATATGGGTGGCATGTGTGGCATTGATAACATAATCATAAATGCACATATAGAGACACTAGATGGTGGCCCAATATTTACCATGAATATCATGGCAACTTCTATAGTGGAGGCTACAACCAAATTCAAGAATAGATGCCATCACATAGACATGAAAATCTAGTCCCTTCAAATGGAAATGTCACTCTTGAGCCCCCATTTCAAAAGTCCATAGAACTTGCTACTCCAATTAGAAAACTATGCATCATAGAACAAGAACAAATACTTATTTGTATACCTTTCTCTACTATTGGCAACGAGAATTTTCAACACTATTAAATTGGATTCTTCATGGTAGGGGCACACACATGAGGATATTGATGCAATGTCCAACAAGTTCTCTAAGAGGTTGTGGGTGGGGCAAATATTCACTTTTTTTCATTTGATGGATACATTTAAGAGATCTACATCATCCTCACCAGCACCTTTCCTTCTTACATGGTTTCTAGACTTCAAGGATTATGTGGAAGGCTATCTATGTGATGGGCAAGACGTGCTACTTGGTGATGCAAAACCATTACAATTTTGATTTTTCATATAGGGAGACACACTTATGATGCAATGCAAAGTGCATCCAAAATTGCAAAATTTGGATGCCCATAAAGGGGGAATAGAACCATGGAATAAAGATTGCAAGGGATGGCAATTTTTGCCAATAGGATTTCCATATATACTACCAATGGTTGAATTTGTGAGGGGCCACTTGCAAATAATACTAGGGATAAAGGATTACTTTAGGTCCTGGGAGAGGTATGCAAGGGGAAAGAATGCATCATATGAGACCTATATCAAACCAATGATAGATTATTGGAAAAACGTGATTTAAGGACTTTGACAAGCAAATGTCTCAAAGACAAGAGTCCACATAGAGTTTTGCGGAAGAACATAGTCACCTAATCAAGAGGATAATATAGATGCTTGCAGTAATGAGTTCCAACTCTATGAGAAATGGAATGATCAAAATTGTGGGCCTCTAAGAGGTAATATGTCAACCCATCTCTAGGGTTAATCTATTGATCATCCATGTTAGATTCCAGCTAGGTATATGTGCACATTTTGCACTATATTTGTGTTACATTAAAGTGTGCATATATGATATGGTTTGGACCATAGAGTAAGAGGATAAGATGCACCTCCACATCCTATTCAAGGTTGCAATCCATTCAACCTCTCATTGTATGATGCATGGTACAGGGGTTAGCCTCTTCTATGTATATATTAAGAGCATGGTGGGAGGAGTCCTCATTCCTCTAGCCCTAGATTGGAATCCACTCATGTGTGTTCTCCTTGAGTTCTTGTCTCCTTATTCTTATGAGTCTTATGTATGTGAGTTTCTTTGAGTGTGAGAGGCTTGAGGTTTGTTTCATGCATCAAGCCTTGGTTGAGGATCCTCTCATGATGCAATACATTCTTGTGTATGGGTTAGAGTAGAAGAGTGTTGTGTGATCACTAGAGTGGCATTCCTTTCTTCTTGTCTTAGAGGTTCATCATGTGTGGCACCGTACATGGATGGCGTACCTTGATTTAGATCTTATTGGAGACTTGATTTACCCCATTTCGTACATGTTTAAATGGCTAGAGCTTATGTGGTTAAGATGGGAGAACCCCATGATGATGCCCACGCCTTGTGTGTGGTTAGAGTGGGAAATGATGTGTTAAAAGTGATGTGAGAGGTTGAGTTTAGTGAGAGAGTTGTACTTTTCCTTCTTTTCCTATTTTGTTGTTATATTTAGGTTAGGCTACGTTGTAGGTTATTTTCCTTGTAGGATATATTATTTTTATAGATCTAATGTATAGTTTTAGTTTAGCCTCCTACGTGACTTCCATCGTCACGTGGACACCCGGTGGATTTGGCTTAACAACCTTGGTTCCATTGTCAAGATGAGTTCACAAGGAGGCCATGAAGAAGAGAGAGACTAGAACCAGTTCGTTGTGGCTACAAAAACAAGGACGAGTTCACAAGGAGGCCGCAAAGAGGAGCAACAAATGATTAGGAGCAAACAAGAAGATTCAATCTGAAAGTACGTATCAACAGAAGTAAGACTAGTTCGAAGGATTGTGTGTTGCAACAACAGCAAGAGTATCTCCCAAGGCAACAAGAACTTTATGCAAGCATGGAAATGGTGAAGAAAAATAGCCAATCTACAAGAGATCTATGCAAAGAAGGCAGATTAGTTCTCAAAGAGGTAGTAAGTGACAAGTTTGTAAAGAGACATTGTGAAGGAAAATCTCCTTCAAAAAAACTTGACAAGAAGCACATGAATGTTGATAAAGAGATTGCGATGTAAGGAGTTATGTTCTTTTATGCTGCCAAAATTTACAATTTGCAAGATGCTACAACTAAATATAAGATGTGCCACAAATTTCCAGTTAAAATGTATAGGATATCTTTCTTTTGTGGAGTACAAGTAGGATTATGTGTAGATAATAAAAGAATTGTACATTGATTGGAATGCCAATACATGGATTGAATTTCATTTTTCTCTTTGAACGAGTAATTGTCTGCACTATCTATAATAGACACCATGACATCTGAAGACAAGTTCTTCAAACACTCCCTAGATTGATCTACCTACCAATTGTATATGAAGTTGTGTCTAATGCTTATATATTAGGGGTGGGGGCCCTTTTTATTTTTTCCCAATATTGAATTTAAGTTAGGGGGGCCATGCCATATTTAAGAGGGGGGGACATAGTATAGGCTACCTTGGGTAACTAGTCCAAACAAGTTTGGTTTTGTGCATGGTTTTAAATATTCATAGGGAAAGTAATCAAAATTTGCTTATTGTGTAATATAAATGCTTGAGAAAGAACATAGATTTAAGGGAAGGGGGGGACATAACAGAATTCGGTGGTATCTTATAAGCTTAAATAGGGGTGTTTTATCATCCTACATGGATCTTAAATAAGGGGTTTTCTTGAAGTTCATGCACGCAGGTGATGTCCCCCTTTAATGAAGAGTGAATCCCCCAGGGCTATAAAGAAGACTATTTTAGTATACAAATATTTGGAACACTATGTATGCTATATGGCACATTGTTTGAGGTATTTATGCCACCCAATCTTCTATATAGCACAATCTTTGAATATACATAGATGGGGCACACCATCTATGCTATGCATATAACAAATTGTGCTATATAGTAGCATTTCTTCTCATGTAGCATATTAAAAACTACTATAGGGCACACAACCACAACTCACAGCAATCAATACAAATAGAAAGTGATCTTACATGGGAATAATCAAGGAAATGTATTTGGTGCTTCTCATATTCAACAAACGTCCTTCTTTCTTGGTGTCACCCTTGTTTGTCTATCCAAAATTTGACGACGAGTTTCCTTACTTTAAAGCTCAACACATCAGTATGGGATTTTCATTTGCAAAGTTTAAATGACAGCTTTCTTCCATCCTTATCATTTAAAAACCTATTACATGTCCAATATGAATTCTTAGGGTTCATGTTCAATGCCCTGGAAGCTCTTGGAATAGAATTTTTGTCCTTGTGTAATGATGCCACTACCATGGTTTGTATGCTTTGTTCACAAACCTCCTACAGCAGCTACTCATCCCCCTCTACTCTTTCTCCCTCCATTCCTAGCTACAGTACTTCCTGTAGTGCCCCTCTACTCTTTCTCTCTCCATTCCTAGCTACAACACCTCTTGGAGCAGCTACTCATCCCCCTCTGCTCTTTCTCCCTCCATTCCTAGCTGCAACACCTCTTGGAGATGCTCTCCACCTTCATGTCTACTCTTGTTGTTGTGACCTCTGTACAAGCATGGTGAGGAGACCATACATGTCCTTGTGTCCTGCAAGAGCAAAACTACATTGGGTGAATGGGTGCCTTGCACCTACAGCTTGAATGATTGGATAGTCATGAGAGGATCTGCCAAGGGTCCACACATAAGCTTCCCAAGAGCAAGAGAGGTGATCTTTTGCATGATGGAAGGGCCGCATCATGAACTTCAAGCTTGGAAAGAAAGGATGGCTTGCAAAGGTGCAACATATCTACATGGGGAAGGACATGCACCTTGCTCCATCAAGCAATCAATCGACAATACCATCTTATTGTAAGTCTACATTTTGTGTAAGATTTCTAAGTGTAATGAGTCAGTTTGAAATTGTATTTTGAAATAGAACTTGTGCATAGCAGATGTGTTTCCTTCAGACTTTGAGGATTGGGAACCAGTCGAGTGCTTCTTAGGTAAGTTTACTGCTATTCATGAGGACTTAGGAAGGCAAATGCATGCTGGAGATAAATCCTCTGCTTTGAAACAGAGAAATATCTATTGGTAAAATGCCAAGTACATTACCCCAAGGATGGCATAAGGCTATGGCCATCTTCAATGCATTGCAACACCACAACTTGAAGACATGGATTGCAGCATGGTGGACACAAGAACAGTGCAATCATATAAGAAAAAGACTGCAAAGGATGTGGGCATGGCCATGAAGTTTACATTTGGCTCCAAATGGATAAGGTTGTCTTGGTTTATGCCTCTGCACATTTTTGCTTCTTGTTTTTAGAATATCCAGATGCACAGAACAAAAACCATGTGGCCATACAAGTGCCTACATGAGAATTCCCTTGAGGAATTGCTTGGGATGAATTGGGAAAGTCAGGTGAACAAAAAGGTGATTTGTATCAATGCCATGTATGTAAGGACAATGTGGTTGTCAAGTACCACATCTCCTACCAAATGTTATATTTTTCTTTCCAATATAGGCGCTGGTAGAAAACAAGTGGCAATTGGCTCCCCCTTGACTCTAACAATGATGATAATATAGGGGTAAGTTATGTATTGATTCTCATTTAGGAGATGTCAAGAATGTGACCATCACGTCCACAATGGACTCTCAAATGCGAGAACACCTATTGGTCATGGAGGATGGCATGTCTGAGTCCTTTCACTTTATCTTAAATGGTGAAAATGCAGGAAAGCGTGCAGAGAAGCACCTGCATAGTGCCACTTTTATCCCTCCTGCAATATTGAAGATGATAAACAATGTGGGGTGGAACAATTGTGGATTTTGACATTTTTTAATTTAGAGTGGTGCAATTAATTTTGACGTTTTGAATGGTTTTGTTTCATGTCAATTTCAAGTTTTGCCCAAAAAATATATAATTACTTTATTATTTATATTAAGAACATTTGGGTATATATAGCTTATAAAGTTACTTTAGTTTCAAAGTTTCACTATCATAGCCATAGTTCTCCTAGCTACCAAACTACCATCAATTCCACTAGCTCTGCCTTCCATGATTTCATCTCCCATACTCCATCCGTTGATAGAGAGAAGGAGTTATTTTCAATATTTGATAAGAGCATAGATGTCCTAGGCACCTACTTGGGAGCCCGAGATGATTTTGAAGACCTCGTCAAGTATATGCAAGACCACATCGCAAGTTTTGCATATCAAGTTGATAAGTCTACAAAAGGATGTGTCCCAATTGATTATTTGAAGTACTTGTTCAATCAGGAACCCAGGTTCGTGAAGCATTTAGATCACTTGTGAGGCCATCTCACACCCCTAGGCTTTAGGGAGGTGGACACTTATGATCTCCTAGCATGTGGAGTCATTGAAAACACAAGAATTATAGGTTCCTATCCTAGGAAATGACCTTTATTTTCCTTCTCTAGGAGGGACAAATGGAAGAGGAGGCCTCAACCTCAAGCCTTGATCCTACCCTTGCCCTTTCTGATCCTCTTGTTTCTGTAGATGAGCCCAACATCTACAAATGAAGAGCCCATTGATATAGAAGCTGAGGAGCGCGAAGATGCATTGGCCCTGGAAGTGCTCCAAAGACCTCCTGAGACCCATTCTACTTCTGAAATTCCATCTACCTCGGGCATCACCTCTATTGAACCCGCTACAATGATATGGTTTCTTTCTCCCCTTCTTGTCGATGGAGAACAATACCTCTTTCTCCATGACATCGAGGTTATGTTCTCCAGGAGGACAAAGCTCTTAGTGTCCTGTGTGGATACAAGGTGGACACGACTATGCAAGAACTTGGGTTTTTGGGAGTAGATGATTCATTAGAAGAGGCTCTTGCTTTTGCACTGGCCAAAATAAAAGATGCTGACAAATCAATCTACTTTAACCTACCTGATGTGCCAGAAGAAGCCTCCACATCTCACTCCGGATAGCAGGGGGCCTCTGGATCCATCCTCATTGACAAAGAGGAAGGGATCAAGCATGACAACTCCACAGTGGTAAGAAACTATGAGCTTTGAATTTCTTCTGTCTTGGTATAATTTTTCTTAAACGGCATTCTAATGTAATGTTGGATTGTTGCAAGAGGCATTTGAGGTCGGTAATGCCTTGTTCGTAGTAGCTTCGATTGAGATCACTCACTGGCACATTACCTTGGCCAAGCAAAAGGGTGGTTATCCACAAAAACATTTCACCACAAGGCACTGAGGACCTTCTGAAGTGCAAGGCCTTGTCATGAGTGATTGGTCATGCTGACATCAATCGGAATGCTGACAAGGTCATTTTGGTGAATTGCATGGCTTCCCTCAATGCTTTTGGAACCGATTTTCAAGGTATGGCATTGACGGCAGCACCCATGTCCCTGGCCAACAAATGACAATAACGTTGATGCTCTATCGACTAGGTTTAGAGCTAGGAGTCTATTTGGGAATTCAAAGCCCAATATTCTCAATGTTTTAGAGAAGAGAGAAAGGTTGTGAAGCCTTATTGTATAGAACTTTTATTTTATATGAATACAAATATGCTTTTTCTACAACATCCCATTTTGTTTTCTTTTACAAAATTTCTTTTATATTGTCATTGTATTATGTAGCTTTAATTGTTGTTGGCATAAATATTTTCATTCACTATTCTGTTCAAAAGCATGCTATTAGATAACTTTTTGCACTATAATGGTCATTTTTTAGCAATCTAGCAAGAATCTCACCCTAGCACAGAAGGGAAAAGTGTTCAACATCATGCGGGGAAGCCAAAAAAATCAAAACCCGCTATGGCACATATTATGGAGCTTGTTTGACAGGCTCTATATGTGCCAGAGCTAGTTTTGACCTTTTGGGCTCCTTGTGCGATGCTGAACACTTTTCCCTCTCAAATTCACACTAAACTTGCATAAAGTGATGGAAATCATCACATAACATGTATAATAACATGGCAACATAAGAATATCTTTTATTCATTGATCTCAAAGGGCAGAGATTTACAAAATGATTCAAATTACACCAAGTTAACCTAAACAACATCTAGGGCCTAAAGGAGGTATCACAGCGGACGTGCTTGGCAAGTGCAAGGCCCTTGTCTCATCACTGTTACTCTTTTGGCATGGATAGCGCATAAGTTTGCGTCTTCAAAAAGACCTATTGCCATTTGCTTCATCACCTCCTAAAATTGCTCCCATAGTGCCTGAAGTGAAATGCACATCATCCTTGTAATGTTGTGCTAATTAATGTACAACACGCTGGAAGGGTGCACGGGGAATGAGATTGTCCACAATGATATGGAACTTGCGAATCTCTTGAAGTGCCTTCACACCTGATTTCTTGTACCTCTTAATCTTTGGGGGACCCTACACCGGCCTTTGGACATGGCTCCATTGCCGCTTGTTTGCTTTGAACTTCTTTTGCCTCTCCTCCCTTGCAACCTCCTCTTCAGACTCCTCTTCCTGTGTCTGGTGGGTCTGTCGAGGTGGCCTCTCATGCCTAGGGGTCTGCTTTGTCCTTGTTCCCTTTCTCTTTGTTGAGGCTATGAGTCAGGCTGAGGCTCTTGCTCAAATCATACTAGAGACTCCTCATATGTGACAATTTTGAGGCACAGAGGGTTGATGGTGCTCTTCCATGTAGTCTACTTGGTTGGAGGATTGGGACCAAGGTTCATGATATCTGTGAGCCCGCCAAATACTTCCTCTTGTTGTGGCCCCTTTAATCTCTCCATCTCCTCACTTTTCCTTTCTTGCTCCCCTTGTTGGTCTAGATGCTCCATGCCAGGACCCACGGAGGAGGGAGGGGCATGACAACAGTTTATAGTTGATCACGATTGATGGAACTATTTTGTCCCTCTTATGAGACCTCTCTACTTCCATAGTTAGTTGTGTGGAAGGACTGAGAGGACCCTTGATTGTGCTGGGATCCCTCATTGTGCTGAGATCCCTGGGATCCCCTATGAGAGTCGGATGGTGGGGACTCGCATTGCTAGGACTCTTAATGTAATGAGAATCGCCTTCAAATTTTTGTTGATCATTGCCCTGTTGGCCACTGGGGCTCGCAGTGTGTTCAGAGGCCATGGATTTGTGAGGAGGAGAGCGGGTAGCATCTAAACAGCATCTAGCAGGTCTAGTAGTTTGTTTAACTCATGCCATAGAAATGAGGGGTTTTAGGGTTTTAAAGTGCTTTATATAGTATTTTTTAAAGCACTTTAGGATTTTATTTATAGGCCTTTTAAATTAGGGTTTTTTGAGTGCACCCCCTTCCCCCCGTCTTTATTCGTCGCCAATTCGGTAATGCTAGATCTTCACCACCCTCCCTCCCAATGCACCCACCCCTCCGCCCTATCATGTTGCACATGCACATGCACATGCACATGCAACTTTGCATTTTCCAAACAAATTTGTGAATTTTGGAATCTATAATTGACTCAAAATAGTGTTAACTTTATTCATCAAACATTTTACATTTGGGGTTCTCTTAGGACCCAACGCCTCCCCTATCTGACTCTACATTGCAACCAAAGCGCAACCCCTCGACTCCCTATTGAGGGCTTCCAAGTAGCACATCTCCTTGTCTTCTTGACATGTTGAGCCGCTTTTGCAAGACTTGAGACCTCTACCTGGTCGTGCCTGAGAATCCTGGCCTCTGGACATCTATAAAACCAGTCGAACATTTCGTGTAGTGCATTGCTTCACGTGATACCATCCCCATGCCTTGTATTCTTGAAGTAGGTTGCCTTTGCTCTGTAGTGCAATCTCTCCATTCCTTGAGTATTCCAAATGGACAAAGGCCCCCATTGCTCCATAAACCACGACGCATATGAATAAAGAATATTTTGTAAAGAAAAACATTGTATTAGAAACATAAACTGACTCAAGTTTAAAGGACAAAATTTCAACCTAAGAAGGATTACCATGTAATGTGTAATATGTGACTCCCCCCATGCTTCTACCATCAATGATATGAATTCTCCCAATGATGTCCTCAATCTCTCATATTAAAGCTCATCTATTTGACCTTGTCTAAGAAACTTTATAAATGCATCAAGCTTGTCCACAGTTTTACTCTCAAAGTAGCAATTTGTGGATGTGAAGCTTGATTCATAATACACTCACACTCCCAACCTAGGGTGCTTTGAGCCAATCTATGTTTTTCTTTATTAGCATTGTGGTTGGACAAGAACCTTCTTGCCTTTCCTCCACCCATGGACACTTTAGCAAGAAGATTTTGTGTCTTTCCTGATTGTTTCTTATCCTTCTTAAGTTTCAAATTTCCTCGTGAAGTCCCATTAGTGAGAGTAGTTCTTCATCTTTTGCAATGCATTGTGCATAGACTTGTTGTGGCCTCAAATTCCAAGCATAAACTAGATGGAGATGGAGTAACTTATCAAGTATACGTAGTTTAGCATGCAAAGTACACACGTGTACCCGCTCCAATAGAATCGGTAGAGTGGGGTCCCACTTAGGATCCTTTTTATGAGGATTAGGGGCTGCGAGGGGGCTGCACTTTGGTTGCATAAAAGGATGCCATTTTCCCACTGTAGGCTTCCCTTTTGCATCTTCTGAGAGTGGGTGCAATACAAGCATGTCCATTTTGCATATGCACCTGTATCACAACCGTACAAGCACTTGAGGGTCTTCAAATCACTAGCTAGATGCCATTCAACTTGAAATCTTTCATGCCCATCCACTGTCAATGTTTTCCCTACCTCTTGTCTTTGAATAATCGACGGGATGCCGGTTCTCTCCAAAATGCACTTCAATGTCTTGTGGCACTCCTTTGGGGTCTCAAAGGCTGCAAGCCACCATATGTCCGTCTCATATTGGATTGAGAAACCCTGCTCAACTTCCTCATCCCCTTGAGCAAAACACAAGGCATCATTCATAATACAAATGCTCACCCTCTCTAGCTTGTGGTCTTTTACCAAACAACTGAGCTTCATCCATTTTTATAACAAATACTAGCTTTCCATCTGTACAATGAAAGAGAAATATATCAAGGATATAGAAATGAGAAGAAGTAAAGTTGAATGCAAAGAGGGAATTCCTCTTATCGTTCTTCTCTCATCCCATAGAATTTGACCATGGCTCTCTACTGCAAACTCTCTACATCCACTTAAACATTATTGAAAGCATTCATCTCAAATGTTTGGATGCCAGATTTCTTTTTATTCTTCCAAGTGATTGTTCCACTTACACAATGGTATCCTCCAAGCTTTTCTCTAGCACATTGGTTTGTTTTTGCAATTGGAGATCCTGCATACTACTATGCATTGCCACAATAGTAATATTTTACAAATGTGCTAGTTCTTCTATTTGGGCTCTCTGTACCTTGCTTGCTTGCATAGCCAATGTCTAAGAATGGTTCAATCGATTGCAATAACCGAGCAATCCAACATGTCTGTTGCCAACAAACCGAACAAGATCATGCACTTTATGAAAAGGAGGACTCTTTTTGGTGGCAGGGTCTAAAGGATATAAGGTTCCATCCACCCAAAGGTCAAGATGCTTCTTCCCTTGCAATCAAAGACTATGGAACACACTTTCAGGAGTTCCACTAATTCCCAAATGCGGTGTGCTTGCATATTCAACCTCCAGTTGTAAGTTTACATGGTACGGATATGTCCTCAAATGGTGCCATGAGTACTCAAGGAGAGGTATCATTGATGCAAGCTGAAATGTAGGGGAGAGCTGGAAAAGATGGAGCATTGAGAGGAAGACAGTAGCAAGGAAGAGGGAGGAGGAGAATCAGGTCAAGGCAAGAGGAAGAGGAGGAGGAGAGTAGGGCGACTGGTGTAGAGGGGAGGGAAGGAGCTACTATAGAAGGGAGGAGGAGGGGAGAGCTGCTACAGGAGGGAGGAGGAGGGAAGAGTTCCTACAGGAGGGAGGAGTAGAGGAGAGGGAGTAGGGCAGCTAGAGAAGAAGGGGAGAGGAAGGAGGGAGGAGTAGGAGCAAGGGAGAGGGAGGAGGAGGAGCAAGACGGAGGATGGGAGAGGAGGGGGAAGGGAGGGAGGGAAAGGGAGAGGGAGAGGGAGAGGGAGGAGGGAGGGAGGGGGAGGAGGGAGGGGGAGTGAGAGAGAGGGACGAAGGGAGATTCGAAATTTGAAATTCAAATTT